>NW_026706973.1:0-396193 GCF_024137745.1 Phymastichus coffea
CCTTTTGCCTTCTTCCGGGATAAGCGTAATTAAATTTTTCTATACATCGACGGCATTTTATTTAGTTGGACGGATTATAAGGTTCAAGCTATTTACTCTTCAACAGAGTTGAGCTGCCCCAAGTATAAACTTGTTAAAATTTTCTGTTGGCATTTCTTTGAAGTTTGCTCTGCACTTGGTGTAGATATTATAATTACACGTTGGATTTGCAAACTTTCAATTTCCATCTTTCGAAAAAACAACGTTAATTGAACGAACGGCAAACTTAATTATTTTTACAGTCAGTTGGTTAAAGCTCGATATTTCTGTTTCAGCATCGTTATTTTTCTCCCCTTCTGCGTCAACGTTTTTCCGAATGATTCGTCGCAATGACACCGCTTTCGACAATCGTACTTTTACAATTAATTGTTCGACCAGCCGAATTCTAATTTGAGCTCTAAATTTTTGACTAGCGTTGCCACGCGAGCTGCAGGACGGTTCCCATGCGATGCAGTAATACCTGACCGAAATCGGCCAATACTACTCGAGGTGGAAAGAAATTTCTTTACAACTGGTATTCCTGCGGCTTCGCACAACTGCAATCCCCTCGAAGTCGAAAACACTCGTGCTACATGCACAATACGTGTAGGTGTGTCAAGTGTTAAAATGATCGGCTTCGAGCGAGAGAGCTGGGAGAAGCGAGCTTGCGCGTGTGTCGAAGTCTTGTACAAAGTTAGCAAAGTGGGCTATACTCGCTTCAAGGCAGAGGGAGAGAGAGAGAGAGAGAGAGAGAGAGAGAGAGAGAGAGAGAGAGAGAGAGAGAGAGAGAGAGAGAGAGAGAGAGAGAGAGAGAGAGAGAGAGAGAGAGAGAGAGAGAGAGAGAGAGAGAGAGAGAGAGAGAAGCACTCAAGATGCCGGAGCACGCGAAGCCCCTTCATATAGCCCTCCATAATCAACTGCATACCACAGTGTTGCCCCAAGATCCTCTCTCTCTCTCTCTCTCTCTCTCTCTCTCTCTCTCTCTCTCTCTCTCTAAGCCCGCACCGGCTGCGACGCACGTGCGGACAATACACGACGAGCGAGCCTTGTGTGGATATTCCGAGACACTTGGGATTGGATGCGACCTCTCTCTGCGATAATGACGTCGCGATTGAGTGACGATCTTTTGCCGTGGAAATGCCGAGGGACGGTGCCGTCGGACGAACAGCTGTTGTATTTGGCAAGACTAGTTTCTATCCGTCGGTCGAAAGGCTAGGTACTGAAATCGAGACGGCTCTCGGAGAAATCGTTCGACGGGCCTTGGATTCCGATAATTGCCGGATAATCTTTGAAGTTGGCTCGTCGAAAGGCATTGATCCTGTCCGTTTCGATCGTCGAGAGACGCAACCGTGAACGAAATTGCGCAGGTCGATAACGCCCGCGAAAGAAGAGGGCATCGGAGAGCGTCGACTTTACTCGAACACGCCGAATTTCAATTTTGTCGGGTAGAGCTGATATCCCAATAGACGGGCAAACAGCGGCGCGAATGGCGCCGGTTCGAGCAGTCAGTTTTTCGCGGTCTATTGTGTTCGATTTGCATTTTATTAGTCGCGCTTTTGCGGTCCCTCGGCAGCACTCTGTTCTTTTACGATCTGGTAAAACCGAATGTTCGTCGGCAATTTGCTGTCCTCCTCGGCAGCCGTGGCAATCATTGTGTGTGGCCTGGAAATAGGCAAGCAAGCAGGCGTGCGCGCGCGCGCGCTAGAGGTATAAAGTTAACGCGGCGGGATGGGAGATTGCATTAATATTCTGACAGGGAGCCGAGGACGGGTTGCGATATTAACTTGCTAAATGTGCGGTTGTTACGCTCCTCTCTGCGAGAGCGAGAGAGAGAGAGACTAACCTTTGCCTCGGTGATTCTTCCAGGCGCTGTGTGCGACGTTAAATCGTGCTTTGACTGCGAGCGACTTGATACGCGCGGCCGCACCGCATACACCTGCGCCGCGCCGAGCCGCCAAGTTAGGGCTTGCATCAGCAAATATCTTTGAGGTCTCGCGCTACAACCGAATAATATTCGCGGTGATGATATTCGTTCGTGACGCGCGTCTCTTTGATTCGGAGCTCTGCGCGATCGCATTTCCCACCTCTTGCTTGGCGCCGCTAATTCCAGTTGGCCTCGGAGTACTCGTACCACGGGACGTTTGCTCTGCGACGGGTAAGGAGGCACGGAGCTGATTGCTCCGATTAATTAGCTGGGCGACATCCGATTAAGCGGCCTCCCTCGATGTTTGCGCGCGCAGGCGTATCGCAAAGCCGATTCCCACTTCTTTGCCTCCGTCCTTTCCGCAATGCTTATCCGAGCTCGTTACAATGCAGTTGCGCAACAACGGCCTCTAATCCGAGATTATTACGTGGGCGTTACTTTTGCTGGTTATTCGGTTGAGAAGGAGGAACGAAGCAAGCCGCGACGGGAAGGCGAAAAAACAAACTCGACCGCGGAAAAATAAGGAAAGGCTTTCTAGCAGTCAAGTAAAAGAACGAGGGAACGAGAGGGAGAGGAGAAGCAACTCAAGAATGGAAGTTGGCGTTGGAGGAGCGAGTAAGTTGGCAAAAGTTTTGAATTGGAGAAATGTGTCCGCGACGCTCGGCGACGGACTTCTTTCCTGCCTGGCTGGTCTTTTATCTGGCCCACATTTTAATCTCGCCACTCGGGCGCGCCCACTGGCGATAATAGCTCGATAATGGTTCCAACTTGACGCACGCACAATCTGCCACTGCCGACTTGGCGACTACTTCTCTCGATGTTGCGGACTTGCGTTGCCAACGATTTTCCATTTTCCAGCAGACGCCGCGGGCTTTTTAGGTTTCTTCGAGATTCGAGTGATCTCCAAGAAGCTGTTCGCTTCCTGCCGGCCTGCCGATTCTTCTGCGGTTCGTATTATCGCGCCGCGCGTCTGTTTCATCGGGCGCTTTTTCTTTTCAAATTTTTACGGAAATCTATGAAAAACGGTGAAAACGAAAGCAATTTCAACTGAAAGCGAATCCGTTGAAAAAGGTCTCTCGATGAATAACCGCTCATGACTGAGTTTTCAACTCAGCTCACGTTCTGCGCTCTCGCGAAAAAATTGGCAAGAGAGAGATCAATCAATCACTGGGTAGGTCGTCGGCTCTCGCGTACCCCTCCCCAGCCAATAATCATCAGTCAAACTGCGCGTCGTCGCTGGCGATTTCTCGCTGACACAGCCCGAGTTTCTCTCTTGGCCGAAACAAGCCTGCGTTTGTCACTGGCCTTCCTCCCTCCATCTCTCAACTTCTCCTTATCGCTAATGGGCCAACTTTTGCGGAGGCGCCTCCTTTTATTCTCTTGTCGCCTACTGCCGGTTAATCGACCGAGAGACACTTTTTTAAACGCTTTTGTCAATTTGTTTGCCGTTCGTTTAGCGACCGTTACTTTGCCGTGTGTCTAATGGATCATTTATATACGCGCGAGTATCAAATGTCAATATTTCTACCGCGCCGTTAGTATCTAGAAAAATGCCGCGCGGTAAATGTTTTATTAGAACAGCAGGGCCAAGCAATTCAGGCCTGCGATATTTTAAAACTCTTGGAAAATTCAACTTCGCGCAACAAAATTGTCGTAAGTAAATTCTCGAAAGGCAAAAGTGCGACTGCTGTAAAAAAAAGTTGAATGCTCGCCAAGTATATCATTTCTCGGTAAATTTAATTAAGTACAGCCGATATTATTAATGTCAGATAAATTGAATACCAAGCTCTCGGTTGTTGCTTTCACAAAGCTCTCATATTTTCTCAACAGAGAGGAGAAAGGCCGCAGCAAATTTTTCATTCGAAAGAGGACCCGGCATGTAAAAAAAAGCAGCAGTCGGTATATAGTGTTTATCATCACGATACTCAGGATGTAAGAGCGCGGGCGAGCAATAAAAGACAGGAGGCGAAACACGAGAGAGAGGAAGAGAGAGAGAGAGAGAGAGAGAGAGGAGTAAGAGTAAGAGTATGTGTGTGTAGTCAGGGGACACACAAGTGTAGGGCCTTTGCGCTTCGTCGTCGTCGTCGTCGTCGTCGTCGTCGTCGTCGTCGTCGTCGTCCGAAGGAAGGTAAAAGCGCGGTGCTCCTCTTTCGCAAGCTCTCGAGATTGAGTGGCGAAACTTCAAGCGTGATTTCCCCAGAGTCTTTCTCTCTCTCTCTTCAGCGGTTCGATAGCCTCAACCATCTGCGATTATGCGCCCCGAATCCCTTCTCCTTTTATTTTTAATTAAAAAAACGTTGGTCGCCGGGGAGAAAGAGCGCGGCTCCAATTAATCGTGTTGTTGCGCGCGAATTATTATTTATCGCAGCTCGCCCCGGCGCGTCGAGTGCAGCGCGCGGCCAATCGGGGCGCCATTTGATTGAGCCGCTTAAATTGACTTGTCAGCCGCGCCTATTTTTTCTCGTCGTCGGGCGCGCTGCTTTTACACGCCTCGCAGCTCTGCCGACGATTCCTCGCCGATCGCGCCCGACCAAATCGAGTGCCCGCTACGGGCGCGAAGCGAGTGAGCGGCGAACGGACGCACACGTGCACTCGGCGGCGAGTCGGTCTGGCTATTTTTGGCGGTGCCTCAAGCTGCATCGTCGGCTGCAGGCTCACAGCGCGAGCGCGAGAGAACGATTAGACGCGATGCGTATCAATATTTGCTTGCACTCGGAGGGGCCTCGACGCGAAATGGAAAGCCCGTGTTTGCTGGTGTGCCGGCAAGCTGATACGCCGGATATTCCCGGGAGAGGACGTGACGCTGCTCCTACGGACAGACTTACAGCTACTCCCGCGTGCGCGCGCGAGCTCGTGTGCGCGCGCGCGCGTGTGTGTACTCGCAACAACTTTTCCCGTGCACCGGTGTAATTTATGTTCCCGCCCGCTCTCTTTGTTAAGCCTGACGAGGTGATCGCTCTCTTGCCTATTCTTCGGGGAGACTTTCGCCCGCGAGGAACCAACTTGCAGTTTCTCCGCGCGTGTATTTAGCGCCGTTTCCGCGCTGCGATACATTTGTCGAACGTCGGCCGAGCAACGGTACGCCGGGGAGTCGAGCTTTCATTATTATTCGTTTGAGTAGCGGTTGGCTCGCGGCCCGTCGGCGCTTCTTTCTCGCCGGCGAATTCGCGAGCGTCGAAAATGCCGAAGACACAACCGTAGTCTGCTCGCTCGCGCGGGAACCCAACGCGAGCGGGAGCTGCAAAAGCAAACCCGTCGCACATACGCATGGCATTCCGGCAAAAATATCCAATATTACGTTACGAGTAGCAGCGGCGCCGCCGAAAATACTTTCGAAATAACTCGCCAGTCAATTTAGCTGCGGAGTCTAGGCATAGACGTGCTCGCGCTTCCACGTCAACGGCACGTCCAATGGGCTCTGACGTCGCGTCCATCTGTCTCTCACGCCAGGCCAGACAGGCCGGCACATTCCCGGCTTCGCCTGCTGCTGACACCCGCAAAGACGTCCACTCGCGCACAGCGCCGAATTAACGCGCGCGAAAGGCGCGCCGTCGTTTTTTCCTCGCGGCTGGGGCATCGCCACTCGGCGCAATCCACGCAGGCCGGCTCGCGCGCGGATCGATCGAGCAAGCGCATCGGCGGGCCATCGCGCCACATTAGCCACAGCGCTGCGCCAAATCTTATGCCATCGCGCAGGGTGCGGCCGTCGCCGCAGCGGCGGAGGCTCAATCAGGAGTCTGCTGTTTACAGCTTGCCTCGAGTAAACTGTTTCTCTCTCTCTCTCTCTGGCCAAATTGAAAAGCACGCGGCAAGAGCTGATTCTCGATGATGACACCGACCACACACACGGCGTGCACACACACGGGAATTCTCGTGGCATTGATCGTCGGGACTGCATAAACACGATCACGACAATGGACTTGTCTATTTACCTAAGGATGCCGCTGCCTGCACGCCAGAAATTAATTCTCGCAGGCACTAATTAAGCCCTTCTTTGTCCATGCCAGCGTGTATAGCTGCAATAGCGCCAGCCGATATATTGCGCTCTCTCTCTCTCTCTCTCTCTCTCTCTCTCTCTCTCTCTCTCTCTCTCTCTCTCTCTCTCTCTCTCTCTGCGGCCTTCCGACCTTAATTAGGCGCGGACGCTCCTTCGCCACGCTGAATTTCAATCAACAACTAAGCCATAGCCCTTGCCGGCTCTTCTTGTCCCTCGCGTACTAAAGCTTCGCTCCTGCTCTGCGCTTCGTGATGGCTATTCAAGATCGTTGCCAAATGTTATTAGCAAAACTTGCGCCGGCATACACTTTAGCTGGCGAGGTCTGCGTGTCGTCGTTAACGCTGGACACGCGTAGCGTGGTGCTTCGATTTTGACTCGATGGGCGAGGATGCAGTCGACAAGTGCCGTGGATGCTCGCGCGCGATGAGCTCATTTACGCTCGACCACGCCGAGCTGCCAATGATATTATGCTCATATTAGATGCACCCCCCTCCCCCTATCTCGGCCAGGAAAGCCGCGTTAGACAGGAGAGGGCGAGAGCCGACATCCGTTCGCGCGAGCGAAGCGAGACAACGACGACAGTTCCGGACAGAGTCGCCAAGGCAAACAGCGCCGAGGTGCCGAGACTTCAAATCCTTTCTCTTGCCTCTCCCACCAGCTGCGTGTGTGCCCGTCTGAAAAGAAACTTTAAAAGCTCCCGCTCTCGCGCGGCGGCAAACAAGTGTCCGACATAATCAGCAGCAAACAAAGATCGAAGCGAGCATTTACGAGGCAACCGAAACCACCGCCGCAACCCACCTCGCCCCTCGCGTTCGAGTGGTCGAACGTGCGCACTTATGTTTATTCGGAGCAGATGTATTTTTCAACCCTTTTCCTACCCTCGAGAAGTGCAAAGTGGGTGCCGCCGATCGATAAACAGCAAACTTTTATCTCGCCGATGTCGCTGTTGTTTGCCGCGACGTGTCTTTTAAAAGCTTCCCATTGTGTAATTGCTGCGAGCAACCTGCTACAAATCGGAAATCGTATTTGCGCCGACACCTTTGTGCGCGAACAAATCGCTGTCTGCGTTTCCCGCCGTAGGGAAAAACATATCTGTCTCTCGGATGGCGTTTGATTTGATACCCATGTACGACTTCTTTTTCTTTTTCTCCTTCCTTCCCTTTCGCCGAGCGGCCGTGACAAATATATGCGAGCGTGGCGCTCGATTTCATATTTTGCCGAGCTCTCCTTCGCCCGGTTACCGGGGAACGCCAGCCAATAAAACATCCGAATCGTCGGCCTTGCCCGGTCGCCTCGATCATTGCTTGCCGCCTACGCTCTTCCCGTGTGCGCCGGGGACACAGTGCTTTCAGAAAGTAGAATCAATCCGATCGTTTGCTCATTGTCGGATCGTTTTAGAGACCGAAACACCTGCTTGTCATCGCGTGTAGATCTGCAGAATCGGTTCGATGATTACTGGATGGAATATTAATAGCTATTGTGCGCAGTTGGACACGCTTACTAGGTGTACTGATTGCCGAACGATATATGCAAGGTTCTAATTATAGTCGCTGCATTTGGAATTGATTAATTTTAGAATGCCTAGTATATTTTCAATAATCACGTTGCAATCAACCGTTTCTTTGCCCGAAATCGCATTGGAAGTAAAAAAGAAGCAGTCGTCATAATGGCAGCAAGCCAATTGCACATATCAACGATGATAATGAACGCTTAGCCGGCGCAATTGGTATAATCAAGTGCTCATTAAGCGAAAAAAAAGGCCGATGGAGAGAGGCGTCGCGTCGTCGCTTAGCGTATTAAATGCGAGAGACGGGGCAGCTCAAAGTTTTCCAAGCCCGAGCGATTCTGCGAGACAATCGCGCGTCGTCGTCGTCGTCGTCGTCTTTGGGCCCGGAGATGCGAAGCAATTAAATCCACCTGCCGAGGACACGAGCTATGCTTTGCCCTGGCGTGTTGCTAAAGTTGCGTCGTTTAAACTTCTCACGAATGAAAGTCGCATTTGTCGTCGTTGTCGTCGTCGTCGTCGTCGTCGTCGTCGTCGTCGTCGTTGGCGTCCCCGTCGTCCCTAGCCCATCCCTCCCTTCTTTATGCGTATGTGTGTTTCTATTGCGCGGATGTGTCGGTGGAGCTCAGCCATGTCCTGTCGGATAAAGATGCTCGCTCCGCGCGTGGATCAAGTCTCGGCTGAGCTTCGGGCTTGCCTTCTGCGCTCTTTCGGTCCCGCCTCCACAGACATCGCCGTACCTGGCGCTCCGCCGCGGCGGTCTCGCGGCTCCGCTTCCTCTTCTCGCGCCTCGCGCTCTCGGGAAAATATTTCGAAAGGGGCAATCGAAGGGAAACGGAGGCTCTCGGCCAAGCGTGCAGCAGTGTCGCTAACCAGGGAGGTGGAGAACGCGAGGGAGTCGGTTAGCCAATATTCGCGTTGCCGGCGCTTGCTTCTCGACGTCGAGATTTAACGCCTGCGCTTTTGCGCTGCTGCTCCTGCTGCTGCCGCTGCTGCTTCGCGAGTATGGAAATTTATGAGCCTATTTCGCGCGCAAGCGCTAACCAGGTGTGGCTACTCATAAATCGCGGATCCACCGGCGTATTTCAAGCGGCGCACACACGCGCTCGCACCGCACAGCGACTTGTTCTTTGCGCCCGGGCTCCTTATCTTTCATCATTTCGTCGCGAGTCTTCCGCTCGTTCCGCGGACTCGCGTTATTAAGCAGGTTATTTGGATTATTTAGTGCGGCAGGCGGCTGCTTACGAAACAAATCGCCAGCTGAACTTTGTTCGGATCGGCGCCGGCCCTGCCGGGGCTCCGGCTCCACGACTGCGGCTCCGTCAATGTCCGCCACTGCAGCGCTACCTTCAAAATTCGCAGCGCGCTTGCGAATGTCGCGGCTAATTGTCGCGGCTCGTTCGCGCGCACTTTATCTCTAATGTGGACGTGCGCGCAGCGCCGCATTAGCCTGGCCACGGAAAATGGCGGCCGATTGCGATTCAATCAAGCCCGTATTATGCCGCAATGCGAATGACGTTGCGTATTGACATAATAGCCGTAATACTTGTATTAATCCTCGGCCGCTGCGAGCGCCAACGAGAGCGCGGCTGGGGCTTATTAATTTCAATTTGTACGAGGCTGCGCTGCGCCTCCGTTGCATTTCGCAGCGTTGCCCAGGAATTATTGGCGTTCGCCGATGATTTTTTTCCCCGGCGACTCTCCAATTGCAATTAGTTTGATGTAGTGCTCGCGAATCGTACGCGTGCTCGAGCATCCCTGCTCGCAGGAGAGTCATTTATTGCCACGCTGGTAATAATAATTTTGTTGTAACAATCGAGTTTCGCCGAACGATTGCCGCCAGAGCAATGCCCCATCGAGCTGATCGACTTACGAAGGATGCTGTTGAAGCAGGTTGATGCATCGTCCACATTCCGATGAAGCTCTGCCAAACATTTATGGAGAATCGGCGAAACGCGTCGGAGTCGAACGCGCGTAAGCCCTTGCACGAGAAAAGCCGACGACCGCTTAGGCGAATCATTGATGACCGGGAAAGCACGACTGAACAGGCGAAACGGAAAGATTGCAGACTGCGAGGGTATATCTCACTCGGTGTCTGAATAATCCGCCGGGGCGCAAAAATTATTCGCCGGAGACGGGGGTTAATTCGACAAGTGCAATCCGGTCGGCGAGGCTTCTTCCCGGGCAGCTATAATTTGCGAGGTGGCGCGGGCAGAAAGAGAGGAGCTAAGTAATTCAAACGGCTCGCTCTAGCGCCAAGCAATTAGGGGCCGCTTGATTTAGGAACGAAAGGGCTGCCGCCTTCGGGGGCTGGCTCCTTCTCGGAAGACTCTCCGGCAATATTGTTGCGACGGAGCGAGCCTCGGCGGAATCAAGAGATATAGTCCGCGCGCGCCACTCCAGCGTCGACCCGTTTCATAACGAATCGCCCGAGCTTTCTAATTAAAAGCCATTTCGCCACGACAAGCGGCTTTCTTTTGCTCGATCTGGCTTTCGCACGCATTAGCTCGGCACTGGTCGGGCGAGAAGTCGCTGCTCTGGCCAGGCGCAATCTCGACGGAGCGCCGCGAGGACGTTTGTTTCGCGCGCCAGGGAGCATCGAGTGCCGGCCGCGAGCGCGCGACCGCATCGGTCGCCGGCACTCTTTCGGGCTCGACGGCTCGCCCACGGCAATTAGCCCGAGTGCACATGGCGCGCATCAAAGCGCGCCCTGCTAATCCAATCCGTCGATTGATTTCCATGCCTGCTCGGAACCGCAAAGCCCGTCGTCGTCGTCGCTAATTTAGCCGCGCAACAATCGGCGAGAGCCGAGCGCCGATTAAGCTCGATTAAATCAGGCGCGCGTCGCATCGCCAGACCTCGAATAAAAAGGCCTGTCGCCCGCGAAAATGACCCTTTGCGAGCGCGCACCTTCGGCTCAAAACTTTATAGGTTGCAAAGTTGTAAACCACGCTCTCGCAGCCCCCGTAGGCGAAGCCCCTCTCGCGCCCCTCGCTAACGGACCATCCCGCTAATTGGATTCTTTTTTCACTTGTTTTCCACTGATTCATTTGGACTTTACACCCAAAGCCTTGCCTTTGTTCGCTGATCGATTTTTGTTCCTGCGCAGCGATAAAACGGGTTCTCGCGTAACGAACTCTCCACGTGCCACGATAAAAGTCCGTAACCGGGAAAGCACATCAATTCGAAAATCTGTTCCAAGACTGCCGTTAAATTGTATTATCCTGGAGAAAGTAAGCGACGTGTCGCGCGAGTGTTGCTCTTTTTTCAAATCCCTTTTTTTTATTCACTCCTCGAGTTTTAACTACGTGCTGCACGGCGCGGGAGAGTTGCTAAGCGGAGATGTGTTTGTTAATCCAAGAAAGATAGCTTGAGACTGCTGCAGACGTCTGGCAATTTGTCCCAGGCAAATGAGACCAGTCCAATTTGTACGCCGTCAGATACAAGTGGGTTGCCAGAGTCACCCTATAATACAACAGCCAAAACGTAATTTCGTCAAGAAACCAAGTTTTTCCCTTTCGTTCCTACTCACGCCCGTCTCGATATATTTTTCGTGTAATTGAGTATTGCCTATGGCGTGACTCCTAGTTTTCCATTAAATTGTTCACCACAGTCACGATCACGCGGTTCAGTTCTTTTGGAGGATTGTCGTTTTCCTGGTGGGCATGATACTTCGATGCAGCGAACGAGGATCATGGTTTTCCGGCCGATACTCACGTTTAGCGTTGTCCAGCCGGTTAGAATAGCCGTTTACTCGGCGTAATTCATGAAATTGTATTCGACCAACTTGATAGGTTGTACCTTCTTTGCCGAACGTTGCGTTACCGGCGACTCGAAACAGACCGACGTCGCCCGAGTGTATGTGACTTTTGCTCCGAGAACAAAGAAAAACTCCGAGAAAAAACGGTAACGTCGTTGTGTTATGATGATTATTTCCATCGATAAATGTTCATTGAACAGCTAGAGCCGAGGCCGTCGGAAGATGATTTGGAATAGAGCGGGCCATGTATCCCGTGACATTGATCAAATACTCTTGAAAGCCGCCGAAGAATTGGTGAATAAGAAAAGAATTCTCGCGTATTCTTCGTGTTGAATTATGTTAGCAACATGGTAAGCCGTGCCAGCCCGACCTCTCGACGAATTCGTACCAACAACCACGCTTACATCGGCCGCTCCTCTCCTCCTCAGGCGAGAAAGCAAAAAAGAAAAGCGCACTGCATTTGCCTGACTGGGGCGGTATCTGTTGCGCGATGTTTAATGCAGCGGGGCTTACGCGACAGCGCAGTGAGCGTCGGTGAGCAGCCAACGCTCATTAATTATGGAAGCGCCGCATGCGGAACACGAACCTTTTCCCGGAGCAGCCACGTAAGGGTAGCAAACGTCCGGAGCCACTTCGTCCCTCCCCCCCCCCCCCCCACCGCGCTCCGTCCTATTGATGCGGACGACAATTAGTGTGAGATTTTGTTTGTCTTTTGAAAGTGGTGAATGTCGGGCACTGAGCGCGAGCGGATCGAGAGAGCAACAGGGCCGAGGCGGCAACGGCCGCTGTCTGCGTTCTTGCATTCGTTTGCACGAGTGCGCGCACTCTTTCTAGTTTTCCCAAAAGAGCATATGTTTTAGTGCTTCCTCTCTGCTTTTATCATGTCTTTTACGATGACACGCGCAGCCGCCGAGGCAAGATTTACGATTGTCGTACGAGAGCGCTTTGTCACGGGCAATTTACGATCGATGGCCGCTCCTATAAACGTCCAACAGATAATTTTGATGAACGTTGGTAATTCGTGTAAACGATATTTGCTTTCTTCGTCCGGCACTCGCACCGCTCGAGCTGATCGACTAACGGAATCGCATCTGGCAAACGTAATAAGCTGCCGAGGAAGTCGCTGGAAGTATAGTTTGATAAATTGTCGCAAATTGAAAGCAACAGCCAAATTGAAACTTGTAGAGAGAGAGAGAGAGAGAGAGAGAGCTGCTCGCTCGCGGTAATCTACTCCAACTTATCTCTCTCTCTCTCTCTCTCAAGAAAATCTCGTCGAGTCGCCGCTTCAATCGAATAAGAAGAAAAATTTCTTTTTTTAGAGACCGAGAAAATACCAACTTTAATCTTCGTCGTCCTGATTGCGAAACTCAAAAATGAATCCCGTTAGCTTCTGCTCGTCTCACTACGGCAATAATTATCCCTTTCCACGACAAGAAATTTGCTTGTGCGAGAGCCTTCTTTTTTTCTCGGAGAGAGACAGAAGTTAATAACGACTTTTATAATCAGTGTCGCGCGCGAACTGTTGCGCGCGCTACTCCTTGACTTTCGACAACTTTTCCTCGTCGTCTGCGCGCCGATCTTTTTTTCATTAACGCTGTAGAAACACAATGACACTTTCTCTCTCTCTCTCTCTCTCTCTCTTTCTCTTTCGTAAAAATCGAAGCGCGAGCGTTTCATTTGTGCGCGTCTCCGTGCTTTCTCGCAACCAAATTGGCAATTATCAATTATGTAGTTTAGTAACTTTTGTTTATCGGTGCGATTGCGTAATCAACTTTTCACCAAACAGTCCGCGCCTAATTAATCCGACACCATTGCTAATCAAAATTATATAACAGAGTTAGGTGATTCGATTAGGAAAGTAGCTAGAATAGGTATCGAAACTACAAATCCCACTCAGACATTATATCGAATATCGTGCAAGTTATGTCGCTCGAACGGCTTTAACAAGCGGCGTCATTTCCTCGCGACTAATTAACCAGCTGCAACAGCAGCAGCACGTGGACGCGCAAACTTGTGTGTCCTCACGAGTCTGTGTACGAGGGCTTGGATTTAATTAGCTGCTTTCGATGTTGCCGGCAAGAGCTCTCTGTGGCCTACTTTTAAAATATTACGGCGATCGCGCAAGACGCAAGTTCTATGGTGCGTTACTCTTGCGATTCTGGCTTGTTTTCGATATCCCATTCGAATAATTACCCTGACGTCAAAATTATTGATACCTTTTAAACATGAATGAAATCCTACGCTTTACGTGCACACGAAAAATGTATTTTTCAACAAAACAGTTATCTTCTCCCATTCACCCTATCATTTGTAAAAACAAAACTCATTTACTTGTTTGAAGTCTTAAAAACAAAATCTTAAAACTGTCTCTGGATCACTATTACAAACTTTTGCTTCTTTTTATGTATATTTCGACAAGGGCTTGTGTATAATATTTTTTTCATGCAACGCCACGAGAGTTGCATATAAAAATCCACTCAACCGATTTTTCCATCCTAAAAGGAAAAAAAAATTTCGACAGTATTTTTCATCTCTCTCGAAAATAATATCAGTAGAGCACTTGAACCGTACGAAACGTGTAACGAAAGAAATCAAAGAGAACCGACAGACATACAGAGAGAAAGGTGAAAAAAAATAACGCGGTCCGACGCGTAATCGCAATCCTTTTAAAAAAATTACCTGAAAGCTAGTGTGTGTGTGTGTGTGTGTGTGTGTATGTGTGTGCAAAATCGAAGAAAAATTCACTTGAGCTTTTATCCGACCGACGCTGTGACTGATAAATATTCACATGGTGTAAAGAGAGAGAAAGAGAGAGAGAGAGAGAGCGATCCGATCCTCACAGCGATGTTTGGAACTTGTAGCTTTCGTTTGCACGTTGTGTTTGTTTTATTTTCACGCAGTAACTACGGAAAATACAAATGTTATTGTTTTTTCTGTCGAGAGATTTTCGATTTTCAGACGTCGTCTGATGGTAAGAAGGTGCTTTCGCGTGAATTATTTCGCGCCGGTCTTTTGTCTCTCTCGGCCACTGTAGTATTTTAAAAACAAAGCTTTCCAGCAAACAAAAGCTCGAGGTAAATGCGCGAGTCCTGTTCGCTAGACTCGAACCCTCTGCTGTTAAATAAAATTTAATATAGCAAAGCTCTTTCGCTCTCTCTCTCTCTCTCTCTCTCTCTCTCTCTCTCTCTCTCTCTCTCTGTGTGTCGCGTGTTACGCAGTTTGCTACCGTGGCAGGCTTTGTGAAGTATTTTGAAATATGCTGGAAATAAATTCTTGATTAATGTTGGAATTTCATTTTGATACTGGCTCGTACCACGAAATTAAAAGCATCGAGTGGAGAATTTATTCATCAACTTTTACGTAAATTTACTGCGCATTATATTCAATAACGAATCGGTAATAAAAAGCTATTACATCGGAGAACGAAAAAAAGTAGAAAGAATTGAACGGCTGGTCGAGTCTTAAAAATGAAGACGACTAGTAGGGATGACAAGCTTGAGCGTGGCAGAGAGAGAGAGAGAGAGAGAGAGAGAGAGAGAGAGGCGAGGAGGAAGAAAAAGGAAATGCCAACGGGGGAACGCTTAAGTACAGGGTTAGCACTCGCCAGTCGTAAAATGCATCTGTCCTCGGCTTTTATTCTGCCTCCGCCTCCGTCTTTTTTATCCGATTCCCTATCCAAGAGCAGCTCAGCTTCCGCCTCGCGAAATAAAAGGCCGATCGTCGGAACGCTTGTTAGCTTCGGCGGGGGAGACTCCGATTTATTTTACTTTGTTACGTTTTAAGGTTATGTTGAGCCTCATTTTTGCTGCGACTATTTTCTTCCTCCAGTTCCTATTATGCTTTTCCAGAAAATTGAAAATCAAAGATACTGCTGAACGGCAATATCTTACCGACCGTCGGTAAACTGGAAAAACAAATGAGTGCGAAAAGTAAAATGAGCTGCAAAGGACGTCAAGCTCGAAGTTTCGAGCAGCTTCGAGCTTGTTACGCGCGTTGTTTGGATTTATTATAGATGAGCGAAGAGCAGCAGCACGGCACTTTCAAGTGGGTAATTATCCTCTATCCGCGCTGGGTCACTTTGCTTTCACATACACCGAGTAAATTGTTCAATTATTTGCAATCCCTCGACGCATCCGCAACGCGACGCATCGTTCCCTCGTGGCTAATCAAACGTAAGCTCTGAATCGTCGCTCGGATGAATCCGCGGCTGTTTTGTCAAATGGCAAAGTAAAGACAGAGGCATAATCTTTACGTAAACCGTCGCGAAATTAGGCGTGGAAGTTCTGGTCCGGCCTGCGGCGATACACAACTTCTTACTACCGTCGCCGATATAAATTACGGACCGCCGCACGATAATGGCTCGCGGCTATCAAAGTGCTCTTCGAACTTGCTGCGGCCTCCCTCAGCCCTTATTTTTTCTCCCGCTCTTGCCTCCTACTCGAGTATCAAGTCGTAGATTTTGCCGCTTCCTCTCGTTGCCGCTTACACTTTCAGCTTTATATCAATATCTCTCTCTATTTTCTTTCTGACGGCGCGCTGCATTTGATTTTCCTGCAATAGAAGCTGCATTTCCTTAGCGAAACGCAAATAAACTTCCTAATTGGGCAATAAGCTAGAGAAAAACAAAGTCATCCGCTCGAACAAACGGAAATCTCGGAGATAGAGAGAGAGAGAGAGAGAGAGAGAAATAGAAATATCCTTATTTTTCTCACAAAGTCAAGATGCTTTTTATCCCCGCCAGTGCCTCGCCTTACTTTCTCTTTCTCTCTCTCTCTCTCTGCCAACTTCCTTATTATCATTATTCGCTCTCGCGTGTATGTAGAGAGAGAGAGAGAGAGAGAGAGAGAGAGAGAGAGAGAGAGAGAGAGAGAGAGAGAATGATGCGCGGCCCCCTTCTAACAATGAAATATCAAGTTTCTTCGTTCTTCTTCTGCTTGTTGCGCGAGCTGAGCAATTATAATTTATCAAAGCAGCCCATCGGAAGGGGGGCGGCTGGAACTTTCTCTGTATCCGGGAGCATTTTTAAGTGATATGTATGGGCTTGCATAAACAAAATTATGGGGACGCGCCGAGATATTGCACTCGCTCCCACTCCGTATCTAAGTGATTATTATCGAGACTACGCCTTGTTTATTACTTTTTTTCTCCTTTCTCTTCTTACCTTCGTGATCGATTGCTCTGGCTGCTCCGCACTTTTTACGAGCTTTTTTCTTTTACAACTTGCCTATTTTTAATTAGCACCCTAGTCGATATTTTATTGAATCGTAAAAATCGCGGAAAATTCGCTTGTTCGGCAGTTTCATAGCCTTGTTAGGAAGACGATTAATACGCGCTAAAAAGATTCGTACTCAGTCCTTGATTTGATTGGGGTCCGGCAGGAAAAAAAGTTGAAATAGCCTCGCAGTTCTATAAAGAACCAATTCAATCTCGACTTACTGTCACTCGCTCGCAACTTCCATCGAGTAACGAAATCTCGGGGACCACTAAACAAGTGTCGATGGCAATATAATCTTTCCACCAGTGTGAGAGAGCGAGAAAAAAAGTAAAGGTTTTTACCTCCGCGCGCGAACGCGCGTTTGGTATATATCGAGCTGGACATCCACGTACGGCTGCACTCTCCACCTCTCTCGTTCCACTCTACTATGATTCTCTTTGGCACTGAGAGGGCGTACAAAGGACAGCTCTCTCTCTCCCTCTTTCGAAGTAGTACACGGAATTTTTCTCTCTCACTAGAAAGATTTCGACGCGTGCCGCTACTGCTGGAATTTTCGACGAGCTAAAAAACGTTTCTATTTTATTTCAATTGCACGTCACGTTTTTTTTTCTTAACTTTTCAATTCTCTTTTTTCCGATGATG
The DNA here is from genome assembly GCF_024137745.1 of Phymastichus coffea. Classification (NCBI taxonomy): domain Eukaryota; kingdom Metazoa; phylum Arthropoda; class Insecta; order Hymenoptera; family Eulophidae; genus Phymastichus; species Phymastichus coffea. Next base: position 17,061 of record NW_026706973.1, read on the forward strand.
AGCTTTTCCAAAGGTTTTCGGAGACATTAATATTGAAAAATGCATTTACGGATGGAGCGCTATGCTAAATTTAATTTAACCTAATATCTTGCGAACTCATCAGCTACTTTGTTCCTTTGCAATCAATTTTGAAGGTCTGCTTATTAATAGCCGTTGAGACACATGTGCTTCATTCTCATTAATTATTCACATTTTACATACGCAAACTAGCGAAGCAAATTTCATCGCGTTTGATAAATCGAGGTGGCATGTAATTACAGTGATCAATCAAATCATACTTCAACAAACGTACGTTTAATTGTTTTAATACATCCCATTTTGAAAATGCCAAGAGCAGCAGAATGTTTTTAATGTTTAGTACATCTATCAAACAAATGGAAAACCTCGACGTCAACAAGTAATCCTTCAAAAAAACATAACGCCAACGTTTGTCCTCGAGACAGACTCCTCAGTGTGGAGTAGCCTCCAAAAGAGCTCTCGACAAGAAGAGAAAGAGAGAGGGTCGGGGAGGGGGGGGGGGGGGGCAAGAAGCAGCGGCGGCAACAAGTGAGCGAGCGCCGCCGCAACGCGATAACGTCTAAATATTTGAGCTCCGGTACGGAAAGAAATTAGGCTGCTCGCGAGACAATCAAGAAGGGGTGGCTGTCGAGTGCGAACGTGACGTAGCGCTTGGCTTTCCGCCACGTTGTGCGCAACGCTGGCAAATTAAGAGCCACGAGTATAATTTGAAATTTGCGAGCGCAAAGGATCTTCGAGGCAGTTGTGACGCACAGTTATTAATCTGTTGAATGTAAGAGCGCCTATATCTTTCTCTCTCGTCTATTTTATTTCGTCCGTCTTCTTCGCTCTCGCTGTTTTCCTTTCATTATTCAGCAGATGCAAGGCGTATCGATTGCCATTTTATTAGACTCTGCCTCGACTTTTACTAGCTTTGCTGTCTTTATTGAGGCACAGGATAAAGAAAGACTACTCGCAAAGTGATTCGCTCGAAACACACTGTGTACTCCAACGAAGCAAATCAATCTGAAAAGTTATTTCTTTTTCTTTTTCCCTCCAACAAATGAATTATCGTCGCCATAGAATAAATTTTAAGGGAAGGGATAGAGGACAGGAGGGAGAGTGAAATTTTCATATGAAAAGTGGGCGAAGGAAAAAATTGGCTAGCCCTTTAAGCTTCTCCAGCTTGAGAAATTCTTCCGCTTACTCAATATTCACTGGAGTCTTTTAAACTGCTCTCAGCTTCTCTAACCTACTTGGCGAGCTGCTCTTCCTCGATTTTTTCCAGATCAGATGGTTAAAGGAGCGTGCAAAAAAGGTGACCGGAATGATAACGATGAGCCTCTTTTTTTCTATCATATTCTTAGGTAACTGTCCACAGAGTTTATCAGTAATAACAGGAAGAAGAAAAGACGCTTGGAATATTGGCGAGGAATGAAGGGGAGGAAAGTGTATTATCTGGCGTGTGAGAGGTAACGTGACGAGGCGTTCCAATATCCAATAGGGACAACGGAAAAAAAGCAGGCGTAGGAAGAGGGTAAAAATGCTCGACGCGTGTCTGCTGTCTTTCGCGGCAAATTGACAGCGTCGCGTGGAATATATACACATGCTACGCCACTCTCTCTCTCTCTCTCTCTCTCTCTCTCTGCTTTATCACACTGCGTCTCGCTACTATTATTATAGCCAATGAGGGGATTTTTTAAATTCTCAATTTGTTTTACCGTTTTTTATTTATGATATTGTTTATTTGCTACGTGATCGTAATAATTTTAATAGTAATACGCAGTTCAATAAACTTTTATCCCATGATCAGCACGATGTCACGATTTTCGGGAAACATAATGTTTCAATGCAATACGTGTGAAAAATCATACAAAACTCTGAAAGGACTTCACTGTGACAGAAGAGGAAAAAACAGAATTTGCAGAAACGTTACCACCACAGAAACCACGAATACATCACCCGGAAAGATAAGAGATATAACAGGAGATCTCAGAGTTCCCGTAGTCTCTCTAACTGACGAGATTTCTGATAACGCAACCTTGCTCTTAGATGAAAATAAGAAATTTTATTTGACGGTAAATAAAAAACCTCCATCTCTCTCTTCCTCTTCGTTTCTTATTCTTTATTCCTCTCTATCAATGGGCTCTGATCTGTATTTCAATGTTGGCAAAATAAAAGCAATTATTTGTGTTTCCCAAAGAAACATCAACACTATTAAAGGTAGGGGATTGCCAAGGGTTGAGGTGCAAGGTAGGGACTTCGTTGCCTTCAGCGATGAGATTATTAGTCTTAGCGTCACGCTGGATAGAAAACTAACGTGAAAATAGCACACTGCAAGATTAGTAGAGTCTCTGATCGAGCCACATCTGGAATACTACGAGGTGGTGCCTTTATATGCGTCTCAATAGAATTAGACCGCAGTAACTCATACATTCGCGATATTTTTGGTGTTAGGGGGGATGACAGGGGAGAACCCAGAGGGCATCTACTATGAGTGGTGATTTTCGTTGGTTAGAGATCGACCTGCGAGTACCTCAGTGCTTTATCTTGGATGTTCTATTACAAATTATCAAACATACTTTTTATACGAATTACTATCAGCTTTACCTGAACGTTAAAAGGCTCTCGAGGGTAGAACAAAATTGTCCACGGCTCATTTCTGATTGGGCTGAGGACTCTAGACTGCGTCTCAATGCCGCAAGAACGAAGGCAATTATCGTAGATTCGAACCAGAACGTTAATACTATTCGAGATGTGAAGCTAACGGGTGATGAAATGCGAGAAGAAATGTCCGTTCTTTCAGAGACGAGGTGATCAGCTTGGGTGCCACTCTTGACTCCGAGCTTAAGTGGACGTTGACTAAGTCACGAAAAAGAACAATTGAGTGCTTTATAGTCTACACTTCATTAGACCTTGTACCACATAGGAGCTTCAGTGGAGGTTGGTTGTATCCATAAGTCAGCTACGTCTTGAACATTCAACCTCCCAGGAGCAATGCATGAGATTCCAAAATCAAAGCAATTGATGTGTCAGGCACATATTGAGTGTTCGGAGAAGTGAATATATTTCCCTTTCAGGGGCTATAGGGCTAGGTACGCTCTCGAATAGAAGCTCTCTTATCGCACTAATTATTAATGTACAAAATGATAAAACTGCGTAAGCCCACATACTTGGCAGAGTTCTTGACTCTGTACAGGCCCAAGCCTAGTATTAGGGGGGAACTGTCTGAGTTTAGCGTTCCCAGGATGAGCGCGGTGACTGGATCCAGCTTTTTTTGGATTCCAGAGCTTGCCTTGGAACTCTGTCATCAGCTATTCACTGGCTTCCGAGGTTGTAGGGTTTCAGAGAGGTAGTATGCGCTAACTACTTGGACCTTGATCGGTAAACACATTTGAGATAGTTGGAAGGTAATCAGAATTACAGCATCTCTTGTTATTTCTATCGTTTTATTGTTATACGTTGTCAATCTATTATTTCTTCTCATTGCTATTTTTTTAATTTTTACATTTATATCTATGTATCTACTTCTATATTTGTCGTCGTTGTAACCAAACGGAGTGATATCACAAGGTTGAAAATACAGGTTAATCTAATCTAATCTAATCTCTTTCTCTCTCGTTATCTTTGTGTTATTTGCGTTCGCGCGCGACACGTGCTCTTTATTACTTGTCCGCTGTTTGCCGCATGAATGGCGACTTATTGAATCGCCGGTTTGCTACTTACATTGATGACGAAGTGCCGCGTGGCTATTCTTGTGGTTTTCCCGCCTTGCGCTTCATTTGCCGAAACGCCACATTTCCGAACGAATTTTTTTTCGCAAAGCTGCCATTCCGTCGAGCTTCGTAATCATTCTTAGTCTCGCTCTCCAGAGAACTAAGAGACTTCTACGAGACCGATTGAAAAGCGTTCGATCGGTCGATCGATTGTTCTCGAATGGGATTAATTATAAAATGAGCCGAGTTGATCGTAACTGAAGTAAACAAGCATAACTCGATCATCTGGCTGATGACGAAGTTATCAATTAACGTAACGATTTCGAGATAGCAGCAGCGCAAGACAGGCACAGAGTTGAAGTTGAGCGTCGGATTCTGATCCAATTACAAAACAATCATCGAACTCATGAAAAATCCACTGTACTTTCCAATTAAAAGTTTTATCCTTCTTAGCGCTCGCCTCGCAGAGAGAGTCGTCCCTGAGAGATTCCAATTCCATCGAAGAACCTAGAGCTGCGACATTTTTTTAATCAAGCCCAGGAAACTATAACTCAAAAAAAAAAATAAATAAAAATAGAAGGAAGACATATATAACGCGAGCTTTTTTACGAACTTGGCTTGATCCTTCCCACACGCATGTTATTGTTGCGCGGCAAGTTTCGAGCGCGATAATATACGCCTGCAGGCTTACCAGCCGAGAGAGAGAGAGAGAAAGACTTTATATTGCCTACCGATATTGCTGCTCGACAGGCTGTAAAACGCGCGCGCGAAAATTTGTCTGGGCGAATTTACCCTTCTCCCCGCGCGCGCCCCATTTTTCACCCTTGCCACGGAGAATTATGAATTTTCTCCTGCTTTCTCGGCTATTGACATCGGTGAAGGATGTATCTGATGAAAATTTGCGCACCGTGTGTATATCCACTTTATGAAGCGGAAACCCGCGCGCATGTAAGTTTCAACTTGACTTTGCTTCCCCCCACCCCCTGCCGCCCCCGATGTTTGTCTAATGAAATCAAACTCCCGCGCGTTTACGTATACGAATCTTGAAACTCGTTGAAACTCCTCGACTAAAATTCACACGCGTGCACTACATTATTTAATCGTAGATAAATAATCTCTTGATGAATTTCCCGAAGTGCGCGTCTTGTCGAAAAGAGTAGGAGATCTCTTGGCGGCAGACGTGACGGAATCAGGGGATCCGAATAATCGGACAGCAGCGGCGTCGGCGGCGAGGATGTCTGGGGTATCGACTCGGATATAAAAGGGCTACGCTACTGGCGTTGCGCCGGAAAATGACCTGTCAGTCGAGAATTTCTGCGCGTCACTCAGCGCGCTAGCTTTTATATTCAAATTGCTGCTGCTACTGCTGCTACTGCTGCTGCGCTTCGACATCTCTGCGTGTTTCTCTGGGCGACCGACGCGCCGTGCCGCAGAAACCCCGTAATTGTTGGTACCTTGACAACCTGTCAACTAACCTGTAAATGCCAGCCTCATTTTTACTTGCGTTGACCTCGCGACATTCATTTTTTTCTTCTGTCCCGTAATGCGTTGATTTCCCATCGAATGGCGAATTTTTTTTACGATTGGAAATTTCGGAATCCTGACTGGATGTTGATTTTACTTTCGATTCAGAGAATTGACGTAGTGATTCGAGTGAACTGGCGACTGAGGCGGTAGGTGGCGCGCGTTTCACCGAAAATCCACATTTTGCGATCGTTTGATCTTGTACGCCCGTGGAGTTTTCATTTGCAGGCTTGAATGAAGAATATACGTCAGTGGGCTTCTGCCCACTAGGATTCCGTGTAGTCTTGGTTTAAATTGTATCTCTTGGCGAATATCCGGAATTGAAACGACCCTTAGACGACTAACGATGCTGCACGGGCATGCTTCGCCGAGTCATCGTAATGACGATCAAGGCGCCGACATTGAAGCGAAGCTAGCAGCAAGAAAATAAAGGCGCGGAAGAAGGCGGAAATTTATATTTTCTCTCTGGCGCCTTAGGTAAAAGAAAACTCGATAACAACTCGAGCTCCTTCATCGCGCTCTCATCTCGTAACATCGGCTTCCACTCTCGCTGCTTTTTCCATCTCCGGGCGCGCGCAACGGAGGGAGGCCGAGCTCGCGCGCGTGCCGCCTGCCAGACGAAGTTCGTGATGAGAATGGGTTATCCCTCGTCCGGCGAATTTCCACGCTTCACCTCCGGCGCCGCGTCACGCCGCCGGAGGCCAGAATCGACAGGCAAATTTGCAGCGAGCAAGCGCGCACCGGATTAGCTCGTCCCCCCCCCCCCCCCCCCGCTGCGCGCGAGGTCTCCGTCGAGAAAATTGGCAGAAAAAGAGTGCACACCCGGACCGGCGCCGCGCTCTCGGTTTCGACTCGCCGCGAGTTCGCTCCGCGTTTTCGACGCTCGCGCCAATTAGCGCAGCAGCGCGGACGCTTAGCCGTGCGCGCCGCGACGCCGCGCGCTCTAAGCCAATTGTCGAACTCCTATGATTATTCGTCGCGGCAATGGGATCGTAAAAAAGGTTATTATTCGCGCGCAAATCGAATCCAGCACTCTCTTTGCTAATCCAATATGTCGGAAGCATCTTGGGCTCTCGCGGAGAGAACGCGTCCTATATGCATGCCAGATACTCAAGAGGGGTCGTCGTCGTCGTCGCCGAGATTGCGCGCGGGGGGCCGAGCTCTTGCAATAGCACTCGACGTGCTAATGGCCATTCCCTTCCACATGACCTATCTGATTACCTTGAAGCTCGCCAGAGAGCGTCATCGATTAAGTTCTCTCGCTGCCGCTGGCCACGGGCTTCTTTCGCGCTCGACCCTCCCCTGGCGGCTCATTAGCGAGCCGATACAAAGGGACGCTGCGTCCGTCTTCGCACCGAGGCTGTGGTGCGAGCGAGCTCGGCGATGCGAGGCGCATTAATAAATTGACGTCGCTCGCGCCTGCGACCACGTCCCGAAGAAAGTATCACTTTCCGTCGGCGAGTCTTATTGAATCAATCGACGAAAAATTGAAAGGGCCCGGGGTATAAAGGAGAGGGAGAGAGAGAGAGAGAGAGAGTGTGCGCTGTCGATAAATCCAACTGGATTACCTGCGGAAGCGCGGGCAGGCGGGCAGGCGGGCAGCCCAGCCGAAATAAATTCTCTCGCGTCGTCGCTGTAAAAGTAAGTCGGCCATTTAACCGGGCGTGCTCGCGCATCGTAAAGACCGGCCCGCCGGCTCTCTGCGCGCCTCCGCGCGCCTGTACTTTTTCGCCGGTTCGGGATTAGCATTTCCCGTCGGCGGAAAAAGACGGAAAGTTTGTTGCTCCGGCGGGCCAAGCGATCATTATGCATTATGCTAAGACAACGCGGAACCGACGGGAGAACGGTCAGAGAGCGGCGGCAGCAAGTTTGGTGTTTACACGCCGAGTGGTAGGTGGGGCCAAAGGCTACGTTTACATTTTTATAACCCGCCCAGCTGCCGCGCGCAGTAGCAGCGGCAGCCGTTTAAATTCTGCAAGTGAAATACCTTCCTGTCCGTGCGCGCGCGCTCTCGCCGTGCTGGATAAAGGATTCGGAGAGAGAGAGAGAGAGGGAGCCCGAGATGGGATGTTGGCGGGCTATTCCGAGCGATGTCTCGTTATTGATTGGAAAATAAATTGCTTTTGCCTTTAGATCATTTCGTTCGAGGCGCGCGCTCGAAAAATTCTTCGAGTGTTACGCTTCTTCGCGTCTTCTTGAACCCGCAACGTTTTTCCGGATTCAAAAGATAACGCTCTTAGCTCGCCCAACTTGCCCTGGCAATTTCTTACTCTCGAAAATAAACCGAGCGTCAGCGCTATTTTTTCTGACATCTAAAATCTCGCCCAATTTCCAAGCACTACTCGGCTTACGCGAGACCTTCCGATACTCACCCGTAAGATACTCTATTGATATCATTACCAGTGAAATTCGTTGTAATATTATTTAGTGACCGATAAAGAAAAACAAGTGTAACTGTAATCAAACCCAATCCAGCCATTTTTAGTGATTGCATTACTATTCGCGATGACCAAACACGTTTTTTCCAAGTGAGCGCGATAGAAATACAGTAGCATTCGAGTATCGCGCTCGTCACTATCCAACGCCGATACATTCGATACATTCGTGACGTGTAGCACGATACGCGTTAAAATTGCAGATAAACCCATAGTGTAAAGTAGGTCTGTTCAGCAACAATCAAGTTACGAAAAAATACGAGAAAAAATAAATGAATAATACAATGTATACGTGGGCCACAGAACAGTCGGCGTGTTCAGACTGAAGACTTTTTCTTTGATAGTCGAGGGACAATGCAAATTGCAAATTAGCTATGTGCAACGATAATCTCGCAGGAAAATTTCCACGAAGAGTATAAATCTTCCCTGTACGCGTGGAAAAACAAAGAAACAGCGGAGCTCGGAGGTAAACAGACGAAAAAAGAAGAGGAGAAATTTCCATCTATTTTCAAATAAGCCAAAGCCTTATACTCGACTCGCGGCGTATATAGCTGACCTATAGCGCTCGTGCGCGCCCTTAAATTATCATTTTTCAATTTTCCCAGCGCTCGCGCACCTCCAGTATAATCCAAGCAACTCTTCGCTGCACGTTATTCGGATTAAGGGGTTTGGCCGCTGACTCGGCCCCTCGTAAATATCGGAAGAAGCGACGACGGCGCGCGATCGATTTGCCATAGCGGCCCTTTTTTTTCTTCTCTCTGCCGAATCTTTTTTACCCACTGCACGCGCGCAATGCAAAGTAAGTGGGATATGCGTCGATTTACCTTTTTTTTTCTTTCGATTTTTATCTGGAGCCGCAAAGCCGCGGTTTGTGTGCCATCTTCAGGAGGGATTTTTTTCCCGCCGATTTGGCGATTTTTTCCTCGATCAGAACATTGTGAATTTATATCGACGAGATTTGGCAGTGAGATTTTTACGAGATCATCTGTTCTCATCACATTAGTGGAGGCGAAAAACGCTGGCCTTCAAATTGAATCTGAATATGCTCGAGTTAGAGATCGAGTGGTATGAATCAAGTTTGGTCAGACCCAAACGCAGCGCCAATAACTTTATAAAATTTTTCACCGAATGCGTACCTTTTCTCAAGCATGTTTTGCAAGTCTGCAAATACTAAAGTAAACAATGACTTTTTCAAACCAAAAATATCGGAACGACCATAAAACAGCATAGCCAAAGCCATCGAGGATAGTTATAGGAGTGCGAGAAAAGGAAAGCTCAGCAGAACACATCCTAGAGAAAGAGAGAAAGAGAGAGGGAGAGAGAGAGAGAGAGAGAGAGAGAGAGTGAGACCGAGAGAGAGAGAAGGAGGTAGAAGCATGTAACGCGCGCGAACGAGTGTCGTAAAGACAAGTGTGGTAACGGTAACCGGCCGAGTCATCGGAACTACTACTCTCTCGGTGCTGGTCGCTTTGACGTCAGAGCGCCTTTACAGCCACCATTAATTGCCGCGTGTATGCAAACAAGCGCGAAAAACTTGCTGGAAAGTCGAAATCCAATTGATCCGAGCGAGGAAAGGAAAAGCTTCGTGCCGCCCTTCAATTTCGTCTCATTAGCCGCGGCGCAGCGATTCGATCGAATAACCCGCAATCAACATCAAAAACATTTTAAACTCAATTTCACGTCGGAATTTCTCTCCCTCTCTGGCCGCTGAAAAATCGAGTGCGCGCAGCTTCCGACGAGCGCCCGCTCGCCCTCGTGATTGAAGCTAATGCCTTTTTCTCCTCTCGGCGCTTTGCCGCTTCGCGGCTAATAAAGCAGAACTTGATCCTCTCGGCGCCGGCGCGCTATTACAATTGCCTCCCGCGTGCGAGCCTCACAGAGCAGCGTCGAATTTTCGCTTGGAAAGCAGAACTCGGACGCGGCGATGGCTGTACTCGCCGAGCCTGAGCCAGCGAGTTGTCGTGACCACGCACCGAGGATCGTGCGGGAAAAAAAGCGCGAACGAAAGCAATTAGGTGCTCCAGCCGAGGCCTAATCGATGAGGGAATCCCAACCAGTTGATTCGCCGTGTTCTGGCGCGCCCCGGAAATTAGCTTTCAACTTCGGCACTCCGGCGGCGGCAACGTTGCTTGCTCCTCTCTCTCTCCTGCGCGCTGCACAATTGAATTACGGGCAATATGTAGGCGCCGCCGCCACGAGAAGGAGAAGCCCAGCTATCATCTCGGAATACACGGAAACCTCATTAGTATTTGAATGCGCGCTCACTCTCTCCATCTCTCTCTCTCTCTCTCTCTCTCTCTCTCTCTCTCTCTCTTTCTCTCTCTCTGGCATACTTGCGCACGCGAGAAGGAAAGTACGAGAGAAATGCTGACCGGATAAAATTATTCGTTGCTGGCCGCCGAGCATTGTTCGCCTGCCTTCTTTTTCCTGCCGCGAGTATTAGCTTTGCTATTTACCGACTATATCGCTCGGAATCAAAGCTCCGCTCGTTCTAGATTTTCATTTTCCGAATGGGGAGCGTCATTATAATGCAAATCGCGCACGAAAATACATAAAAACAAGACGGCTAGTAAACCGATTAGCAGCGAGTGCTATGCATTAATCTGCTGGCTGATTCAATATCGTTGATTATGTAGCATCAACGTTGATGAATTCTCATTTCCGTCGCTACCAAACAATCGCGCACGTATAATCACGCGTCTGACCATACGCTGGTGCATTCCCCTTTGGAGAGAAGAAAGGAATTTTACCATCACCACGTGACCCAATGGATCTGTCGCCATATTTGCTCGATTATCCCTGATTAGGCTCTTGTGTAGTACATTAAAAACTGGTACACGAAGAAAATGCAAAAGTCGATGAAAAGATTTGCCTGAAAAAAGGGTGCCGCGTGCAAAATGTATATTACGTTTTACCTTGATTTCAATCACCGTCACGCTCGCTTTGGCCTTTCCCTCTCGTGGCGTACTCTCGTCACGCCCCGATGACCCTTCGTTTATTTGCTCCTTCTCCCTTTTCCCCGTAAAAAGATAGAGAGAGAGAGAGAGAGAGAGAGAGAGAGACCGAGAGAGAGGAGAGAGAGAGAGAGAGGAGAGAGAGAGAGTTTCTCTGCTGCCGACAGTCATCGATGGGCTTACTTTGTTTCCCGGAGAACGGATCTTTGTCTCGGATGAGGTGCATTATGTAATTTCATTCCTTTGCCAATTTCCCACAGTCGCCCGCCAAGTCTTTTGTTTCTCGCCTGCCAAGTCTACCGGCGGGAACGAAGAAAACGAAGAGCGCGACGTGGTTCTGCTCAGCATTAGCGTCATGCAGCGAAATACAGGCATACCTCATGAGTGGATGTGCGTGTCGTGCCCCCGCAAAAAGAAGCATATACAAGCCAAGAGGATAAAACGCTGGATATATCCAACTCAGTAAGGCAGTAAATGTGACATCTGTTCTTGTCGCACACTCTCCTATAAAGTTCCCCCTGGCCGTTCTGTTTCTATTGTCCGTCGCTCTCTCTCTCTCTCTCTCTCTCTCTCTCTCTCTCTCTCTCTCTCTCTCTCTCTCGCTCCCCGGACTTGTCGTATACGACAACGGCAAAAACGATCCCCGCTCATCGCATACTGCGATCATAAACGGAATGCAGCGCGATAATAAACGTCCGGCGACTACTCGAAATGCAACTGGGAACATGGCTCGTTGCATAAGCGTCAAGGGGCAAGGATGCCGGCAAGGAGGAACAAGCGGAGAAAAATAAGCGAGCGCCAGGCGGCGGCAGAGTGGAAGAAAGCGAGAGAGCGTCCTCGCCACGAGAGTCTGTGTACGCTTGTGCTGTTGGTTGCAGTGGCGAGAGCGCATGCAGTCACTATGACAACGTCGCGGGTTTGACAGCAACGCGAGGTGTCGGTGCGCATCCGTGACCACGCCTACGTCACGCGCGCGCGCGCCCGCGCAGCTGACGTCACTGCCTCCGTCTCTCTCTCCGCGGCGGAGCGACTTGCCTGTTGCTACATGCCGGTGAAAACGCGCGGCCTCCCCCTCTCGCCTAGCCGAGACCCCTCCCCACCATCTTTTCCCGCTGGCGTTGCCGTTGTTGCTGCTCCGCTCGCGCGCGACCACCAGCGCGCCTGCTCAGTCAGCTCTCGACGTCGCCTCAGCTCAACCCAACTCGAAGTAGCCTGCCCAGCCTGCCGATCATCGACGACAACGATAAGCTAGCGCGTCCGAGCTGCTCTCGCGCGGAGGGAAGTTCTCTTGGGACACGCAGTGTGTCCGGCACGGACAAGCAGAGAGTGTGCGAGTTGACGTGTGCGCGAGAGACTTGATCTCGAAACAGAGAGGGAGAGAGGGGACACCCGATTTGTTGATGTAAGTGCACCACGGATAAGTGACAGGCTGGAGTGGACTTCAACTCACCGCGGAGCCAAAGTGCTGCACTCTCAGCGCCCATGGAGTATAGGTCAGATGTTTTTTGTATAACGCCCGTTCACCGGCCGTTTCTCGTTGTTGGAGGCGCTACCGAACGTTTCCCGGCGCGAGCTCCCTCCGGCGGCCGGCAGAACCGAGGGACCGAAGCGCCGCCAGCGCGCCGGCATTTTCCTTCCAGCGAGATCGGTTGCGCTTTCCCGAGGCTGCTGTGCGCGATATCGAGCGCGCGTTCACCGCCAGCGATCAGCTCCGCGAGACCACCAACGCCATTTCCATTCTTTGCAGGATGGAGATGCACAACGAGGCGCCTTTGCTTTCCTCATTGCAGAGAGAAAAAATGGCGCGGCACTTGGCTCGCGCGCTCGCTCGAATGGGATACAAACCAATTGGCGCTCAGAGAAACGCGGCCGTAATAATAGTCGGCGCATAAAAGCCGCGCGTTTCGCGCGAAACGCTGCGAACAATATAACGCATGCAATATTCATGAGACAATTGATATATACGAATGTAAGTATAAAAGGCGAAATCGAATTCGTGCGTAAAATGTCGGACGCCACCCCCCCCCCCCCCCCGCGAAGCGCATTCGTCAATCGTTGAAATTCCATTAGTCGGCAGCGAACGGAGAGGAGCTAACATAATAAAACGCATTAGGCTAAGGGCGCTCGGCCTAAAACCCCGCATCCGGCAGCTTATCCCTCTCTCTCTCTCTCTCTCTCTCTCTCTCTCTCTCTCTCACTCTCTCGGTAGGATTAATCCGAGCAAGAGATCTAACGTTGCTTCCGATGCCATGTAAATTCAGACTCTTAGTGTGTAGTGTGTTTTATTGCCGTCCTCTTGATGGCAAATCGATATTTAAACTCATGGCGACGCTCATGAATTCCGTATAAGGCACTGTTCACGACACTTCACTATGTCGCATTGTCCTAGTACTTTTTTTTTCTCAAATGATAGGTCTTTGAATATATGCACGTATAACTTGTCGTTATTGTCACTGAAGAGCAGCTCAACCGTCACGTAATTCGACTGTTCCCCTAAAACGTCTTGCGCGGTCTGTTGAGCTTCTTGATAAATAGTTTCCTGCATTTTTCATTTTGTCTCGCCGTTTTTCCGGATAAGCGTTGACGTTGTCATCAAATGAGGCAGATCGCGATGGCGAAAGACGGAATCGGAAATTTCGAAACGAGTTGGATTGATGAACAATGCTCGCGTGCAAAGAAAATTCGTCCAGCAGCCTAATCTCTAGGCGATTAATCTGAAAGCTGAGCTTGAGAATCGGTTTGGGCACTCAATGAAGAAAGCGGGGGAATAAAACTGGGGAAAATACGGAACAAATCCGCAGGGCTTTTTGGGGGTGCTGCTCACGTCGACGATATATCGTTACCGGCGCGCGACACGTAGCCCACTTTCGAACCTCATTTATCCCTCCCTCTTCTCTCTCTCTCTCTCTCTCTCTCTCTCTCTCTCTCTCTCTCTCTCTCTCTCTCTCTCTCTCTCTCTCTCTCTCTCTCTCTCTCGATATACCTACAACTTTTTCTCTTTCTCATGAGCCGCAATGGGAAAGGGAGGAAGGAGCAGCCCGCTCTTTTGAGAAAGCGAGAGATTTTCTTTCGCTTATTTGTATTGATAGGGCCGTGCACTTTGCGAGCCTTACACACGCACACTCGCGCGGAGATATCGATCTCGACCATTTTCGGATGCTGCTGCTCGAGACTAGCTGCTTCTTTTCGAGCAGGCGAGTCCGCGACTCGAATTGTACAAGCTTTGGTAATGTCTTCCTCTCTCTTTCTCTCCCTGTGCGACACCATTTAAAGATGCCGCAATGTCACACGCATTACATCTTTTTTACTTACTGCCACTGCACTAATCTTTTCCGCATTAGGCATGGACTGACGTGTTGTTCGTTTGCATTATCCGATTGCTTGCACATTTGGTTCGTGGATTAAATTAACGTTTGATTATTCGTGCAATGCCTAATAAGCGATAGCTTCGCCTGACATATCGAAAGCATTTCATTTACGAATTAGCAATTCGTTGCACGCGTAAATAGTTGCCGCTCGAACAATATAATCGGTAATGATCAAAGCCAGATGCGATCACGCGTAGATCCAATGATTCGTCAGCTTAAAAACTGGCAAACGCCAATTTAACAGCTCAAGTCGCATTGTGCTACAAGAAAAAAGTTGATCGCGCGTAAAGCGCTAATCGACCGAGAGACACACAACTTTGAAAGCCCCGTTTGTAGGTTTTTAGCTCTGTCGTTCGAGATACAAGAGAAACTCGAGCGTCTCCAAAGTGTGTCTAAAGCCTGCGTTGTTTTACGGCTCTGAAGAGAAAGGAAGAAAGTCGGCACTCTCGGGGACACACGATCAAGCTCGATTAATGGCTTTCTTTTGCGCATGACTCCGCCGTGGCGCGCGCGCGCGCGATTTTTCAAAGTCTTTAATTAAGCAATATTGCCGGGATTGTTTTCTTTATCTGGCGCCGCTGCGGGTTAGTTATCTTCATTAGATCACGGCCTGCTGCCGTGTATTTTCGTTAAACGCTTAATGGACAACACGGGTTACGCCTGGACTTGCTTATATATACAGAATATATCGTGGTTCATTGATCGAGCATTGTTTTGCTTTCTCCAAGAGAAAGCTTTCTAATGATGAACATTTTTCATCGCCTGAATTTAAGTTTTTTCTACATTTTCGTGATTGCTGATTGCCAACGTCACATTTTTATAATAAATGTGCATGTCTGTGTATGTGTGCATCTGGTTACCTTCTACTTAATCGATATCAATTCAACTGTTAAAGTTACATTTATAAGACTTCCTAGTCATGGTTCTTGTCGTCGTCTTTCAAAACAACCGACGTTTCAAAGCTATCGGTCAATTTTTTTTTTAAATTATCCAGATTTGTCAAATTTTGATTGATTTCTTCTCGTATTGCTTTTATTACATCTACAACAATTGATTGTTCTAAAATGGTTTTAGGGCTACGTTTGTGAGACTTTGTAATTATGTTCTATAGCAGTGAAATCAAGGCGATTGGTCATCGTACTAAATAATTATTAAAATTTTTTAATCGTCACTTTTTCGTGATTTCTTGTCATTTCCTCGAAAAAGTAAGAAAGTTAAGATTACAGAAAAATTGATATCTACAGTGAATTCAGTATCAAATTCTAAAACTATAATTATATTCATTTTTATTGAAATTATATTAACTTTGATCACTATTGATCGATGTTTTCGAAAATTATAGCAAATATACTTTTTTCCTTAATCATTATTTTCAGACAACTGATTTTGTTGACTTCGAATGCTACTGATTGAATATTATAAGAAAAGACATATAAATTAATTCGATAACCAAGTAGCAAGAATTTAGTTCTATCAAGAACAAAAGAAAATTATCAGTAAATCATACGGAACAAAACTTTTATAGAAGAATGCAAAAATTTTAATAAATTACACTATTACACTATCTGAATTGTGGATCATTCTTAAAGAATTCAAAAGTATATTAAATAATAATCAATTTTCATAATTAATACTTTAATGTTCCAGTCATAATACAACATTCCTCATATTCTAGTCACAATAACTAATACTTCAAGTACGTTACCACAAATGAAATATATTTTCTATAAAATTAAAAGCACGTTACTTTATTTTAAAAAATATATGTATTTTTCGAGAAAGTACATTGCTAATGACGTTAGCAGCAAAAATTTAATATTTACTCCAAGTCTCTGGATTCTACTACCAATGCCCGTATTAAAGCAAGCTAAAGCTTCTTCAGTATTTCGTATTCAGTATCTTTACGGGATTGTTATCAATTCAGTCCAAGAGCTGGAAAACAGCGAATTAGACAAAACTTGAACAGTTTTGCTCCAATTCGCAATTGCGATTAGAGTACATCAAACTTTATCAAAAAAGCTTTTATCAACAAAGTTTTCATGCGGTAAATTGTAAAGGGTCTTTAGAATTAAAACATCAAACTTTGATTATACCGTACTTGGTCGAATGAATTATTATGTAAATCTAGTTGCTACTACTATTCGCTTATAACGTTCGAGGGCATTCACATTCTATGTAAAAAAATTTTTAACATAAAACAATATTTAACCATTACGAAAAATGAGATTCCAACTCGCAGTTAAAAATTGACTTTCCATATCAAAATATGAAAAATAGCTTCTAAATAATGCAGGCGACGCGCATACACGGTACCAACATAGCTCGCCGAAAAAAAAACTCGTGGCATAAAATATTCGAGCTTTCTCTCTTTTTCGCGGAGACAAAAGAGAGAGAGAGAGAGAGAGAGAGAGAGAGAGAAAGAGATACACATATATAAAGCTTAAACGCATATCGTTCATACCTGTGCCCGTTGCCAAGGTGTTGAGTTACGAGGATCTCTGGGCCCTTCATAAGTATCGCAAGCGTCGTTGTCGTCGTAGGGTCGATTGGACCTCATTAATCTTGCTCGGGATGCAAGGGACATTGAAGAATCGAGCGTGTGGACCAAAGTGAATTATGCATAGCTGTCTCTCGCCGTCGCAAATGGATTAGATTACACAGTCGCGCGTGTACGCCTATGCGTCGCCCGTTGAAAACTAACCAAGCGATAATGAGTTTGATTTGAAATCGGAAGCTGACCTACATGAAGCCTCGTAAGCGCATTAGGCTGCGTATACGCTAGGGTATTATGCTAGGATGGAGCTTCTGAAAGGCCACGAAAAGGATGAGGCTTTTCGCCAAAGCTCTCTCACTCTCTCTCTCTCTCTCTCTCTCTCTCTCTCTCTCTCTCTTGATGCAAAGCGATCGATAGGCAATTAATCGACCTGTGCTAGCTGCCTTTGATATATATACACATACCTCCAACAGATAACAAGGAAAAAGGCGACATTCGTATACCGCCGCAACGATTAATCCTAATGGCCAAACCGACACTCTTTATTGTCCTGGCCGCAAAGCTTTTTTTTTACAACGAATTGCTTTGCGGACCCTTTCTCTTTTAATCCCCGCGCAGCCATTTGCGGACAAACGAAAGCCTAACTCGCAATTATTTTCTCTGTTTTAGGTAAGTGTCTACCGGCTGTTTATGTCTAGAGAGCAGAGGGTCAAAGGAGGTAACGAGCGACCAGCTGCCGGAGATCAAAAGCGCGCCGATTGGTTCCGCAGTGAAAATAAAAGCCCCGATGGCGCGTGCGCAAATCGAACGCGCTCGTCTTGGCTCGGCCGCGCCAACGTAAAAAGACGAAGCGGCCAGTGTGATAAAAATACAGCTACGTCGTCGGCTCCTTTGTCCTGCCTCGCGCGCCCACGTTCGCCAGCGCTCGAGCTTGCGCGGCCCCAATGGAAATCGGGCGCAATTTCATCATTATTCCTGGTTGCCGGCCCTCTGCCCGGCTTATTTAGAAAAGTGAGCAGGCGCGCTGGCGGCCAATCATCTTCGATTTTTTCGTTTCGCGCGGTTGTCATCGGAAATAACCGCAGCACCGGTGGCGGTCAGAGCAATTCCCCGGAGTGTTTTCCAATTTCGTTAGAGGCTTTTTCTTTTTTCTTTTTTTTTCTTTTTTTTTTCTTTTTTTTTCTTTTTTTTTGCCAAGGCCCGGCCGTCGTCGTCATCTTTCCCTGGGGCGAATTAGCCGGCAATTAAGGGGAGGCATTTAAAATTCAGAATTACGAAATCTGGCTTGCAAATTGACGCGACGAGGGACTGCCGGGCCAAAGAGCGCGCCGGAAAAAAATGCACTTTTTTGCGACCTTGGTCGATGAGCGAGCCGCCAAATCAATTAGCGCAACTTGTAAAAGCAAGATCAAGCGGAAGAAAGAGGGCTCTAAACAAAAAGCGTGGGGGCAGCGACTCTTATCACTTAACCTCTCTGGCGCTTCGATTTCTTTCTTGCTCTGCAGTAGCAGCAGCTTGCAAGTTGCGCGCGGCAGCAGTCTCATTCAATCTTTTCCCATTCTTCTTGTCCCTCGGCTTCTACTTCGGCAAAGCTCTGGTAATTACTTTAGGAGGCATTAGGGGGCCTTCCAGCCGGGTACGACGACGTCGACGACGACTAGAACTTTTAATTTTTCCCTCAAAAAACTTTGGCGCTCGTTACGTCGTCGCTGCTCGACGCCAGCGCGAAAAAAGAGAGAGAGAGAGAGAGAGAGAGAGAGAGAGAGAGAGAGAGAGAGAGAGCGGTCGCAGGAATTAAAATTAATGCCGACGACGACGACGTTTGCTCTCTGGACAAACACCACTTCTTTGTCCAACTTTTCAAGAAAACAAAAAAGCACGAAGTAGCATTAGAGCCTGGTTTTTCCGCAAATGCCTCGCGTCGCGTATATACGCAAGGGCGGCTCGTAATTCGGCAATGTTTCGGCAAGAGAGCAACGCCCTTCGGAATTCCCATGTAATAAGCTCCTCCAGGCCGGCTTGCAGCCCACTCGAATGTACGCGCCAGAGAGCTGCTATACATATGTATGCGCATGTCTAAGACGGGCCCCCGAAGGACAGAAAGTGGCTGTATAGGGGGTCTCTCTCTCTCTGCATTTGCAAATCAAATCTCGCTGCAGCTTCCGGGATTCGCCCCCGATTAGCCGGCTCCTCGCTACCTTCGTCTCGGTGGCCTCTCTCTCTTCCGCGCGTAAACATTCGTAGCGCCGCGCGGCGTCGTCGCTGCATTAGCATGCCGCGCCGCTTGATCGACGCCTGCCTCATTCGTAATTACGAGGCCAGCTGGCGTGCAGCTCTCCGGCCGCGCTCGGCTCATCGTCCCGCCTCTTGGTTATCCAATTGGATCGAGCCTGGCGGCGATCCCCGGGCAAAGGTCGGCTCGACAAAAATGTTGGCTCCCCGCGGCCGCCTGTTTGCTGAGCAAAGAACCGACGCGAATCGCCACTCGTATCAATCTCTTTTATTTGCTTTTGCCGACCACCGGTCGCCGGCTCCGCTTTATTACAGGGAGTAGAGCTATCGTATGATTTGGCCCTGTCGCGTTCGCGATGGGCGCGCGTCCGCCGCGTTTCGGCTCGATCGTTCTGCCGGGACTCGCGCTCGGTTGTGCTCGCGACGTGGACGGAGCGCGCAAGCGGCGTGCCTCGATTCGCTGCGCGCCGCCAAGTAAGATACTCCGAGCGAACTGCGCGTCGTAAACTGTCGCGGCAAATGCAGCCAAGCTCCGAATCATTCGAGAGCTCTCCGGGGCGGCGCGGCGCACGTGTCTCGTCCGATTGGCAAAACGGCAACAATTAAGTCGTTAGAAACAAAGCGCCGTAAAGTGGGCAGACGTAAAAGCCGAGCGCACTTAGCGAGTGCGGCGCTCGTAAAGACCGCGTCGTAGTTTTCTTGATCGATCGCGCGCGAACGCCAGCCGAGGGCGGCGGCAGTGGAGCAAGTCCGCGAGCTCGCCGTGGCGTGAAATTCACTTAATTTGCCTCGGAGCGCAGCCCGGAAAGAAGCAGCGGCCGGCGAGGGTCCAAGTCTCGGCGTCGATAGTGACCGACTATGCAGATGAGCGCGGCGAACATTGGCGGAACGAAGGCAAGGCGGAAGCTAATAACTGCGCGCGCGTCTCCCCGAGTCCGACAGCCTTCTCTTCGAGATGAAGAGACTCGCGCTGCTGCCGTCTTTTCTCCTTTATTCCTTCTTCGCTCCGACTCGACTAGGAGGAGTTACTTTTTTCTCTTTGCTTTCTCTCTCTCTCGCGCGCGCAATATCCTTCTGGCTTTTTTACTTCTTTTGCGTGTCTCGCTCGCACTCTCCTCCACTTTACCTTTGAAGTATATATTTGTGGGCTCGCCGAGAGAGTGAAAGAGTGGCGCAGTTTACCCGCAGGACGCGCAATAATATAAATAACTCGCAGTCAGCGACTTTCGCAAATGGATCTTTTAATGGCTCCTTCGTTTTCCCTGTGTCCCTCTGCATTGAAGATTAGTTTGCCTTGTAAACGCGACGACCTATCGGAGTTGCGAACGTTACCGGCCGGCGCGGATCAAAAATCTCGATCCACGATCCAGCCGTCCAAGCGACAAAAAGTCCAAGGCCAAGACGAAAGTCTGTCAACCTCTTTCTGCCGACCGCAGAGGGCCAGGCCAGGCCACCCGCAAGGATTAGGCGCGAAACTTACCGCCTCCCCAGATTATCTTGGTCGCGTCGGAGAAAGTTGTCGGCTAAAGTCCAGTGCGCGACAGATGTTTTCCGTCCAGGAATGAGAAAAAGCCAAGAGAGGCTGGAGTTGATCGAAGCGAGAGACACATAAATCTTGATACTCTCGTTCCCTGTGGCAGGAGGAAGAAGAAGGCAAAGTCGGCTGCGTTAGTCTTGATTATCTTGGCTGGGACAGTCGTCGTCGTCGTCGTCGTCGTCGCCGCCCCGTAAGACGCATCGCTCGACAAGGACGCTAAGCTCGCCGCTAATTTATACAAACGCCGCGTCATATGCCCGCGATTAACTCGCTCTCGCGCTCAAGCCTTTCCCGGCAACATACAGCCAACACGTAGCCTACCTCCAGTCGCCCGTACAAATGCAGTCCGTGTGACAGAAATACTTGATCGTTCGATCGCATCGGATCTGCTGGAGAGTTAGCGTGACACGGAATATATATATATATATTCGTCCAGAGCGGCTTAAATAATTAATCGGACAAGATGCAGGTCCAGTCTGAAAACGCACGGGCACTCGCGACTCGCGATCGATGTCCGTGGGCGAGCTGTCGAAGCGGCAGCGAAGAAACCGCGAGCGAGCGCGCGCTGCAGGCCGCACTCCACGCCGAGATCGATGCCGCGGCGGTCAGTCGAACGCCGTGAGGCGAGTTATTGTCGAGCGGTCGCGCGGCCAAGGTAGCAGACACGACCGCGTACGCGAGATCTCGATTAACGGGTCGTGCAGATCCGGAAAACGCGGCGGAAATTCAGAACGGACGTCGCGGAGAGCTGACCACGAGAAAGCGCTGAGTCAAGCCTGTTTGACTTGCATATTTTGCGCGCTGTATGGAGGCGGGTTCGGGGGCGTAATAAAACTCGAGAGCCCGAGCTTTTAAAGCGAAATTGGAAGAGAGAGAGAGGGTCGAATCTTTACCTTTCCACCCTGTTGCGCGTTTCTTTTGCCAAGGCCGCCGAGGCGCGGTTTCTTGTGTATAGATTCCCCTCTCCCTGCACACGCCCTCCTACCCCTCCTCTCTCGCTCTCTCTCTTTCTCTCTCTCTCTCTCTCTCTCTCTCTCTCTCTCTCTCACTCCGCTCTTTTTTGTCGTTTAACATATCAGCCTGTCGCGTGTGCACGCGCGTCGCCGCCGCCTTAGCCTTTTGCCCCTTCCAGCGCCGTGCGCTTATCTTGACATGCTTTTGTTACAGCCTTCTTGCTCTACTCGCGGCGCGCAGCGTCAATTGCGGCGCGCGAGAGATTTCTTTCTGCCGCCCCCATCTGCGAGCGCTTTATCTGTAGCCGAGCTTTGTATGATTCGAGTATTTCTTGTACCTTCGCGATTATGTCAAGTTGACTGTTTGCCGGCAGGTAGGACTTCGCGAAACTCAAACGTCCGGCGGAAATCACTGCCGGTCACCCGTCCGGTAGTTGACGCGCATTGTTCACCTGCGGGGCGAGCGTGTAAAAATTCCGTGCCTGCGCGGAGAGAAAGAGAGAGAGAGAAAACTCATCGTGATCCTTAGCTGCGCAGCGTGCAATATGTAAATCGACCTCTCGCTTGTGAATCGCAGCGGGTGAAAATGCGTTTTCGGGCACAGCAGCGCCTGCACTTTTTCGAAAGGGGCCCACTTCCGCGGCAAGAAAGGCTCGCCAGTTGCAATCTATACTCGGCGCTGCACAACTCCGCCTCTTCGCGTCTGCGCCGCGCTGCACTTCCGCATCTCTCTCGGAGGAGTGGGTGGCTGCCCTCATTGGCCGTCGTTGGCGAAAGGCGCCGCGGCGGCGCCCGCATCTAGCCGGTTTTATGTGTGCCCTGATCGTACACTTGCATTCCCATCTCCCCGTTGGCTCTTTATGCCTTGTTGTTTTTTCGGCCGGCGATGCGCGAAAGATCCATTAATATTTTTTTTTCTATTTCACCGCTTGCCGGCAAATCACTTTCGTTGTTCTGCCAAAATTTTATATCTCGCGCGTTAGAACGCCTGACTTGACTAAATACGATGCTAAGGAACGACCGCTTCAAGGTCCAATTATATTCGTCGTCGTAGAAAAAAATTATTGAGTTGTCGTTACTTCGTTGCAATATAGCCTGTTCTTACACATTTTCCGTTTCAGTTCCAGCGCCTGCGATGTTCAGTAATGCCTCGAATGGATAGTTTTTTCCTGCGATTAAAAAAAACGAGATCGATAAACCGCAAAAAATGGCGATCTATATTTAAAAAGCGCCGTAAAACGTCCAAAGAAGTGAAGCATACATAAGTCAGTAGTGCGAGCGCGAGTTCGGTCAGACGCCGAGTCCAATCGAAAAATCGAAAGTAGACGTCGGTTCTTTATTTTTTTCTTTCGCTCTTTTGATGGAAACGATTTATTCGCCAGAAATCAAAAGTAAATTTCCTCGTAAAGCTTACAGCTTCTCTCGCTTTCGCCTGACGTCCTAGTTCCGCCACCAAAAAGAAGCACTCTTCGCGCTTGCCTTTTCTTTCGCTGCCTATTGATTCGATAACACGACCTGCCTAGATACTCTCATTCTTTTTCTCACTTACTCCGAATGACTTTGATTCCATAAAGTTTTCGAATCTCCACCTAAGGTAACGTCACTGCTGCGCTACTTACCAGATAATTTTGACGTCGAAGAGAGGAAGGAAAAATTCATTCGAAAATCTGCTATTTTTACGGTTAAGGAATACGCCGGGATTGAAATTCAACTTTCTCCTTTATCAGCGACGATATTCTTTGAATATAGGTCGAATTGTTGGGGGATATCTGTTTAAGTTTACGGCAGAGTTGTTAATTTGAAAGTGCCAATTATTTGTAAGCTCGCCAGCGAGAACTCAATGGATCTACAATTAGAAAGATGATGGCTACTTGTGTTTGATGACCGAACTTAACTTGAATTGGTCCGGAAAATGTATAGGTAAAATTCAGTAGATCGATCAAAAGGTCGCGCGCATTAAGATAAAGAGAGAAAAACATGGCCAGCGGACGTTTTCTTACGAGCAGACAACAAAGACGAGTGATCGACGGTTTTTCTTTTTTTTTTTTAATGAGATATCCAAGCCTGGGAGGCGAAGGAATCAGTCGAGCGTGATTTCACGCGGTATCGACGTCGAGACAAGAAACGAGGAAAAGGGCTGCGTCCACACAATGGCCCACCTGAGCTCAAAGCGAAAAGGCCGCCTCAAAACCAACTTTCGGCCGAGTTCGAACTTGCCTTCTTCTTTCTTCTCCTTGCACAGCTCGCATTCTCCGAGTGTTCTTCGACTTTTGCCAAGTTTAAACGAGAAAAATTCGGTTTCCTCGAGCTTAAACTTGGATGGTTAACTACTCGCAAATTTACCACTTGGTTTTGAATTTCGTTTCTGTCGCTCATTATCGCCACTCGGAGGGATATCTGGATAAAATCACGTCGTGAAACAGTGGCAGCGCGCGCGAAGTTTAATTTGAAAAATGGCGTGCAACAGTTCACACCCCGTGTCCGCGCCACGTTTTCCTTTTTTTTTCTTTTCTCATGCCATGCTGGAGGAGAATCAAGCGCTGGCGCTGCTCGTCGGGAGGAAAAAAGCCTCTCTTTCCTTTGAAGTGGCTGCCAAAGAAGGGGGCAGCCAAGTGAGAAGCCTCTCGCTGCGCGCACATCGCCGCCGGCTGCACAAAAGCTTCTCTCTCTCTCTCAGCGACCCTCGATGCCTTTTTTCCCTCCCGCTTCTTCTTCTTCCTCTCGTCGTCGTCGAAGAATGAGACACTGATTTCTCGGAAGCTTTATTATGTTTTCGCTTATTGGGACGACCGACTGTATTGAGCGCGAGCACCGCGGCAGTCTGTCTTGAATTATTCGCCTCGCACTTTGCGCAAAAAATAGAAGAAGCTTCGCCCCCCCCCTCCCGCCCGCCCTCTCTTTCTTCCGACGCGTTATTCGCGAGAGAGGATATTGAAAGTCGATGGGAACTGAAGCACAATTATTTATTGCGACCGCGAGTCGATAAGTGTCAATCGACTGACGAACCTATGCGCGCTACTCCAAAGAGAGGGAGAGAGAGAGAGAGAGAGAGAGAGAGAGAGAGAGAGAGAGAGCGAGGCAGCGAAATTTGGTGGGCGCGTGCCACGAGCGAATCGTCGAACAAGTCCTTTGTCTGGAGATGGCCGCAGGCGCGCTAGCAATTACTCGCTCCCGTGCGGCGCGCGCGACGAGGATTAATGCCCTTGCGTCGTGCGCGCAGCCAGGCAGTTTTGCGCCGGGCTGCAAATTGCATTTGTCGCCTCGCATCTGAAAGCGCGATGGAGTGCGCGCAACCACCAGCCTCTCGAGTTTTTTCAGCCCGACTCTTTGCCGCCGCTAATCATTTCCCTCGGCGTCTGTTTCCCTTCCACCCAACCCGTGCATTTTTTACCGCGGAAAGCCTCGGGATGCCGCGGCATTGTCTTCCGTAAAGTAGACGCACGCAGTCAAGCCGCCTCAAACGAGGCGACGCTGAGATACAGCGCAACGGAGAAAATAGCAACTGCGCGCGCGCCCCGAGTCGCTGGCTTTCGCCTCTTCAAAGCGCAATAAAAAAGCGGAGATATTCGTACTGCCGGCAGTTTTGCGCTCGCTCGCTGTATTTCTATCTCTTTCTCGCGAAATCACTTTGCGTTACGACGCGCATACGCTGTGTCGCGACGCGAGCGCGACAAAGGGGCACGAGATAATATTGCGCTTTGCGGGAATAAGAGGCCGAGGCTAGCGATTGTTGATGGCCGCCGAGGCGAGGAGAAAGGGCAAATTAGCTAATTGGTAAAAAGCTGGCAACCGCTTTGCCTGGCAAGAGCTGATGTTTGAAACGTACGAGGCGGACGTGCGCGCGCGCGCGATTGTGACGGGGAATCTGGTCTAATTGCCGCGGGGCCCCCGGCACTGTCGGGTCGGGGCATTTCTTAAAATTCTTTTTCGGCGCGCGTAATCCGTCGGCTGGGATTTAGCTTCCTTTTGAGAGCTGGCCTTTCGAATGAGATTGCGCGGAAAATGCAGAGCGAGAGACAAATTAGAAGCTTTCTCTCGTGAGCGATGTCAAAGCGAACTTCAGCTGGGCGTTCGCGTCGAGTGTGTTTCAGTTTGCAGGCTCGCGGATTACGCCCTCCCGCGCACTCTCTCTCTCTCTCTTTCTCTCTCTCTCTCTTTTCGCAGAGTATTACGGCGCTATTTATAGTCGTCGGCGAAATTCACGCCGAATGAGTTTAGAGAATGCGCGCGCACAAAGTGCCCAAGAAACAAAAGCTTTTCGGCGTGAGCGCGATGCACAATTATGGCAGACTCGCGCGCGTAGAATTTCGCGACGGATTGCCGAGGCTCGTATCAAGCTGGCAAAAATACGCGGATGGCGGAGCGCTCGCGCGGCCACTGCGCCGAGCCGTCGTTCGGAGAAAGCCATGGTCACCAAGGGAGTTGCGAACCCCGGCGATTCTCGAGCGCTATCAGCGCCACTCGGTCCCCGGCAATAATAACTCTAGTTATACGCCCGTAGTACCCCGGAACTTGCCCAAACTTGTCTTGTTTTCCAAGCTGCTCTTGTTGGCTCCGTCGAGTACTTGCGAATGCATCGTATCGCGCTATCGGGTTAGCTATTTCCCATCGTCCACGTCGATGCCACTTTGGCAAAAGGACGATTTTCGGATATATCACGCGCAAACCTTAACCGCGTGCACTTTTTCAGCACTCGTAAAACACTCGACTTGGCCGAGCGGCAAAAAGGATCTGTCGCGACGTTCTCGCACACTTGAAAGCTGAATAGTTGACGAGCAGCAGGTTAGATGCCAGTTGCATGTGGGCCGCATTGGAGGGCGAAAGTTGGTTGTAATCATAAACCTCCGTGCAACTTGCACAGGCAGAAGCCGAACAATGCATACGGCTTCGAATGATTCACCCTGCGTAATAAATAAACGAACGGAAAAAGAGAGAAAAGCATACAATGGGCGTTGTATAACAAGGGGTCAGTGCCGCACACGCGCGCAACATACACATCAATTCATCGCGCGTAACGAGATACTCATCATTATACGCGGCGAAGGAGGCAGGGAGGAGGGCGACCGCGTCGAAGTGCCGACCAAATTGCACCGCATTGTATGTCATCGCAAGTGGCCGGGCGTCTTGAATTATTCAGA
This sequence comes from Phymastichus coffea, assembly GCF_024137745.1. Classification (NCBI taxonomy): domain Eukaryota; kingdom Metazoa; phylum Arthropoda; class Insecta; order Hymenoptera; family Eulophidae; genus Phymastichus; species Phymastichus coffea. Next base: position 43,409 of record NW_026706973.1, read on the forward strand.
CACGGAGGAGAGGCCGAGCCGCGCGCTTGCACCTAACTAAGCATTATGGCCGGCCGACCGGATATATATATGTGGACTATGATACGCGTGCCAAGCGGCGCTCTCCAGCTGCCCGTGCTTCTTTTCCGTCCGCGGCGATTTCGGAACGTGCTCTGGCCAATCGCACGCGTGCAACGCCCGATTTATCCATGGCTCTTACGCGCCGTTCGAGCGCAGACGGATTTATCACAGAGTAATTTTTAACGGAGAACTCGTTACGGACGATGTGAGCTGTAACGGGGCGAACGATGCACAAACAACGTAATAGAACTGTAGCAGTAATTGACTGTTGTAACGATAAAAACCAGCAAAGAGAGCAAGAGAGGGGCGGGGGGGGGGGGGGGGGTTTGCAGCGTTCTTAACTAGTTGAACGTGGAGACATCCGGATTCTTTCCCGTGCCGCGCGACAGCCAAAAGCAAACAATTTGCATGCGCACGGCTGCCGCTGAATGGCGCGTAATTAAGTCACACGCGCGCGTCGCGCGAGAGCACCAGCTCTCGCGGGACGACACGCCGGAAAGAGCGGGAACAAACACGGCCAAATGAACGTCGAGAGCTCTTTCTTTTTTTTCACGCTGTCGCCGCTCATTGTCCGTGCTTCGAGTCATTGCGCGTCTGCTCGCGACAGGCTTTCCCTCCTGTTTGCTGTGCGAAGCTTTCAACGTGATTTTACGTGGACTTTTGCGGCCGGCCCTCAATTATGATTCTTTCGCCTGGCTCTCGGCGATTTCGTCGGCTCCCCCCGCTCCTTTCGTCCTCGCCTCCGCGTCGGAGCATTGGGTTTTGCGAGCTCGCCCGTGCGAATCGCAACGGCAGCATGGGCCGTCGGTAAGCAGATCGAGCGGCGAAATGCCTATTTGATAAACGTCCTCTATTCGGTCGACGCCAGATGATTCAGCGTCATGCCGGCCACATTTCCATGGACCACGGAACCATTCGGAAGGGCGCACGACAGTTATGTGCTTTGTCGTTAGCGCGGCGCGTCCAAAGTAATTGACTACTGCGACGCTCACGCGATCCGACGTGCATCGCGTAATGATACGCCAAATTAATTATTTGGCCTGCCATTTTTTTTCCGCATCGGCAAAAGATAGTACAGATGGTATACACTGTCGTGAAAGAAATAGCCGCGAGCTTCTAGTACATAAAAGTTCAATCTTCTGGCTAACTTTAGATCGTTAAGGCAGCAAAAGCAGCGTCGAGCTAACCTCTATAGCCTCGTTCACTTTTACGATCTTGTTAAAGTGTTGATAGAATATCGAAATTAATGTGCCTCCTCACTAAATTTAACTGACTGGCGTTCTCTTTTCGGCCCTCTGTTCCGGATAAGTTCTTTTGCTCGTAGCTCCGATGGCTCGGGAAGAAAGCTTTAATCGCTTGCGCGCTCAGGACTGCGTGTAAGTTTGCAAGATTTTTCATAATTGCACGAGCAAGTTGGGCAGCGGGCTGCTCATTGGCTTTCCGCCTGGAGATCGTGTGGCCAGTCGAACTTCGATAAGCGACCATTAATGTGCTCGGCCGTTTTCTGTTTTCCAATCGAACGCGTCTGCTTGATATTTTAATTATTCCTCCTTTCCCGCTCTTCGGTCGCGTCGTCGTTAAGCTTTCCCTTCGTCTGGTCATAAAAGCCAAAGGAAAGAGCTCTCGGCGCTTTACAGGCAGTTCGAACACGTCCCGAACGAGGTATGAGCCGCGCCTCGTATAAAAAACAATGTGGCGGCGCGTGCGCGTTTTACGCCGCGGAAGAATTTGCCCGTGTATACGCATGTAATAAAAGAAGCGAGCAATTTTATATTCTATTTCGCGGGCGACAGCTGCCGCGTGTGCCCGCGCCGTTAATGTGACCTCCACCAAGACGTAATCAGAGCTTTTCCCGCGGCCTTTCCCGTCGCAAGATTTACAGGAAAAATAAGGTTAGCTTCGACCATTAGCCAAAGAGAACTCGGGGCGGGGGTGCGGAAGTTGTGGGAGCTTTTAAAACGAGTTCGAAAAAACAAAAGCAACGCACCCGCGATGTTGTTTCGCGGCTTGGGAATGCAAATTAAACGCCAAGGGTTTGTGTATTTTTACCCGGCGCGCCAGCCGGCGAGCGCTAAGTGCTTTTTGCGGCGCGTTTTCGCGGAAAAGTTAACGCTAAGCGCTCCTGAGGTTTTAACGCGGCTTTGCCTAACAATGCGATGATTTTATTATTGAAAAAGTACGGACCGCTTGCTATCTACCTTGCCTGCTTTTTTCTCGTCTCCAAGTCTTACGATCAATCAGTTTCGTGCCGAATTTTGGCTTTTGCTTTACACTGACCGTTGCGCTTTTTGCAAGTGGTATTTGGTATCTGGTATGCCCTGGTACAAATATAATTTAATTTGTAACAAAATACATCAAGGTTTTCAAAGTAGCATTGCTAGTATGTTTATGTTGATTGGAAGGCGTCGGCTCTCTAATTGAGAGCCAATATGCCAATTCTGAAGTGTGTTTAGCATTGATAGTATCTTCTGCGCATGTGTTGGTGGAAAATCATGATTCTGGTGCGAAAGCATTTGAAAATCATGATTCTGGCACAAAAGTATACGATATTGATAAAAAAACAAAAGCTATTATATTGATTTCGTTTGTACCGTCTACAAATAGAAATTTTACAATTTTTATCCCTCAAAAAATCGAAGAAAAACGAAAAGAACGAGATCTCGGAAAATCTATACTCCTGGCACAAAAACGTTGGATTTTCTTAAAAGAAAATAAAGGTAATAGATTCTTTTTAATTTATACAAACTGAAAAGACTAAAATAAAAATGTCCATCCTTCTGTAAAAGAAATTAATCAAGTTTATTTAAAGTAGCTTTGATTGTATCTCTTTATTATCTTTACTGGATGGAAGTGACTGTCTAACTGAGAGGTGATATGCCAATGCGTATGCGTAATTGTAATGATCGTACAGCAAAATAACCCAATATGATTTAATTTGCTTGAATAAATAAAAAAAATAATAATGATCGTACGATTCACGATCTCCGAACATCAAAATTAAAATTATTTTCGACGATTTGGCATCAATAGCATCAAATGAGGTTAGGTCGAAGATTGGGTTATTTCAGTAAACTGTGTTCCTGCAACTTACCAGAAAAAAGCCCGTTTGTTGTCATCGATGTTGAATTGTCAAAAATAAGTGAAATTTTGAAGTTCATGGATCGGGAATTAATGTTCGATCAATGTTCAATCATTACTTTACTAGATGGCGGTGGGTCTCTCACTGAGACGCCGATAAGCCAATACGCATGTTCGATCATTGCAATCTCGCATGCGCATGGCTTTTTGGCTCTCAGTTGGAGAATCACTGCCATCTAGTGAAGATAATAAAGATATACAATCAATGCTACCTTGAAAAACTTGATTTACTTTTTTTACAAGCGGATATAAATTCTAATCGTCGCATTTTTAATTGGTACAAATTAAAAGTAATCTATTAGCATTATTTTTTTTTTTCGGAAATCCGACATTTTTATGCGACGAGTTTAGATTTTCCGAGATCTCGTTCTTTCAGATTTTTTTCAATTTTCCGAGGGATACAAATCATAAGATGATACAAATTAAATTACGATGCTACTTACGTGTCATTTTTTATGAAAATCAATTTCTTTATGCCAGGGTATAGCCGATGCATTTAGTTTACTTAAATATTTGTATTTGCTGCTAGGTAGAATCGTCTGTTTTGTGCAGGCAAATGAAAAACATATCTAGTGATATTATCTACCAAGTTTAGTCGATGCAAATATCTATTGTGGGATCTATATCGAATCACGTGTAATTTTTTTTTCTAATAATGGCTTCGTGTGAATTAATAATTTCAATTTCAAGAAGCTTGGTTCTGAATTAAAACCAGTCAATAATCTGCAAAACTATTCAATGATGAATCATTCAATTTCAAGCATTGAACGCGGATAAAAAATCCGCGTATGGCAGAGGTACATCAGTCGATTCGTCGCTGTAATTGAAGAATTCGAACGAAAAAATGCAAGTGGCACTCGAGCGTCAAAGGCATCGCAATTTTCCGGGGAGAACTTGGTCAAATTTTTGGAAAAGAGAGAGGCAAAAGCATTCCAACGTTCATTTACGCAGAGCAAGAGAGGAGGTGAAATGAGGGACGGTATGCAAGGGAATAATTCAATTTACATGATTCTGGGCATGGGGGGAGGCCCGTCAAAAGCTCGTGAAACGAGCAAACTAATTGCTACGAGCACTTTGTTGCGAGGCTCATACGCGGGCGACGATTTTATCGATGATATGCGCTTCATTTTTTTCCTCTTTCTATCGGCATAGATGGGATTTTTGATGCGATGGGAAGTGGAGGATTTGCTCGGACATTTCGCTATTAATTTGGTCATCGTCGATATCGGTTATACCCGCGAATTGATGTTTGTCTGTGACGATCAACACGTGCATTTCATTAAAATGAAGTTTGAGTGCTTTTATACCTCTTCATATTTATGCCTGATCTCGTTATTTAGTCAATAATAATCTCTGTTTCTGTCATCACCACCATTTCCAAACTCTTTCCAAACCAACGTTCATTTGACTCTTTAATCAAGCGAGTGATACAGTCGAATCAATTTGCTGCAGAAATCTAATCCTCGCGAGTGTATATGTAAAAACTCGAAAATTCTACGTACACGTACAACGTTGCTAAAGCTTCCGTCATCTGCCTCCCTCCCCCCCCCCCCCCCCCCAACCCAACCCAACCCACACACGCACGCACAAACGCCCGGGCGAAAAAATAGACGACGTCGACGAGGCCATCACGAGAACCCTACGAAAGATATTATCGCTGTGTGTCGTCCGTTCTCCCATCGGTCCGCGCGCAAATCCGATTTCCGTTCCCATCTCCTGCTAAAAAAAGGAAAAAAATCTGCCGAAAATTGTCGCCGCCGGGAGAGAATATTTTTGCCTCGACAAACAAACCGAAGAATAACACGAGCGAGAGCTAAAAAAAAATCCCCGTAAGTTTTAGTTTTGCATGGGTATCGAAGGAAAAAAGATGATCGAGCGGCGATATCTTCTCCAGCGACGATTGTTTGCTTTCGATATGCGCTCTCTGGTTTTGTTTGTCCACCGAGGACGTCGGGCGCCTCTCTGAGATATTCAGATTTAATGGAAAGCTATATAGCCGCAGGCGCTCGTACGCATAAAAATATCGAGTATATATTTTACAACCCGAGCGTTTGGAACAAAAAAAGGAAGGGGGTAACGGTATATAAGTCGGCGAACTGCTGCAATACACACGCACATAGAGCCAGCAACGAGGTATTCGCTCTGGTTATCGACCGCATGTACATCTATTTCGAGCAGTCAACCGTCGCGCAAACGCTCTCGCGCGCTCGTGCATAATTAAAGAAAATGACGATCGTGTTGTTTGAACCTGCTTTCCTTTCTTTTCCAAGACAATTGCTAGCCTTGGGCACGCGCGAATCCGCGACGAGGACGACGGCGGTGGCGGCAAGTTTAGAGGTCGGTTCCGGCGTCAGTCGGCGGAGAGAAAGGCTTGGCAGCTGCTCGCGTGCACATGCGAGGCGGTCCTCGCGCGAGAAAGCAATAAAGCGTTAACAAGCGGCGTGCAGTATTCCATCTCCGGGGCGAGGTGTAACTGTGCATTGTCAGCGCGCCGTAAATAACAACGTGACGCGGGCAGAGTAGCGTCCGCTATGGCATTAGAGATAGCCGTTCAAACGTATAATTGCGGACTGTCTGCGCTGCTCCTGGCAGTGTACGCACCTGGCGCCTTCTTGTCGTTTGGATTTACAGCAGCGCGCCGGGTCCTGCGGAGGCGCACGGCGGCGCGCGGCGGCGCGCTGATAACCTTGTTATACAGCTTTTTGACGACGCCGCCTAGCCTCTATCTTTTTAATTAAGTGCTTCCAACTTTACACGCTGGCCGCGGCACAGGGCGGCTTTACAGGCGTCGTCGAGAAAAGGACGAGGCAGCCGGCTAACGAGGCTCCCGCCCGAGTCGGCGCGCGCTCACATTCTTACCGACGCGTAGCTCGAGCGCACGCGCGGCTAGCATATCATGGGCCACTCATCGAAGCGGCGATAGCGCGATGGCACTAGTGGCGCAGCACTGGGGCTCGGTGTCCTTGCGTCTGTCGGCCGCGCCGCCTAAATCAAGCGCCGAGAGCAGCGCCCCGGCAATGTATTCAATTAGGATGCATCGCCGAGGAGGCGTACGCACTGTCCCAGCAGTCCCCTCGCGCCCCTGGGTGCATTAAAACGTCATTAGTCGGCGCAAGGCTGTCGCGACGCGGCAATTCATGCGACTCTTTCTCGGTCCGTCCCGTGCCCCCGTTCCCGGCCCGTTCTCGCGGCGGCGAGGAAGGAAACACACGGCACGAGCAAGAGAGAAGCCCTTTGCATTCGTTCGCCGGCAGCGACAGCCCGGGGAAGCTCGTGCGCGTGCATCCGGCGAAAAGAGAGATCGTCTGAGAGCTCGCGGGCGGCCGGGTGGGGGGATACAGAGCGATAACACGCGGAGCGTAACCCATTTCACGTCTAATTAAGCTCTCGAGACGCTCGGCTCCTTTGTCCTCTCGCGCTCTGCCCGAGACGCTGGCGTTGCTTGGCTTTAGCCGGCCGTAATCGGCAGATATTGCCGGCAGCGTTCGCTACGCGAGCTAGAGGCATCTGTTATTAAAAGCGACCTTTCGAGCCGCCCTCTTCTCCGCAGCTCCGCCGAGCGTTATGCTATCGCGGGCTCTCCCGTGCGTTGCTTACCTCGAGGCGCCTGGCGATGGACTTTGCGCCGGCAAACTTTCGGCCGCCTCGCTCGGAGCACTTCCGCGGCCGATTTTTCCCCTGGTCCGCGGAGCCGAGGCCACGCAGATGGCTTGCGTTCGATCGCCATCGCTGATTCACGCGCCTCGCACGCGCGGCTCTGTCCGTCGGCAAGGATGCCGAGGTAAACCTCTCAATGCGATTCTTCGTGAAATCGCGTGCAGCCGCGCATACGCAATTAGAGCGCGGGCACAATAATTTCTCTCTTTCTTTCTTTCCGTTCCCTCTTTTCGTGAGCCTAGCTTTTAATTAATAAACGTTGGGCGTGGGGGGTAGCTTCATTAAAACTCACGCCACTGGCATTTTTGCCTCAAGATTCTTCCTCGTTGCCTTTTTTTTCGCTTTGTCGGCGCGCGCGCTTTTCGTAACAAGGCTGAAATTCATTTGCGGGAATTACTTTGTCATGAGCGCGGGCTGCAGGAAAAAGTGCATTGTAATGAGGTTGTGAATTTAACAGTGACGAATGGGCTTCCCTGTGCTGCCTGAGAAAGATATTTTTTTTCGTCTTGTGATCGCGCGGAATGACACGGTTGTTGCGCGTTCGTCCAAGCGACGTCCTCGTGGCTTGGATCGGAGGGGAAGGAACGTCAATTTATTTTCGTTTGAGCCAAGTGCGCGTGCAACGCGCGATGTGTTCTTACGCTTGCGCCAGTGAGCAATTTACTTGTTGTTTCTTGAGGAACCGGAGCTTCCGTTCTAGAGAGAAACTCGATTCGCGAGGCAGCGACACTCGGCTGAACATGTGGATGAGATGGACCAAGTGTGTCAAAGACAAAGAATATCGCGATTAATTCGTTGTTTGTTGAATCGAGAGCCGCGAAAAAGCTTGACATAGTTTTATTCGCTTTACAATGCTTCGACGAAGAAAAAGATTGCGCGTGAATTGCGTCGAAAAATCGACCAGCGACACTGTGGAAGCTCGCACAAAGGACGAGTAAATGGATGTAAAACACGCCGGAATCCATCAGCAGCGAAAAAAATACGATCAGTTTAGTGAACAGATCGCTCCGTTTACGCTCGACTGAGTTTTCTTGGAAAGCCGTTGTCCGCAGACTCTCTGCCCCTTTAATTAAGTCCGCGGCTGCTGCTGCTGCTGCTGCTGCTGCTGTTACTACTACTACTCTCGTTAGGGACACGTGCGCGACTACCACGTATAATCGCACGGTCTGATTTTACGACGCTTTTGGACTTTGGCCTATAGGTTTCATTGTTCCACACCCGACGCTCTGCGCGGATGAAGCTTTTTGCGGGGAATTAATTTCGGGAATTCACGATCGAAATAGCGGTCTGTCTTGGAAATGTGTAGAGATAAATAGCACGACTGAGAGATTCGAACCAAAGTAACGATAAGGTTAAAAGAAATTTGAATAGGATTTGAAGCTGATGAGTCAGGAAGGAAAGGTCGTGCGAGCTTTTAAAAAATTAATCAGCGAATGTATTTCCGTGTCCCGCAGCAGCAGCAGCAGCAGCAGCAGCAGCGCTGGAAAAGCATCAGAACAGAGAAAAGAGCGTCATCTATCCGGCGACTCAGGCACACGTACATAAGATCCATAATCAAGAGAGAAAGGCAGAGAGGGAGAGAAAGAAAGGAGTCTTGAGAGCTGCTACGTGTATATAATATACAGAGAGAGAGAGAGAGAGAGAGAGAAGAAGCCCGAAAACTCCTTACAAGCTTTTGCTTTCTGCCGCACCGCCCTCATTACTGCGCGCTTGCTCTCTCTTTCGACATCCATTTTCGTGGCGGCACAAAGTAACTTTTCTCTCGGCTTGCTCGCAGCCAAAATAAGAAAAACGCTCCACCGTTAGGAGATTTACATGCCTGCCCGCCTCCACTTGTCCGTTATTAATAATCCCGTTGGTTATATACGAATGCAGCGTCTGCCGCTGCTTCTGCTTTGCTGCTCGACATTGGAATTTTCAATATGTCATTTCGGCGACGAGGCCAAGCTCTAATAACAGTTAATGGGGGGGGGGGGGGGTTTAGGTCTGATTTCCCACGATAAAGAGCCTTCTCGCCGGCCGCAGCTTGCCTGCCAGCGGCAGCGCCGACGTCGTTTGCCCGTTGATCGCAGAGTGACGAGGCCGAGGCGACGTCGAATCTGCAGCTCGCGCCATTTATTGTTCGTAAATTGTCGCAGGAAGACAAATAAAAGCGGCCTCGGCAAAGTAGCACAATAGCCTAAACTCCGGGCGAAAGAGCGCTAAATCACAGGGAACGTTTACCTTGCTTCGGGCCCGAATGAACTTCAGAAAATAGTCGTCAAAAGTTTTTACGACAACAAATATAATGTCGCCCGGCCCGCGACTTCATACATAACGCAGTCTGAAAAGTTTTTCGCATAATCGAATAGAGCTTCCCTCGGCTCCTTCTCCTCGCCGAATCGATAAGACAAAAGTTGCGGCCAAGAGTAACGATCGGTTATATCATCGCGAGTCTCACTCGCGGCCGAAGGAACGACGAAGGAGGGAAAAAAAATGAAGCACTTTCGGCGCGCGAGTCTCATACTCCGAGGCGTGGCTCTGGCCGCGGCGCAGTGCTCGTCGACGAACGAGTCGCCGGTCGCGGCCGGCCGAACGCTCCCTGATTCCTTCCGAATGATCACGCCCTGGCGAACACGCGCGCGCTTCTGAATCTTCGAAAGGCCGAATGGCCTCTTCCCTTCGCTCTCGCGTTGAGCGAAAACACAAGCTTCTCTATCTCCCGCTCTCTTGCGCTTAAACGACGCGTCTTTCGTCGCGGCGCTCGGCTGCATAATTTATTGCCAAACAAGACTCCGAGAGCAGCGGCACTCGAAGCGTATAACGAGCATTGGGTGCTTGTGCACGTATTTGAAAGAGAGAGAAAAGAACTGGAAGTGAAGAATTTCTCCCTTAATCTTCGCGGATGGGGAAAATACCTTCTGGCATAATAATGCGCGCTTTTAGCGCCTCTTTTCCTCTCGCACATACTCGCCTGGAATTCTTGATGGCGATAAACATGGATTTCTTTCCGTTTATTTTTATTTTTGCGTCTGTCCTACTCCTTCTTGTCTTTGTCGCTTCCAGATGCAGTCCTCCACCAATTACATTGGCTTTCATGTTTAATATCGAATTCCATTTCAATGCTGGTATCGGTTATTGTTGTCCGGTCTCTGACTAGATGGCGTTGTGCAACTGACGTGTTCGTTTGAAAAGTCGTGCAAGATTGTGTATAAAAGTGCTTATTTTTGAAAAATCATTCGATCTACTTGCAACAGAAGCGTCTTATTTTTACTTTTTGTGATTCATTCTTAAGATTAGAATCACGCGATCATACAAGATCGAACGTCAAGGTTGATCGAGAAAACTCGGTAATGAGCCAGTCAGAAATCAATCTTGGTTTGCAGCTCGGCAAGTATGAAAGAAAAAATCAAATAAAAAGAGAGAAAGGGAGAGAAGAAAATAAAGTCATCGCGTATCTCCATAAAAACAATTGTCTCCTTCGAAGCCAAAATAACCTCAAACACATCAATCCAATCCAATATATATCTCAAGCGCAATTACTTCTCTCTCTCTCTCTCTCTCTCTCTCTCTCTCTCTCTCTCTCTCTCTCTCTCTCTCTCTCTCTGCCTCGGAAAACTTGAACGAAAAGTTGTTTTCCTCGGTTCTTGCCTCTAGGAAGCGGGTCAATCTCTCGAGGCGCTTATTTTTATTAGGCCCCCGCTCCTTCTTTTCTTTTTCTCCTCGGCAATTGCTCTCGCGTCTGTTGTTTTTCGCTGGGGTGGGCGCGGAGATCTTTAGTTTTAATTACCAGCGGCGCGGCCTGACGTTTATTGCTGCTTCTTGCGGCTGTGCGCCAAGCTATCTTCGTGGGGCTGTAGGGGCTAGGCTACAAATGAATTTCGCTGGTCTAAGGGAGGCTGACTTTTATACGGCAACGCGGATATTTTAGCGAGGCAGGCTTTATTTCCTTGACCCCTACATCCCTGAATTTGGCGCAGTGAGCGAAGGTGCGCTAGAGCGCAAGCTGATCTATAGTAGACGTGCGCCTTCGATTATCAGCTCGACGAGAGAAACGACGCGCTGGCAGGTTTCGACTTCGCCCGAGGAAGCCAATGGTGAAGCAATGTCGCGAATATTCGTCTCCATTGGCAAAATCGTACCGAGAAGGAGCGAGTCTTACGAAGAAGCTCACATTTAGCGATCAGGTACTCGATGATCTTGGGCAATACTTCGATCTCACCACTTTGTTACCGTTGCGACAAATGCATCAGTTGGCCGAACAGCTCGGACGACGAGAACGAGTCACGTCAGACTCCGAAACGAGAAGAACCGGTGAACCGTTCGGAGGACAGAGCCATCTCTTGTACGGCGCCTCCGAGTCCCGAGCGTCCGGGCGCGAGACATCGCCTCTATCGCACCCGAGGCGGCCGCGCGGCTCCGAAATGACGCGCGCCAGGCCGCCGGCGACCGAGGCCGCGCCACGGCGATCGTTCGAGTGCGCGTCGCGCGTCGATTAAGTGCTCGTCCGCTTAACGCGATCTCGCTCGCGCGCGCGCTCCTCCACCCGTTAACGCGCCTGCGGGATTTCACTGTCAGAGGCAGAGCGCCGTGAAATTGTATCCGACGCGCGCTCCTGGCCTCGGCCGTTCTCTCGCTCTCCAATTCGAGCCACCGGCAGCATTGCATAATCCACTTGGAGCAGACTTTCAAGCTCTAATCAGTTTCCGGCTGAGATTCGTGGCCTCGAGTGCGCGGCCGCGTCCTCGGCCCGCTGTCCGCGCATCGACGGCCAACTGATCGGCGCGCGCTCGGCCCAGAAGCTATCGATCGCCCGCAAAGTATTCCGCGCTTTTAATCGAAAGGAGAGGGAAGGGGCGGAGGGCGCGTTTGTGCTCGCGCAGCGTGTAAATCAATTGTCGCCCCGGCGCCGAGCCCGTCCGAATTCCCCGGGTTCGCCGGCTTGGAAGACGACGACGCGGAGCGAGAGAGGGCGAGGAGCCCCTCGTAAATCATGCACAGTTGGTGGCCTAGCCAGCGTGCCGGATTCCGCGCGCGGGAATTTCGGCGAGCTAGCCCCGCGCTCTCGGGTCGCCTCTTTCGCGCCCTCGCGACGACTGCGCCTCCCCCGCTCCCCGGCTGGATTTGGACTCGCGGGCGGCCCGAGACGAGTGGGCGCGTCGCCGAGGCGCGTCCTCGACCAAGTGCAGCTGTGTGCTCGTCGAAATCGCCGCGCGACCGACCAGACGCGTTGGCGCGCGGTAAGCAACGCGCCGTCGCCGCGCACTCGATCAAAAGCCGAGCTCGCGGCTCGCGACCCACCTCGCGACCCACTTCTCGCCTGCGCCATGTGTAGATCAATCAGGCGCATCCGCGCGCGCAACGCAAAAAGTTTGGCTGTCCCCTCCCCCGGCCTCTCGCCCTCTCGCCCTCTCGCCTGCGCGCTTTAAAGCCGCAGTTCAATTACGCCGGCGAACGCTCGAGTGGGAGAGGCGCTGTCAGGCGCAAATTGCTCGCAGTAGCTTGTCAACGCGTCACATAGGCATATCAAACGCAGCGTGGGAGCTTTGGTCAAGGCGCAGACACGCGGCTGCATTGTGCCAGTTGATTGGCGCCGCGTTTTCTCGCGCCATTAGAAACGTCATTGGCGCTCACTTAATTCCGTCGCGGGCGGATCGCATTAGCCCCGCGCGCTCGCTATGCTCGCGATTCAATTAATCGCTGGCGCGAGAGCAAGCGCCGCGGCCAAGGAGACGCTTGTCAATGGGAGCCTCGCCGCGGATCGATTCGAGCAGACTGCCTGCTTTTCTTTCGGCGGTCTTCCTCTCCTCGTTAGCCGGGAACGGAAGAGAGGTGTGGTCCTTGCCTCGAGAGCTCCGACAGCTGCGTTCGTTGTCTTCTCGCTTCGGATCCAGCTGTGCCGGCGCCCAACTGATACGCCCAAGCGAATACAATGTGTATTCTGGAAAACCTACCTTTCCAAACTCATCGCTTGCTAATAGCCGAGAATTCGCGAGTATCGAGTTACGCTCGTTCGCAATCATTTTACCCCTTTGTTAAGCAGATTAAGCTTCGTGACTTATTGTATTTTTGGAGCGCAATTATTGAAGAACGATATGACATAAGAGCACGCTTGAGCTGGAGTTCGCTAAAAGAAATTCCTCATTTTAGGTAGATACATTTGGAGTTGCTTGAAAAGCTTAGATTCAATCAGAATTTGACGTGATATTACGGTGACCTAATGGGTAAGGTATCCGATCGCCGTTCTTCGGATTTTTTCGATTTTCTCTGCCGCGCTAAGAGAAGTAGGAAAATATGTAAACCTAATCGACTACAAATTATACGAGAGTTTCGTGCCATCTATAATCTATGACGTTCGCAATCACGAGCGAGAGTCGCGCTTCACTATTAATCGAGTGCTACGCATCGGCTTGTTCAATGGAGGTAGTACTGCGATGTTTTTACGATTTACAAATGAACTTGTTCGCGCGTTCTTCGCTATTTTCTCAGCTTAATAATATTTACTGTGGGCAGGTGACCAAATGATCGTCAATTTATACATCGAGCAATCGTTGTAGGCGACACAAGGACAAACTGGTCAGCGCGCAATGCAACTTATGAAAAGTCTGACCATTGAAATGTTTAGCATGTTTTGATGGTGCAAAATACACAGTGTAATGACGTGCCGTCACTTTGAAATGTATACTCTGTTTTACATTTCTGAAAGCTAACGCTTTCGCGCCTACAGCTCGGGTAGAGCCAGCAAGTGTGTGGATGATATTTGAGAAGATAAAAGTGTTAGTTAGCTTTATAATACTTTGAAGTATATTAAACAGGAATGCTTCTGTATTATAATAACCAGGCATCCTCGTGGCGCATAACATCCGATTAATAATGAAACGCAACTCTCGCTTGTGATTATGATCGAGCGTCATTGTTACACACATCTGACGCAACGAAAGCCGGGATTACAGGGCTGGGAGGAGGGGTGGGGGCAGGTTGCGAGAGCTTCGCCCGCAGTGTCGGTGGCGGCGAAGGGCATCGGCATGGAATAAAAGCATTTGCGCCGGTGACGAAAAGGCGCCAACTGGATTATCAGCCTCTGCGCTCTCGCGCCTCGTTTCGGGGATAATAACCGCTTAATTAATTGGCGTGCGACCACTCGTGTTGTTATACGCTGCCCCCGGCCTCGCGCGACGCCCGTTATTAATTTTGGCCAATCTCGATGCTCGCCATTTTGCCATTTTGCCAGTTTGATTTTGCGCAACAGTCGCGCGGACGTTGCACTGTCGAACGACAGGTTGGATTGGTCCGATCAATTGTCTGGACGAAATAGACCGTCGGCCGAGGTTGCCGCTCGACGCCTCGTTGCCGGAAAGGACATTCCGCGAGCATCGATGCCGGAGCCAATGACGCGTGCTCCGCGACAGCGAGCGCAATTAATAGAAAACGTGGCCGGCAACAAAAAGCCGAGAGGAGCTCGTACAGTTCCCTGGCAGCGCGCTGTGTTTTGTTTCTTCGAGGGTGAACGGACAGACGTAGAAACAGGCGAAACGCGGCTTTAATTACGCCATGCGCTCGCGCTCGCGCGCGCGCACAAAAACCACGCGGGGCTTCTGCTCGCCCGAGATTCTATGTTTACTGTCCAAGTGACGTTGAATAATAAAGCCTCGAGTAATGGACGGCTGTGTAATATTGAGCGTGCGAGAGCAGCTCTTGTATTTTTTCAGAGCGCGAAAAGCAGGAAAAGGAAGGCGCGTCGATGCCTGCTAATGGCCTTCGAGAAGCTCTCAATGCTTTTAATTATTTCCAGCCGCTCGCGCCACTTCAAAGCTCCCCTTTTACTTTTTCAGCGGCAAATTGATCGTGCAAAATTTTCTTTTTCTCCGGCGGCAGGTCGCTGAAGGCATTGCTGATTAGTCGTCGATGTATCTATCTGTTATTTGTCTTCCGAAGCTTAACAGGATTGACAAAGTCCCTGGAAAACCGTTCGAGCGCGATAACTGAATTTTCACGCAGCTCTCCGAGGACGGCTCTCTTCCGAAAATAGCTCGGCGGCCTCACGATCCATTTTTCGCGAAAACCCAGCCACGCGGGCGACGCGGCTCGCATGACGTCTCCGATAATTACCCACCGAATGTCAATATATACACAATGAGCAAACGATCCGCAGCGCCAGCCAGACTTCTTTTGCACAAAGTCCGCGCAAAACTTTTCCCGTGCGCGCGCGCGAGCAAGGAGCAAACTCTCTCGTGGAGAGCAGAAACCATTCGTCAAGAAATATCCCGCTGACGCAAGGCCTCATCATCGACTTCCACCCGCACTGTTTCAGTGAAAATAGTTTTTTGAGAAGCTGACTCACCGAGTTTTCTCTCCCGCCCTCTCTCTAACCGTCTCTGATTGTTATTTCCTCGACAAATCAAACATCTTATCAAGCGCAAACAACTGACGTAAGTTATAATGCTATCTCGACTTTTCCACGTACGGTGAAACTTTTTTTGCCGACGACCCGAGGGACTTAGCCAGAGAAGAATAATGGATATGCAATCGTTTGTTTGTTTGCGAGCTTTTTTGGCGCCCTTCATCGGTCTTTTTCAGGATAGACTAGTCAGTGAAAAATAGACTTGTAATTAATTTAAGAGCGATATCAATGAAAAAAGTAGATATCAAATTGGTGGTTCTCGAATGGGCCAAATACTTTATATCGGTAAATAACAGTAGCAATGCGGATCAGCGTTTGGAGTAAGAACGTCAAAGACAGCCAGCGGCAGTCTGAACTTGCTATCCACAAAAACGGAAAATTCTAAGCTGATCAACGAGAAAAAGGGAATTGGGAAATCCATAGGAAGTGATTGACGCGGCTCCCCCCATCATCTCCGGGGGTCGTCTATATAAGGATATAGGCTGGAGAATTCACTCGCCGCAAAGCTTCACTGCCGCTGCGAGCATTGTCTGCGTAATATCGCATTATGCCAGCCGACTAATGGAGATGCTAATTCCATTTGGCGTACAGGCAGGCAGGCAGGCAGGCAGGCAGGCAGGCAGGCAGGCAGGCAGGCAGGCCGGCAAGCAGGCAAGCAGGCAGGCAGAGCGCTAATTGCGAGGGAAAGACGACGCGCACTTGTGCTACAGCCTAATAATCGTGTCGATCGTAAAACGTCTTGTACGAGTGCGTTTATCGCGCCGCTCTGCGCACGCGCGCGCGCGCGCGCGCGTCTACGTGCGCTCGTGAACGTTAATGTCGTCTGTGGGATAAAGATGCGTATGGGCTCTGACCGCGGCGAATACAGATATGCATCGAGCGGCCCAAGATATTCAGAACGTTTGCCAATCTCCGACTCGACAAAGCCCCTCAATCTCCGGCGATTAATGAGCGCGCTATATCTGCGTTATCGCGCTTCCCTTGACGCACGACGCCCGTCCCCCTTTTGTGCCGACACTCGGTGATAAGCCAAAACTATCTCCGTTAGACTTTGAGCTGATGAGCATTCCAATTGTCGTCGTGTCGCGCTTCGAGTCTCGTTAGGCTAATTGACGCCTCTTCGCAAAAAAGCCAGGGGAGAGGGCAGGAGTGCTGAGCGCACGACAGGCTGGCGACAGGCCAAGCACGCGATCTTCCAATCATATCGCGTGTACACGCGCGATTATGTGTCTCGAGCGTGGCTGAAAAAATGAAGCGGGTCGAACCGTCGTAATCTCCTTAGAGGTTAGAGGACCTTTCACGGCCGATCTCTCGACCCTCCGTTCAGCCTTGAATTAATGATCCCGAAACAGGGGAATGCACTCAAGATACCTTCTTCTCTTGAGATCCTATAGCGGCCAAATTGCGAGATTCACTTAAGATGTAGTTGCTTGCACAAAGGCACAAAAAATACATCGCCCATTGAAAATCCCATTGATTTTTGCATGTGTAAACAGCTTTTCTCTCTCTCACTCTCGTTCGAATTCAACCACTTACAGAATATTCAACGTATGATAATGCCCCGACTTGCTCGATTATTCGTCGTTATAGGCTCTCAATTATTTTAGCTTTATACGGGATTCCGACGACGAGACAGAGAGACAGAGAAGGAGGGTTTAGGCGTGAGGGAGAGAGGGAGGGAAAAAATTGTTTTCCGATATTGGAAGCTCGAGCAGGCAACTGACAACCTCGCTGCTGGTGCGAAAGACGATGAGCGATTTATTGGCTGTACGAGATGCTATGCTGCCGTAGGTATGCGCTTAAATGCATGCTTCATTCTTTTTTGTCTGCTATTTTTTTCCTTTGTTCTGTACCTTGACAACTGTTGATTATATTGCCAAACTGCCTGGATGCTCGGTGCCATTGGACTCAATGATCGAAGCCAATAAGTTATTATTCGGTGTTTTTGTGATAATCGAGCACTTGAGGTAACGCAGCGTATCGAATGGGAGAGTAAAAGTTGTTTGATCGGTAGACCACGTGAAAAGAGCGAAACGTGTAGGTAGAAATCAAACACACAGGCAAACCCTTTACAAAATGCACTCCCATCTGCGCGTGGTGAGAGCCAGTTGTCTGTGTGTGTATGTGCGTCGCTAACTAACGTCGTAGTAGTCGCCGTCCCTTTCGCGCAAGTCTCATTCATTGCCCAGTTAAGCGGCACTTTGGCCTGAATATTCATGCTCGGCCTCTCGCGGGTAAATATCAACTCTCCTCCAAAAGTTCTCTCTCCCTCAAAGTGCCTTTCGCTTGAGGGAAGAGAGAGAGAGAGACTGAGGGAGAGCTTTCGTCCTGAAGTCTGCTTTTTAGAATCAAAGCGAAACCCAACAGCGTTTTGTTTGTTTGTGTCCGCTTGCGCGCGCGAACCAGAACTGCCCAATTATTCGCTCTGTGTCTGACCTTTCGCCCTCTCGTTTCTTTTTTCTCCCGGTCTTTGTTGGCTTTTGAGTCGAAAGGGATTCTTTGTTTATCCCGTTTTTCACAAAGCGTCATTCGCCAAAAGTACAATCAATTTCGACTCGAGAATCTTATTGTTGGCGATCGAGAGCTTGCACTCGTCACCGTGATACCCAGCAACAGTGCCAGTGATAATGAACTTTGTTGAGCTTGCAGTGCAGTTCGGCGCAAGAGACGAGGCAGCGATAAAAGTCGATTTGAATAGAATGATAATTGAACGTTGTGCGGAAAATCAACCGCAATCGTCGAATAAGCGCATTGCGACTAGTCTAAATAGTCACTCGTCAAAGCTGCCAGCGGGGGAGCGGAGCGTTTCATATTTATATTTCCAATAAACGCACACGTACGTCGTCGCTCTCCGCGCTCTTAGCAAATAAACGAAGAGAGCGCGTTCGCGTCAAATTCATAATCAAGGTCCTATTCAAACTCGAGCGAAACATAACAAGAAAGCCGTCGTCGCGCGCTTGCTTTGAGGATATACCCAAGAGAGAGAGAGAGAGTGAGAGAGAGAGAGAGAGAGAGAGAGAGAGAGAGAGCTTAACGCACATACCGACATGTCCGGCAGCGCTGCAGGCGGGCATTTGCATTTGACGTCCGCCCCCTATACCCCCTCACGAAATTCCCCGTGAAATTATGTTTACGAAGACTTTACTTTGCGGAATATAAAAGCTCGGGCATTGTTGATCTACTCCCGTATAGGCGTGGACTTTCACAGCGACGCGAGCGTTCCGTTTTGATTCGTCGCTCCCTTGCTTTTTACCGGCTGTTCGACGCGACCACGCGCGCTGCTAAATCGTCTCCGTAACAATCAGAAACGTAACTAACTGAATGTATAATCGCAGACGACGCGAATGCCTCCGCCGCTACAAAGTCAATTTTCTGCGCGCGTTTCCGTCAAGCTTGCTCGATGAAAAACAACGTAGTCGTACCTTCAAAGAAGCTGCAACGAAAAAAAAAGGAAAATCAAAGCAAGAGAAACTGATACTCGCTC
This sequence comes from Phymastichus coffea, assembly GCF_024137745.1. Lineage (NCBI taxonomy): Eukaryota > Metazoa > Arthropoda > Insecta > Hymenoptera > Eulophidae > Phymastichus > Phymastichus coffea. Next base: position 62,128 of record NW_026706973.1, read on the forward strand.
GCTCGCGACGCCCTGCCTCGCCCGCGGGCGTAAAGGAACAATACTCGCGCGCACACACATAGACTCTGCTGAGAAATCTAATACCAAGTGCCTTCTTGCGCATAAAGACGCGCGCGAGCGTCAAAAGGGTCTGTCGTAAAGTTCGTCTTGGTAATAAGACGACGACGAGGACTGGTAGTAATGAGACTGCCTCGGAGCATTGTTTCGCTCGAGAATTGATATGTCTCCGTTTTTTCTCTCTGTCGTCTTTGTCGAAGGCGATAAAGGAAGGGAGCGCGCCGGCTGTTTATTCGAGTAAATGAGTAGAGCGAGCCGAAGAGAAATCGAATTATAAATGGGGAGAGGCAGAGCAGCCACATAGTCCAACTTATCACTCGCGCGGGCCGAGGCAAAACCGACAAAGGAGATAAAGAGCCGCGGCTTAAAAGCCCATTCCATTTGCCGGTTTCGGCTATTTATCCCATCGACGAAGCCCATTGAAATTCCGTTGCGGCTGCGCCAGTTATTCAGCCCCGTGCCTCCCTGCCGTCTCTTTTATCTTCTTTCGGGCTTGGCTCGCTTGTTATTTGCAAAAAGAACGCGCCAAACTGCAGTTTTCATTAGGCAATAAGGCCAAAACGTTGCTCCCGGGGCAGGTTTCGCGCGCATTCCCTCGGCCAACTTTTCGACAGCCGACTGCCGGATAGGAATTCCTTCCTCTTTCGCTAATCCCCGCGATGATAGCAATCATTTTCGCGTTCTAATTCGCTCGCTCGTGCAGCTTTCGGAGCTGCAGCCGACACACGGACTGCAAAGCGAAAACTATTTGCATCGGAATCTGCAGACGAGGCTTTTCAAAAAGGGTAAAAAAAAACGAGAGCAGTCTTCTCTCCTCCAAAGTGTATGCATACAGCCGTGGCAAGACGCTTAGACCTCCCCTCTCGCCAGACGCAAAATCCTCTCGAGCCGTTTCTTTTTAGTGGGCCGAGCTTTCAGAGCTCTCTCTCTCTCTCTCTCTCTCTCTCTCTCTCTCTCTCTCTCTTTCTCTCTCGGCCGCTCCTTTCTTTTCCCCTCATCGCCGGCATTTCGGATTATATCGAGTGTACTTTGCATAAATTTCCGCTAAACAGCTCACGCGCCCGAAAGTAACTCATCGAATTTCGTTGCGATTCCGCATTCCGAGCGGCGCGCGCGTACGTCTTGTGTCGCCGCGCGTTATGTCGCTGCGCGTACACACACACTTTCTTGCCGAGTTCTTCTCTCGTACCATAGACTGCGCATACAAAAGTGTACGTGGCTGCGAGTGCGGACGAAAAAAAAAACAGTTTCCCTTCCCTTCTACGATCTCCGTTTTTTCAATTGTCAAAGAATATCCTTTCCTCGGCGAACTCGATTCGTCTTTTTTTTCTTTCGCTGATTGTCTTTGTTGCATCTTTGTTGTGCGCTGTCATCTTTCTTCTGTTATGCTTTTCCATACCTAGTCATAGGCAAGTTTATTATTTGCAGCAAAATGAAAAGAGCAGTCACAGCCTTCGGAGCTGATGGCCTAAGTCGAAGCAACGAATTCTCGAAAGCCTCTAGGTCCTATTCATTTACGAGCGTCATAAAATATTCCCTGTTGGCTCTACTTCTGGCTCGCCCGAAGCGGTCGGGGATAAATTAATAATTGTTCCCGGTAGTATTGAAATTATAATTAAATTGATTACCGCGTAGAAAGTTGAAGCAAGCAATTAACTGCTCCGCATCAAGGGAGAATCAGTTCCTATTTATCCGACGGAGAATCCGAATTGTGTTTCTCGAATGTCATGAATCCAAGTTGGATTCTTACATCCGTTAGCTATTTGGCGAACAAGCCACCGTTCCAAATGAAAATGCGACAGCCTACCAAGCTGATGATTTCTGCGTTCATTCTAATTTCGTATCGGCATAGCTGTGCTTTGATCATTTTTTCGAATAATTTCTCTCGTCGTACATTATTATTGCAATATTTTATTGGTAGCCTCGCGTCAATTAGATCGTCGTTCGCTATTTGCTGACAATTTTTTATGTCAATCAATTTTCAATAACCAACAGCTCGATGCTGGGAGTTCACTGGCGAGGGACGACGTATTGATTGGCTTAGAAACTGGAAGCAATCACTGTAACAACCAAGTGCGCATGTTCACTCGAGTTTCCAGATACTCCGATCGCAAATGGATGAATGTGGCGATGCTCTGAGCAATTAACTCGCTTACATTTTCATCACGTCCTATCAGTAGTCAAAAAAGAAAAAGGGGAAAAAAATCAAAGGGAAATTTTATCGAACGAATAGAGAAAAAAAAATAGCGCGGATATATCCACAAAACTCTATACGAACTCTGGCTGGCGTAGGGTGTACGACAATAGTCACGTACGAAGTACGTGATGTTTCGCTGGCGAGTCATTAAAGTGTCCAGTGCCCAGAGCGAAATTAATATATCGATATCGCTCTCCTCTCTCTCTCTCTCTCTCTCTCTCTCTCTCTCTCTCTCTCTCTCTCTCTCTCACACACACACACACGCACACCTTCTCGTCGTCCGTGTGGGAATAATGCCACGCGCGCACGTTCCGCACTGACACCTCCGTCCTGCGATTGCTGTGGTTTCGACGCGACTCATTTACATACTCTGATGGAGCAGTTTTCCGGATGGATTTTCCACCTATTGTTCGCGTGCTCGCCAATGCACGCATGCAGTCGGCAAATCTGCGACGTGTGTTTATTACCGTCGAAACTCATTCTCTTTCCAAAGACAAATCCTAATACGCCAAGCAAGTTAAATAAGAGTAACCAGAACGAATGTTCATTGTGAAATGTTTCCGTTGTAAGCATGGGAATGAACGTCGTCGGCGCACCTTAATAAAGAAAACCGGTACTCTTAGCCGCACGACAAATCCTTACTTAGCATATAACCCGGAGGCACCTTTTTTCCTCTCTGAAAAGGCAACGGGGTAGAAACCCATGTATCTTTGGCAAGCAGCCGAATCGAACAATTGCAATTGGCTAATCCTTGACAACGCGAGATATGCCGAAAATAAATCTTAGATACAAAAAAAACAAAAAAAAATGAAAAAAGAAAAAAAAGGTGGGATTGGAAGGAAGAAAAAGAGTTTTAATAAATCTAGGAAGGTAAATTCGCGGACATTAAATTCCGCTCTCGCGATCGCAAAGCATTCGTCACTTTGCTCTCGGAGGTTAGGCGAAATTAGCTTCTAACCCTCTCCGAGGCTTTATTTATCGCTCGCCTCGCTCTTAATGCTCTAGACCGTACCAAAGGATCGCGCGCGAAGGGTTGGGTCACTTGATGTGGATTTCATTGTTATTAGGCTCGAAGAATTCCGTATAGTCTTTGAAAAATCCTCAAATTCAACGACTAGCCGTGACCAAGTTGGATGTCGAGTATAACTCGCGTACTTTGAAATCCCCTGGCGAAATACCGCCGAAGAATCTCGGCCAAAGAAACAGCAAGAATAATGTCCGAGCTTCTTTCTCCCGAGCAACGCCAAAGGGTCGCCGAAGACAAAACATGCTACGCGAAATTCCACATCGACAAGTCTCAATTAATCGATCATAGTCGAAGAAAAGTGAAGGGCTGGGGAGGCGCATAAAGCGAAAACACGGCGACAAGTTTCTTGGGTTCGGGAGTTGAAGCCACGCGGAATGTGTGGGTATATATATATGCGCGCGCTCGCGAGAGAGAGAGAGAGATTTGGCAGTAGTCCAAGACGCGCGTCACGAGCCATTGCACACGCGCGTCGCGCGATCCTAATGCAGCCACATTACCCGATCGAGAGAAATTGCCGGGGCTGGCATTTTTCATCCGAACGAGCGACAACGCTGGGTGTACTTTTTTCCTTCTCCCCGCCCGTCGATGATTGCACTCAATAGAAGAAAAAAAATTGCTGGAAATTGACTCTGTCGCGACGCCACGGTTAATGTCTCGCTCTCATTTTCTGTTCCAGGTAAGTTTCCGACGGACGCCGGCTACGTTTCGGGGCACGCAACTTATGGCACGAGCAACGTGACCGGACACTTTGCCTAAAGGAAGTTAGACCCTTTGAGAGCCACTCGTGCGCGAGCTGCCTAAAGGTGAACCGACACCGAGCCACTGTTCCGCCGGCCGCACACGCATGTCTGGTATAATTTATAGGCGAGGCAGCTCGCGAAAAAAGAAAAAGGAACAAAAGGCAGGCCGAGAATGTCAATCAAGCAGCAAAGTGATTTTCCGGGGCAACGATTATTCGCGAGAGCGCGGCAGCAAATGGGTCGAAACTTAGGCTTGCCTCGCGGCGAGGCCCCCGCTTGCGAGAGAGCATAAGTGCGCCGGGATTAGCGCCGACAGCTCCAAGCTTGCTTCGTCAGTCGCACTGGCGTGCATCCCGCGCCGCCCGCGATAATCGAGTTGCTAACTGTACCTCCATTTCTTTCAAAGCCTCGAATAAAAGCCAGTTCGAAATGAAATTCAGCAGCCTCGGGGCTGCGGCCATATAATACTAGTTTCCGTCGCTAAAAAAAGGGACAAAAGCCCCGGGCAGAGTCACGTCTCTCTCGTGCGCGATTTGCTTGCGTTCCTCCTTCCCACGCGCCTGCAGGCCAGCTTTCCCACCCTCTCTCGCCCTCTTGCTCTGAATTCAGAAACAATAAATATACAGGAGGAAAACTGCGCGAGCACATCACATCTCGCGTTTGCTCGCAGCGGCGAATTTAGCGTGAAATTAAGTCGCCAGAAAGTTTCTGCTTTCGGTGTACACAAAGTTCGCCTACGGTAGACGTCAACGAGATGAGATTCTCGCGTAGCGAGCCAACTGGTAACGAAGAGATGACGAAGTTTTTGCGCCTAGGCACTTTTTTTTACTCCGCTTGGAATTATGCTTTCCCCGCCCCCGACGCCGACAACTTATTGATTCGCGCGAGCGCCAGTCTATCTCGTAGCTCTCGGCTTCTTTTTCTTTACCCCGTCGGCGTCGCTGCTTCCAAACTTCGGTTGTTATAATTTTAATTGATGGTTAACGTGTTAATGATGATCCATCCGTGTCGACCAACTTTTTCGCTTTTTGCCGTAATCTCTACCGCACTTACGCTTTCTTTTCCAACTAAATCTTCGGCCAGCAATGTTGGCTCCAACTTGTCTGCGAAAATTGCCCGGCGGAAACAACAATGCTCTCTCCGCCCTCGGCGAAAAAAAAACCGTGTTCTACATACAAATCCCGCGCTGGCTAAGGAAAAGTAGTAGTCTCGGACAAAATTGATGCATCCGTACGTTAGCAGCAAAAAAAAAGAAGAAAGAGAAGAAGAAGAGAAGAAGAAGTGGGTGGCGATGTCTATCTGGCCATCCCTAATCTCGGTGTCATCGTCCGCTCTCGAGCATATCATCACTGCTGCTGCGCGTAGCACGTCTGTTTGTCCACGTCCAGCTAGCGGCGACGTATGTATATATTCATGCAAGAGCTCCTCTCCCTCCCATCGTCGTCGTCGTCGTCGTCGTCATCGTCGTCGTTCGTGTTTGTCGTGCTCGGCTAGCCGTGACCCTCCAAGCCAAACTAACCCTCCAGGGGACAGGTATCGCCAACGACAACTGCGTCTTCGCGACACACGCGCTCGCGTTATTTTCTTGCTTTCGCCCCTTTTTTCGCCGCAGGCCTCGCTGCTTTTGCTTATGTGATCGACGCCCGGGAATGTTCGCTTTTGCGTTTGCAAATTGACGACTTCTTCTTCGCCTCCTTGTCCGTTCTGCCAGCCTGTATGACTGATTGTGCAACTCGGCGAAATGGATACTTCATTCATTTTCTGCTCTCTTACGGACAAACAATTAGATGAATGAACGACTGAATGTTGTCGGAATAGCGAATAATGGAGAGAGGAATGTAGCTGGCCGCGTGGTTATTCTCGTGACAGTGGAACTTGCCGTTTGTCCGGGTAGCTGAGAGCAATCAATTCATCGATATCTTTGCACGATGTTCGCCAACGGCGGCGATACAAAAGAGAGAGCGAGAGCGAGAGAGAGAGAGAGAGAGAGAGAGAGAGAGGCAGATCAGCAAAATTGAATGAATTGAAAAGGGGACGTGAATCTAAAGAAAAACCCTATTAATATCGATAGAGAGTCGAGCGCAAAGAGGGACTCGAGAGTGAGAACAAGCAGGAGGCAAGGTAAATAAAGGACCATTCCGATTGGCTGATCAATTACGCGAGCTTTGCATTATTCATAGTTGAGCAGAAGGCTTGCCGCTGTTCTCCGCCGCGAGAAAGTAGATGAAAAAAAGCAAATTAGCTGACGTCGAGGTTGTTTAATCATTAAAAATAAAGAGCTCGCAAGAGCGCATTCTCGCTATGAATTTCCAAGACGAGAGAGAGAGAGAGAGAGAGAGAGAGAGAGAGAGAGAGAGAGAGAGAGAGAGAGAGGAACACGGGAGAGCGATCAAAGAAGCCCAAGGGGCGCAAATATTCGCATTTTAATTGGCCCTCGCAGTCGAGACTATTCCCAGTCGCGTATTTTCTCAGCGACATTTGCGCGCATCGCTAGGGAAATTGAGCTTCCTGTCTCTCTCTCTCTCTCTCTCTTTCTCTCTCTCTTCCCATCTCTCTTGCTGCTCGGGCTACGCTAATCAAAGCGAAGCGGCCCAGCTCCGCGTACACTTTTTTAAATAAAAAGTTGGCTTTGATTTCGCTGTGACGGACGTCCGACTCCCTCTCCCATGCGTTTGCTGCAGCTTCAACTTTACTCGCTCTTTTTTTGACTTTTGCCTTCGAGTGTAATGCAACGATAAGAAGTATTCGCATGTTTCCGATTGTGTCGCGCAATAGAACAATTGCAAGTGAGTAATGTGTTTTAGGCGCAATCGATTCATGCAGCAGACAACTTACGTCGCCATATTCATAACGCCATACCACAAAAAGCCATTGTCCAACTCTCTGCTGGGCGCCCAAAAAAAAAGAAAAAGAAGGGGGGAGAGCAGAAAAGCTACACGCGCGCACACTCACGGGCTCGCGCGAGCGCTATTTACTACGAAAAAGCGAAGAAAAGTTTCACGCGTCATTGAGTTTCGTTAATAACTTGGCAAAGAAGCGCCTCGCTCGGGGTGCGACAGGCAGCAGCGAAAAAGTTTCGGAAGCACTGGTCGACTTTTTCCCTAGCGAGTCGACCCGATTCTCCGCGAGCGCCTGATTCGATTTTCATTGACAAAGACACTCAAAAAGTCCTCTTTTCTCTCTCTCTCTCTGTCTCTCTCTCTCTCTCTCTCTCTCTCTCTGTTGCATCGTGAAAAATCACGTCATGTATACGCCTTGTCGCGAACAATAAAGTTTAATCTCTCGTGCACTTTCGTATTCCAAAGCAGAACGACGCTTCAAAGTCACATCAGTCGTAATGCTCTGCGCCGTTGCATTTCCCAGCTGATGCGCTGTTTCGCCTGCGACGTCGAGCTCACAACAAAAAGGACTGACCCAAGAAAGCACATCTAAATTCGCTCGACACGAGGTCGCGTCTGCTCGACAAGTTGCGCTCACTGTCGTACGCCAACGACGAAAAATGAGTATCCGTACGTTCGAGACGCAACGCGCGCTCATTTAATATCCAAAGAGGTACGGGTATGCGTGTTTGCGCGCGCGATTTTGCAGGGCGAGAACGAGGGGTGGAGACAGCTAAAAGCAGTAGCAGCAGCAGCAGCAGCAGCAGCAGTACGTTTCCGAATCGAAGGATAAAGCCTAGCACTAGCAGGGCTTTTCGTCTAGGACCGTACACTACGTACGCTTAAGTAATTTAATTAGAGCCAGCTACGCTCGCAGAGGCAGCAGCAGCAGCAGCCGCCACGACGTGACTCTCTCATCCTCTGCTCTCTCAGCGGAGAAGTACTCCGCTGCCGCCGGTCTTTGACTGGCGTACGTGCGAGCTACGACTCGCTTGGATGGATTCGACGATGGATTAATTGATGATTTTCGGTAGCACGCGTGCTCGCAACCCAACTTCTTGGGGCTTCCGACGATACCCCGCCGAGCTTCGTCGGATGTCTCGCGGCGTTCGTCATCGACGAAAACACGCCGCACTTGGCCAGTCAACAGTTCGGTGGCGCAGCCAGACTCGGGCGAAGAATATAAATCCAGGCGACCGGCCGATCGCCAGAAATAAAGGTGGCGAGAGGACGAGGACTGATTGGAGAGACGGCGCGCGGACAAGCTTCGGGACGGAGAAGGCGAGGAGCGAGCGTCCGCGTGGCTCGCGCCGCCTATTGTTTGCGCGCTTCATTATGCGCCGCGGCAACCAAGGCTGCTTTTCCACTCGTCGGACGCCTGTATACGTCGAATCGACAGGCAGCTGCTGGGCGAATTATTAAATAAAAAACGAGACACGTCGCTCGGCGCGAGGAGCAGGTATTGCGGCAGCAAACACGCCACGCGCGCGTCGGACCGCCAACGCTCTGCTCTAAATAATGGAGCGAGCTTCCGGTAGAAACTCATCTTGCGCGCGGGCTTGACGGAGGTACACGCGCTCTCTGTTTGCCTGCTTGGGAAGCGTTCGTTCCGCGTGTCGCCTTGTTGTCCGCGCCATGAAGAGGAAATCGATCGGGTGGTCGTTAGTCGACGATTCACGCGAATAACTCGGCAAAGAAGGAGAAGAAGAGGCACCCGATTTAAAGTCAATTCAATGGGAATTCAAAATTTTTTGCTGCCGTGCGCCGACGATAGCGCGCACAAGCGAATCGCGTCATTAGTCACTCTCTCTTTCGGCCTCGGAGAGTCTCAATTCAGAGACTCAGAGACTGTTTTCGTCGCGAGGGTGCCGAAGATGTATGCGTATGAAAATTTTAAGAATCTGCTCGCTTCGGCAGTGAACGTTAAATTTTTGAGCTGCAGTCGCCCGAGAGAGCAAAGTCGCGCTACTTCCTACTCTCTTTTTTTTCCGTTGTCTGGAATTTATCATCTCGCGCAAAGTTTTCGCAAAGCGGAAATACAAAGTTTATTCCCGAGAATGACGAGCCATCAATAAGAGGCGGCTCGCGCAACTGAGAGAATTCAGAAACATCGCCCGCCACTTTATATCTCGATGATAAATAGAAACTCGCCGGGCCGTAAACTCGTCGACGACGACGCTTTATCAGCGACTTCCCTCTTCCTTCCTTCCTTCCTCCTTCTTTTCCTCTTTCTACGAGACAATGAGAGGGCGCGGCTATAAATGCCGGTCGAGATAAAATTACAAAGCTCGCATTCGATTGAGTGCCATTTTTTGCCTTTTGCTTGGGCTTTAAGGATCGTCCAGGAATGGGGCCGCGGAATCATCGTATACAACTTGCTCGAGCCGTCAATTGTCTTCTCGATTGAACATTGAAAGAGGCTTCCTTTCAGCTTCCGGAGCGAGTCGGCGAATCGCAGAAAACCGCTAATTTATTTAACCGAAATGAAATATTCAACTTGGAGAGTGTATAGTCACAGCTGAACTTAACTCGTGACACAGCGGAAATATTGCTAATTCCTTTCACGCAATACAGCACGCGGAAAAATTAATCCGCGGTGAAAAAGAATTATGAAGCACACTAGTGCACGCAGTTTCTCTCTCGTCATAAATCATTGCTACAATGCAAGACAGGGAAGAGGGCAATAATACGATATTTATCGTTGCGGCTGATATTAATTTCGCCTGAAGTCATCGAAATAAATCTTCGAATGAATGATTCTCTTTACCTTTTTTTTCCAAAGGATTCTGTCGTGCGTGCAACTCTTTAATCAGGCCGCCGAGTTTTCCGGGCTAATACACGATCGAGCGGCTGCTATATATGCTTCAAACGTACTCGCGCTTCGATGCTCACCTCTTCATTACCTCTGACCGGCGAGAGAGAGAGAGAGAGAGAGAGAGAGAGAGAGAGAGAGAGAGAGAGAGAGAGAGAGAGAGAGAGAGAGACTGACACTGAGTGTTTTCAATAAAACGCCGCGCGTTTGTTAATGGTCGAGAGGAGACACCGAAAAAAGCCGATGTTTTTTTTTTTCCTTCTATGAAAGAGATTGTCGGCTTTTTGGCTTTTGCCGTTGTCGAGTATTAGATTCGGAAAACGGGAGAAGGATATGCTCGATAAAATTCGTGTTTGCCCAGTGACGAACTATTTGGTACGTTTGCGATAAGAATATAGCACGATAAGGAATCACGATGACGAGCAAACTTTTCGCGCGGAAGACGAGCTATCAAATTTATTTATCCGATTCGCGCGCTTGATCCTTGGAAAAAAAACGAGAGACGAGAGGAAGAAACAGGAGCCGGAATATTCCTTGCGCCAAAACGACAGCCTTAAAAGAGAGAGAGTCGTTGCGGCAGCGGAAACTTTTAGCTTCTCTCTCTTGGCATTACGCTACCAATTACAGCGAGAGAGAAAAGAAGACTAGAGATAAAATGCAGAGAGAGAGAGAGAGAAAAGGACGCTTGTCGTCGTCGTCGACTTTTACGACTTTATGCCCGCGACGTTGACGAGATTGGCCATAAATTTATTTTGCTTTCTCTGCTTCGGAAACGACGATATTGTTCTGGCGGCAACAGCTAGAAAGCGTTTCTCGCTGTTTGAAGCCGCCGGATTTCTCGCGAGAGGGCACGTAGCGACTGTAGAATCGATGGCTTTATTGGCTCCGAGCGAGCGAATAATCAGTTTTTTGCAAGCAACGGCCTTTAAATCCATCGTTTTATCGCCGGGATGAGGATTGCTATAGGGTTGGAGAGAGAGAGAAAGAGAGAGAGAGCTATGAATACGGATCAACTGTGTATAATGCATAATGCCCGAGTGAAATACTGGCGAGTGACGTCAGACAAAGCGCATTTGATAGTTCATCCGTAGACGCTGCTCATGTAATATTGAACGTTACAAGCCGCAAAACTCGATTAATTATTCATAGCGGGCATCGATCTTTCGTGTAACGAAGGCGCACGGCTCAAGTAGATTCCGCGTTATTTGCCGCTGTCACTCGGCGCAGCCATTGGCAACCGCGGCCGAGCGTCTTCCCGCAATTAAAAATGCAGAGCGTCGCCGCGCTGCAACTGGGTCGCGCATGCTAATTATCGAGCGAGCGAGCGGCTCCATTGCATCGCAGTCATCTTGTAATAATCCGCGCAAGTTCAAGACTCGATTATAGCAGCCACCATTGACGTTATCGCCGGGGTTATTATCGTCATTATGCGCCAACGCTAATCGAATGTACGCAGTTTCCAACCGACTGGCTCCGCTACTGCTTCAGCTTAACCATCGAACTTTGCACTCAGGATTCAACCTTCCCGCTATATATCCAAGTTTCCTCGGGAGAGAGAATCGATTAACTGCGCCAAGCCCCGTTGCTGTTGCTGCTGCTGCTGCTGCTGAAATTTATGTAATGAGTCGAGTCTTTTTAGTGGCTGTGGTTGCGCGCGCAACACTTGTCGGATGGCTTGTTATCTCACTCTCGCACCGCTGTTACTCGAAACAGACAAACTCGAGAGACCCGCTAAGAGATACTTTTTCGATTATAGCTTTTCTTTTAATCCACCAAATTGCGCTCCGTCACGCAGAGTTCATCATCGCTTAGCTTCTTTGGTAGATTCTTAATGAATTTCATCCACGATCCGATTCAGACTTCGAAGGCTACTTTCCTTTCTTCATCCCTCACAGCACTCCGAGTGACTGAATTGACGGCCAGTTGTCTGAGAGATCGTAGATCGGATTTATGCGACATTATGTCAATGAAAGCCTCGTGAAAGCCATAACTATGACCTGATGCACCTTAGTAACTTGAAGCGTTACTCTCGGCAGATTATTGGCAAAGTAGTGACTCGCCGGATGGGCCGAGAGATCAGAAAAATCATCCGGCTTGAAATTGGATTCTCTTCCAATGCGATATCTTTTTACACGATTATTTTCAGAAGATTTGTATTGTTTAGAAGCAATCTTTTGAGTGTAATATCAAGAATATTAGAATTTATCCGCGGCCAACCCGTTCAACATGACCGCGTCGAATGAATTTTCGACCATGGGTTGTCCGAACCATCTCGTTTCACCAGTGTGAAAATAAAACTACTCTTCTTTGTTAAGCTCAAGCAGCCCATTTAGAAAGTACACGATAAAATGACCATCATCTTCGCTGTGCGAAGTGTCGAAAAGTCTTGATTCTCTAAAACCATTCGACTTGTTTTGTTGAATTTTTCGCAATCTAACTGTTTATTACTGTGTTTCCTCATCTTCAATGATCCTCCGGCACATTTCCAAATAATCGCTATAAGTAAATTCATGATAAATATTTAATGTATCTCGTGCGGATATTAAATAAAGCAATATTTTACTACTCAACGTTGTTTGCAGATAAAAATGAATTTTACTGGTTGATGTTCTGGCTTCTACCGTTTATAAAGCACTTCGCTCTTAAATCGGTTTTCTTATCAGATATTTAATAAACAGCCATATTTACTTAACAGCCATAACAGTGCATGCATGGCTTCTGCCTTTAATAAAATTTTTACAAAATTACTGACATTTCAATAATGTTGGATAATATGTATCGCTTCTTATGATGCCATTTAAAATTTAGCGTTTCTCTTGAAAAAGAACTGTTTATTTGAAAAGTAAAATAAATACGAGTGTTTGAAAGGGTATAACCACTGTATATTGGAAAAGTTTGCTTGATAAGCTTCTCGGAATTACGATGCTTTTACGACTTTATATTAGCATGCAGAATTACGAGAACGTGCCATATCTCTGTTACACTTCGCTCGGCGTGTTTGCCGGCACGTTAATCGATTAACTTGACGTGTATCTGATACACACTTTTAAAAATGCGACACTGGTATTAGTGAAAATGAGAATGTAATAGTATTAAATACGGTTAATAAACAATAATAGTCTATCTTCGATACATCGCAGTCGTATAATATTCAATTGCATTTCCAGGGAATATAAATATGAAGCTTCTATTTTAGTGAATGTAAATGTCAATCAGCTGGCTGAAAGATTAATCAACTGATCTCGCTCGTCGATCATTCAAAATTAGAATTACGCCTTTCGTGCCCGCGTGATCCCCGATCAATTTCAGTTAATCATCAAGCAGCGCTCAATCATGCAATAACTAAAGGAGCTGAAGCCCTTTTCAGAAACGAAAAATGAAAAGTGGAATGCCACACTCGAGCGCCTCACCGCGCGACATTCGTAATTGCGCGCGCGCCGAGTGGCGAAAGCAATTAAAGTCTCGTCGGACTTTTTCATAACAAGCTATTGTTTTTGCGCGTTAAAAAAAAAGGAAAGAAAAAAGAAGGAGAGCGAAAACAGGGGAGTAATTGCACGTGCGCTCACGCGAGGTGCCTGGATTGGCAACTATTTGCGTTAGAGTGGTGCTGGCTATGCGGATGTTTGCTACGGATCGACTCGTTAATTTGTTTTTCCTGACGCGAACGCGCGGCTGCGTCAACAATTGGCTGATTAAAAGGCGCGTGGGTAATTGCAATTCGCGCGAGTGCGGCGCAGGCTGCTCGTCAAAGGCTGTACGTTCGATTAACATGACACGTGCACTTGACGACTTTTTTTCTATTTTTTTTTTTTTTTTATTTCTGACTGATCGCAATTTGATTTGTGTTTCTGGAGCGACGCTATTAAAATTTTGCACTGGCCAACGAGGAAATGGTCACTGGAACAATTACATTGACGTTCGCTGTTCCAGGAATGACAATGCTGAAAGACGACTTCTGCGGTGACAACATCTTAGATAGAAAATTATAGAGTTTCGAACACGAACGCAAACAACCGAAAAATAATCAAATGTGTCGGTCGATAAAGTGCTTGAAAATTTGAGCAAATGTCATTACACAGGCTCGCACGTGAACGAAATCTGGAAATAGTCTATATCCATACACCAATTCTGAAAATTTTGTGGCGAACGAACGTGTCTTTTCCATACTAAAAATGTAACGAGTCTTCTAATGCCTGCAGTATGGAATGGCTCTTTGCTCTACATATACATACTTTAATCCACGCATAAACGGAATAAGGACACGTAGTGCGTTTCGACGTTGGTCGTATATTTGAGCTGGGTTATTGTCGAGCGCGATGTTAACGATCGACAAACGGGACCAAATGAAGGAAAGAAGGAGTGCGTGTATTGCAGCGCAGTTGACTGATGGCAACAGGTGAAACTTGCGAGCGCGGAACTCGCTCGGCAAAGTGCTCACGGGGATTAAGCCTTGCCGCAACAGCCGATATTGTAATTGCCGCAGCAAGTGGTGTAGAGGCCACCGGCAGCAACCCTAAGATTGATGAGAGCAACGCGCAAACTTCTCGCGCTCTCGAGAGTGCGAGATTGATTGATGCTCAAGGCTTATTGGGGCGAGCAGCCGGAGAGAGAGAGAGAGAGAGAGTCTGCGCGGCTCGCCGCCGTCGAGGATTTTACGTTGGCCGTGGAAAATCGCCGTACTTTGTTCATTGCTGTTCACGGCAATTCTCGAGAAGCGCGGAGTGTCTTTCAAGGCGGACGGAAACAAAAGTCTATGGAGCGAGCTTAATTTCTGTCCTGCTCGGACATCCGCCGGACGGAAATGATTTGGAGCGTCGCCAAGCGGAGCCGGCGTCCACTTGACCGAAGAATACAAAAAAGGAAAGTCAAGAGAGCTGCTACTGCTCGCTCGAAGAGATCTAAAAAACCTGGCAATGCGCGACTGAGCTTTTACTGTCGGAAATAAGGGAACATGTTACAGACGAGATGCTTCATTAAATGTAGACGCGACTTTAATTGGAAATTACTTATTTCTTATGGTCAGGTCATTTCTCGATTGATTCTTTCGCTAGAATATTCATCGTCGTAATGCGAGCTTCGGCGAATAAATAATTGAAAGATTGAATGTTTGATGCCCTAGCTGAGACATTCAAACTGATTGCATTAACTGCCGTTGGGTTGTTTCATCAGCAATTAATTTCAGGAAACAGTGCTTGCAACTTGTAATTCATTTGAAGTGCCAATGCCTTCATCGTAGCGTTGGAATAACGACGTAAACATGCTTTTCGCAAGGTTGTGCATAGAAAGAAAATACCACGTAACACACAGCCGTGCGGTAATCGCATCGATTTCACCGGTATATATACGCTTCTCGTTCTTATTCAAAGGGAAAATGACAAATAGCGTTGGGCAAGAAGAATGGAGTCTTTTTTTCTTTCGGAGCGAGGGAGTTTGCATTGAAGCTCAGGCAAGCGGAAGAAGCCGCTCGGAAGTTTCTTCTACAAACACAAACTTTATTTTGAGACACTACTGTCTTCTGAAAAGAGGGAACCTGCGCATGTGTATATTAATTATACGAGAATACAGTCTTTTTTCCTCTCGCGGGTTATTTGCCTCTGCTATTACACTTTCGCCGGCTGCTGCTGCCTTTATCTCTGGCCAATCATTCACTTCTCGCCACGCTCCGGCTGCCTCTTCCATTCATCATCTTTATTTTCTCTCTCGCGTGCACATTTTTTTTTGTTAGAGGAGTATATACGATATTCTCTCCGGGGGCAGAAGCGCGTCGGAGCCTCTGTTTTACAGATTTTTCATTCGCTGTACTTTTGTTCGCCTGATTATTCGAGAGTTGCTTTTTTTCTATCTGCTGCAAATATTGATTTTTTTACTAGAACGTAAAGTTCATTCGATGTTTTAGGAAAAGAACGTTGTATTAGCAAGTCATGACGCATTTTAGCTTTGAAGTTCAATAGGGCATGCGACGTCAGAAAAGCAGTTTGACTTTATTGGGAAAACTGAAAGGATTTTTGAGTCCTAGTCTCATTTTACTTACAGAGTTTTTTTAGGTCAAGATTCTCCTTACGCACAATTTACGCACCCTTTTCAATTTGCTTTGAGGACATAATAAATTATTCATCTAACTCTATCTCTGATTATACCTGCTATTTTCCGTCCGATGGCAAAATCCTACTGCTACAAAAAACGCGCATAGACAATCTCGTCGTGAGATATCCAATCGAACCGCGAGGAAATGGATTCCTTCGGCGACAGAGAGAGAAAGAGAATAAAAAAACTCGAAGGCAATCGATGGCTCTGCAGGCGCCGTCGTCTGGCAAGTCTAAAAGGGAAATTGACCTCTCTGTCGGCAATACGATTGTCAAGCAAATAATTGCCGGCGTATCATTTTCGCGGTTGGGAAATTTTCGAAATTGTTTTTTGCAGTGAAAATAAAAAAAAGAGAAAATCCTTGCCGTGTCGAGTCGCACAAAGAAAGCCATAGGCAATAAAAGAAAAGCTGCCTCTCGCGGACCTAATTTAATTTGATATTCCCTTTGTTTTTCACGCGCGACTGCCGTACAAATGAGAGAAATATTTTAAATTCCAGCTCGTCAATGCAACTCGTCCCAGTAATATCCGGTTACCACCCCCCCCCCCCCCGTCGCGCACTTGGAATACGAGAATATTTGCGTTGTAATGAAATGAAAATACGGCTGGGCCACCGCTGCCGCTTTTCTCCCGTCTCTGCAGCCTTTGGCGATGTGTTTTTTTTTCTTCTTTTTTTATTTTCGGGTAGCTCGTCTGTTTCGGCTAGTTCTTTTACATGTTCTCCGGGAGTACGGCGCACACTTGTAAACACCTTACTCTCTCTTACTCTCTCTCTCTCTCTCTCTCTCTCTCTCTCTCACTCTCTCTTTTTATCCCTCCGTTGCGAGTTGTAAAAGAATATGGTTGTGAAGTCGGACGAGAAAAAGAAAAAATTCCCGTTCGAAATTCAAACGCAAACGCGACAACGCTTGTGTTTTTTAGAAATAAAATATTTCATCGTGCGCCACTTTCGAAAGGTGGATAATCGAAATGGCGAACGATAATTATTGCCAATCGAGTCGGCGTAAATGCGTTTGAAACCTTATCATTATCAATGATCATCTCCATTAGCGTCGTAAGTTATTTATAATATCTGCCTCATCATCGCTAATCACCCAGTTAATGTTCAATAAACAAAATTGTGAATAGCCATACTACTTTAGGCCATCAGTTCAATTTTTGGCGACGCGATATACACACGTACTTTCATAAAATAGTTGGGCTTTTAGCAACTAAAAGCTCTCGGACATTACTCCGGGCGCACTTAATTAACTTCCCTTACCGGACAGCTAAATTTTATATACCGCCTAATTATTGGTATTGCGACATGCAGCGGGGTCTTGGCTGCCGTCGTGGAAAAAAAAACGACCCCCGGGCGGGCTCGAACCACCAACCTTTCGGTTAACAGCCGAACACGCTACCCGATTGCGCCACGGGGACTTCTCAAACGAAACTGTGACACAGCAATGATGACGGAATATTATTGTGGAGCTACTCTGCGCGCAGCTGATAAGAAGGTTATATGACTCGCCGGCGACGAATGAAGCGAGTGTGTGTCGTTGCGTCTTGGTTTCGCCGTCGCAGATCTCGGCTCTTCTCGTCTTTTATTACCGCGTGCATTATCGCAGAGAATAAATTTTCTTAGACAACGCTGATGGATGGTCTGTTTTCTTTTTATCTGAGTTGTCCGCACAAACATAAACATTGACGGTAACGCGTACAAACGGTTGCATAATTTACAAATAATTCTCATTACGCCGCATTCGGACGTAACAAACGCGGAGGCGGGAAATTGTCATTTGACCATTTGTCGATTGATGACATTTTAATGAAATACTTCGGCAAATGGAAAGCGTTGCATCCAATTACGTGACATCAAAAGCTCGCGCGTCCACGCGCCACGACTGATTAAAATTTGGCGAAAAGTTGCACGCGCAAATTTCGAATAAGAGAAAAATGCATCGATGTGCCGCGAAAGCATATGCCGGAGGGAGTTATCGCCACAACAACGCGGAATGTCCGTCTTCCGCGCTCGCGAGCGAGAAAAAAGTCCGGAGCTGGCTCTCGCGCGTAGAAGGTGGGTCCGACCTGACGACCGTCTGCGATTGTCGATTTGTCTTCATTTTCTGGCGCAGAAAAGAGAGCCTATCGGCGCGATGCCACGAAATGCGGCATGTTTGATGCTGCCCTAGAAAGTAACGAATACTCTTGTTTACTTTCTATTGCAGGTAAGTGAAAAACCACGAAAAATGTTAGGCATCGATCAAGCGCCAACAGCTGGAAAACTGACATTAACCATAAAAAGTAGAAATTCGTGCGGGAAATTTTAATCATGAGCGAACCGATCAATCAAGTGGTACGTAGCTAAAAGGTATAGTGGCCGAAGCATCGCAAGGCAAAGAGGGAAAGAAAAGGGTTTCGTCGTCGAGATGAGACAGGAAGGAAGAGGGAACGATAAATTTCGGTGCGCGACGCGATTGAGGCGCTCTCGCGCGCGCGATTTATGGCCAGGGAAATGTCGATGCTGCTTCAAGATGTTATTGGTTAATTTTTTTGCGTGCCCCGGGCCAAAAAGCCTTGACTTTTATAGATACAAACGATCCACTTTCCGTCCGGCAGAAACGTATTTTGCCTGTTCCTCCGAAACGAAACACACGAATCAGAAATCCATTCGACACCTGCCGCAACGTAAGTGCAAAAAAGTAAGTTTTCATTAATGCCTGCAGCTGAGGCGTATATAGCTTCCTCACGCTGCCAGTCGTGTTCAATATTGTAGAAGCTTAATGCTCCCAAAACACAGCGATACGTTTAGCGCCTAATGCCTAGATCCTCCCATAAAGCGCCCACACGGGTAACTTCGCTATAAAGCCATTTATCGACGTTGCGAACTCTCCCCTCTCCCGTCCAAAAAACAGCAACTATCTATCTATCTCTCTCTCTCTCTCTCTCTCTCTCTCTCTCTCTCTCTCTCTCTCTCTCTCTCTCTCTCTTACGCTTTTACGTTTTTCGTCGTAAAAGAAGCAAAAAAAAACGGGGCGCGTTGCGGTAATAAAGAAGCAGGCGACCGTAAAACGTCGCCGTCGTGCTGACAGGACACGCGCGCGTACGACGGCAAGAGAAAAAAAAACAGCGAGAGATGACGCGACGAATCCATAATTCAACCGATTTATGCGCGAAGCGTAGGCTTGAATAGTTTATGCTTGCCTTATTGCTGCTCAGGTGCTGGCCGTCTTCTTTTCGTTGACGAGAATTTTGTTAATACGCTGTTGCGTGTTTTCCTGAATTCTAATTTTCCCCGGGCTCCCCGCGCGCAGCCTCGCGGAGATTCGCTTTGAAAAGACAAAACTTCATTTGCAACTGGAGCTTTTTTTCCTCGATGAATTATTTAGCCGACAGAGCGAACAAAGTAGCTTAATGCCGAATGAAGAAGGCCCGAAAGAGGTCGTAAAGCTGAAATTTCATTCTTCTGCATAACTTGAAAGTTAATCTGCCAATCTGGTCCCATGAAACTCCACACAACAAAGAGGGCGGAAGGGCGTCTGTATAAAATGGATTCGCTAAAAGAAAAACGCATTAGTGCCGTCCTCGAGGAACCGAGTGGCAGCATTATCCATCGCGGACGGCTCCATCCGCGCGCGGAGAAGAAAAAGGGAAAAAAGTGGCGAGTCACGCGCGCGCGCCGAGTCACGAGCCCGAAATTAAAAAGAAATCGACGCGCGCGCCTAGTGAACGCGCAAACAAGTAAGACCCGATGCAGGCGCCGAGTAAATATGCTTCCATCCGCGTGCGCACGCACGCGCAAACGTTGCGGGCTGCGTCTGTTTGCTGGATCAACTGCTCTGGCATGTGCGCGCGGCGGAGGGCCAAGCGCACTCCGCCTGGCTCCGGCGCTGTTTCCCTGACTTTTCCTCGTCGCAGGCAGGAGTCTCCCCGAGCGCATTGTAAACGCCAGTGTGAACCGCGCGTCTGATTCCCGCCGCCTCGCCGACGTCGAATCGCCGCGCATTGTAATCGGCCGGTCGCCGTCGTCGTTGGTTACACGAGGTATCTCCGTCGCTCCCCTCATTGATCAACGCTGTAGCGTCGTGTTCGGGGCTCGCGCGTGCCCGCGCGCTCTCGACCAGTGTGCGAGAGAGCGATATTGGGCCAACGTTTGTACGAGATTGAACGATGCCCGTGTTTCTCACCCCTCGTTGCTGTTGCTGATCCTCTTCGGTACATCAGGATTTTTGTCGGATTATTGTCAGGCCTTGGTTACGCGCGCGCGCGCGCACACGCCTGTACGTTTGCCGACCGATTCCATCGCTCGATGCTTTTTCACTTGAGCCTCCTATATTACGTGACGAAAATGAAGGAGACCGCGCGGAAGGAGAACAAAGTTACACTCTGGCGACAAATTAACCGCAATTTTTTCTTTTTCGCGAGCTTTGTCGTCGTCGCTTTTAGTAATGAAGGAACGTCGAGCGACCTAGGAAGCCCGCACAACGAACTCTATATCCCCCTCCTTACCCGGAGCGACGAAATCGGAGGTGCGAAAATCTCGCTTCGCCGAGCTAATGAGTCTCTCGCCTTGCTCCGAGACATTAATTACGATATTTAATACTTGAGCGCGTTGTGTCTGCGGCTCGCTCACACTACTTTTTCCGCTCTCGTTATTAATTAATTACAACATTTCTTTGTTTTCGTATTCTATGGGGGTTGGAACGTATGTGGAAGAACACTACGTAACTGTATTTGCAAGCGCGTGTTCAACGCTGAAAATGGTTATTGTGTATACACTGACTTGTTAAATTTCGAGACGTTGCTCCACTAATTGGGAACAGTTATTTTGAAATATATGTGTTGTAAGAGAAAAGCAGGAAAGATTAAACAATTTACTTTTTTTTCCGAAACTTAAATGAAACAGGTTGTGGAAATACACCATTGTTTTATTCTGTGTCAGTCATTTGAACATACTTCGCAATTCAGTTTTTCAAAATCACTTCAGTCGAGGAAAAACACAACCGAAAATCATAATAACCCTCAACAACACGTTAGAAAATCGTCTAACGTCAAAGTTCAAGTTCAAACAAACAGCAATTGAAAAAAAAACTTCACGGCAAATAATTTAAACAGTCGTTGCAACTCTAGTTTTCACTCATCTTCTTGTTGATCCAGTCAACGTAGGACGAGACACGAGTGTACACAGACGGTGCGCCAATCGAACCACACGGGTACATGCCCCACGAGACGATACCCGCCAGCACCGGCTTGTTATTCTTATCGTGAACTGCCAGTGGTCCACCCGAATCGCCCTGCGTATGTACAAAAACGAAATTTTTAATATCAGCTGACTGTGTCATAAATAGGCATTGAAAAACGAAACATTGATTGAATATCGTTCATTTTCAGTATATCGCCTGAATCTTACTGTAATTCTTACCGAACAAGCGGAAGTAGTGCCGTCTAAAGGTCCACTACACATTTGAGTAGGGTATAATTCACCAGATGATTCGATAGCCTTGATGGCAGCTTTACACTCGTCATTCTGTATAATGGGCACAACGGCAGTTTGCAGGATCGTCGTCATTTTGGGTAGCCAATTTTTTGAGATCAATCCCCAGCCACTGAGTACTGCATTACCGCTGTGTACTTTGTCTTGCTCTGGAAGTTGAATTGGCTGTACGCGTTCGTTGAATTTTATTGGAGTCTTCAGTTTGAACAACGCGATGTCATATGGTGCAACGTCCCTGAAAATATTCAATTTTAATTATTGTAAATTGCTTTTTGTTTGTTACAATGGCGCATCGATTTCGTATATCAGACTTTCTCATTATAAAAAACTGATGGAGGCCATGTTGAAACCTTTTATTTGTAGTCTGTTTAGCGCAAATAAAAAAAATATGAGAATTAAAATTGCTTATAGTTAATTTTTTTATTTTAGTTCTAATTTAATTTTTTTCTAGCAAGAAAATAAAATTAAAAAATATATGTCTTTCATATTTATAAAGAATACAATCGAATTTCAATAATCGAATTCGTAGATCGATAGCAATTTACGTTAAATTATTTCTAAACTATTGTGATAATAATCATTTTTATAGGCAAATAACGTACCCAGTGTATGATTCATGCACGATTTTTAATGCAATCTCATGAGTCTGCGTAAACTTGTTGTCATTGAAAATATGATGCTTGCCAACCTTGATGTTAGTATTGCCGATCTTTGGTGCACTGGTGACACAGTGAGCAGCCGTTAATATCCAATATTCGTTCAAGATCGAAGCTCCACAGGAATGAGTGTAGGGTAAGATTGGTGGAAGACGCCATTGTATTGAAGCTTGATATGGGAATTGACCAGGTTTGGCATCTTTACCTCCGATTATTCTAAGACCATAAGTTTTTGAAAGCCAAGGGTCACGCACTGATAAACTATTGCTGGCTGTAGAATACAATGAATTTTTAATTTCGTTTCAGAATAGTTTTTTAATTATTTATCAAAATACTAACCCTCGACCAGAAAAAATAATGCCAAGATACCAATGACAAACCTCATGTTGACTAGCTAATGATTGGCATGATGCAACGCAAATATTTATATACAAAATTCAATCTAAGATAATGACGTTTTTTCTGAGATTTCTTAGATAGAGTTTTATGAATTCGAAATCTCCACTGCAAATACGATGATCTTTAATGTCAGTTGATCATGTGTACATATAACGTACTTATGACCTTTGTAATCACAATTTGTGGTCGATTAAAGCCATCGATTACAAAGTTTTCATATGTTTTTTTTTATCAGTTAATTCAATAATATATGGAAAAAGTATTTAATAAATAATTCGTGTACTATACTGAAACTTACGTGTAATGTATAAAATTCTATTTTTATTTAATACTAAATAATGTCGTTTTTTCTATCTATTTCTATTATTATTTTTGATGTCAATTTTCTTAAATACTTAATTCATTTCTAACAATCAATTCAAAGAATTTCATCAGTACATATTTGAATTCATAAATAATCTCAAGACGATAACGAAAGCTCCTACGTTATCATCAGACACTCGTCAATCAAATCACGTTTCTGAATCTGAATATACGTGAACGAATTTTATTATTTCATTTTATGGAAATGTTGAAATAAGATAACGCCATTGGTATAATAGTAACATTTATTTATAATTTTATGCTTATAATAAATTTTTAAATATATCCAATTTATATTACTTTAAGATTTTAAAAAAATGCTACTTATGAAAAAGTTGGATTCCTTTAATTTTTAGCAATGTTATTTTAAACCCAATCTTTTACTTTAAAATTCAAAATAAGATAAGTTTATTGATTGATTATTTAAAAAAAGAAAAAAACGCCTCGCCAAACGATTTAAACAGTTGGTATAATTCTAGTGTTTACTCATCTTCTCTTTGATCCAGTCAATGAAATATGAAGTACGGGCATAAACGGAAGGAGCTCCTCTGGTACCACAGGGGCTTATGCCCCATGATACAATTCCTACCACTGTATTTTTTCCATTGCTGTCTTTGATAATCAATGGACCACCAGAGTCACCCTAAAAATAAAACAGCGATCAATAAATGTATTACACAAAATTGCCGATATAACAAAGACTGAAAATGTATACTCACGCCACAAGCAGATACTCCACTAGGTGCAGAACAAATATTCGTCTCATCGACTAAGTTTGGGAAAACTCGTATTCCAGGCATTTTCTCGATAACTTTTTGAACAGCCTTATTGCATGCTGCACGATCAATGATCTTAAGATCTATCGTTTGGAGGATATATGGCATTTCATCAAATCTAGAATCATCAGCTATAGCACCCCAACCAGACAGAATCACTTTGCCTATGGGTTCAATGTTTTTATCAGGAAGACCGACCGGGGTTACACGACTATTCAGTTGAAATGGAGTTTTGAGCTTGATCAGGCCGATGTCATATGGAGATACATTGTAATCTCTATAAATATTTTTACAAAGTTTCTAATTGTACATGTGATCTAAAAGAAACAAATTACAATTAAAAATGAAGTACTTACATAATCTTGTGGTACCGTTCGTGTATGAAATATGTTTCAATAAATGATGTCTGCTCGGTATCTTCCGTATTGCTTAAATCATGTTTTCCAGCTTTAACGACAAAAGACAATGTTAGTTGTTGGCTATTTACGTCGTCGACAACTTCCACACAATGCGCAGCTGTTAAAATCCATTGTTCGCTGATGATCGAACCACCGCAAAAATGCGTGTGAGGAATCTTCGCGTTGTAAAACTGCAACGAAACCTGATGCGGAAATTCGCCTTCTTTAGCCTCGTGACCACCGATTATCCGAGAGGATATGTTTGATATATACGAACTGAAATTGCTAAACCATCCTGAAATGTAAATATTAAGGATGATAATGGTATAAAGCTGTTTAAGCTGAATGAATTTTTAGACGTATTAAACATAATAAATTTTAATTATTAATGTAAAACCGATCCAAAAGTAGAAGAAAACTATGATTAAACAATATTAACCAAATCATTCTAGAAATGAATTTATTTATTCAGTATCTCTTATACTATAACAATATGAAATCTATAGAATAATTTAATGACGACAAATATAATGATTACACAATAAACAAATGCACCACTTACGTGCATTGGCAACTGCCAGTAGGCATGTAAGAACGATGAAATTACCGGTGTTCATCTTAACAACTGGTAGAAAATGAGTACTTTGATCAATTTATATATCATAAAGTTCATTGTTCAACTGCATTATTGATAATATAACGATTATATTTCTAAATTTATTAATTGTGTCAAAAAAAAAATAAGCATTCGATAAGCATTACAAGTGAGGAAAAATAGAACATCGAGACAACTTATTAACGAGTGAAAAATACGTGTTTGCTCGCTTCTTATTCGATAAAATCTTATCGGAGCATAGTTTTAATTAATTGATATACTTTCAACGATTAGCTTACGACCTTGGAAGCTCGGGGATTCATTTAAGTAATTGCCTTACCAGGCTTGTTTAAAGGGTAATACTCCGCTCTTCTCGTACACCTTTCGAAAAAGGTAGATCTGACATGTTCTTGTATATGAGAGTGATTTTCAAATTAATTATTTAGATGTATATAATTAATAATAATAATAGAAAGTTAATTTTAAAACACTCAAGTATACAATAGTCTACTTACATATCAGATTTTACTTTATTGAACGAATTATGGCGAAGGGTAAAGAGTTTTATTTAATGCTTAAAAAGACCATAAATAATTTTTGAAACAATTACTTTAGTTTATAACTTTAATAGCAAATTTTCTATACTTCATATCAAACGGCTGATCCATGATCAGTCTGAGTTATAGGCGCATACCTATAGATTATTTACCGATTAAGCGCGCCCGACTATATGATTGATGACATTAACTGACAAGCGTTAGACCCATCTTGGGAGAAAAAATACCCCACGTTACAATGTTCTACGTAAGTAACTTTTTCGAAACTGCATCGATGGAACCAAAACTTTTTTCGGATGATAGATGATAATTTAAACTGTCATATTGGTCGAAAAAACATCAATATCAGATATGTGGAAATAAGAAAAAAATGCATGGATTTCGAAGAAGCACGAAATCGCCGTGCTACTGTATAAAGGCTCGGGCGCTGCTGCAGTTTCACAATCTTCTTTCTGCCAAATCGCATTATATTCGCGACCACGATCCTGGATTATAAAATTTTTAATTAGAAAAACTAATCTGGTACCAAGTCTCGATAATTTTAAAAGATAATAGTCATTCCATTTTATCAGATCCCCAACCGGAAAATGTCACATTATCCGTCGGTTTACGATCTTTCTTAGCAAGGCTGATGGGCACTACACCTTCGTTAAATTTATATGTGGTATCTTGAGCTGAATCAGACCGATATCATATAGGCTTACTTTATGCTCTCTGTAAACGTTTCTGGAAATCAATTATTTGATTGAAAGAAAGATAATATCTTTTAGTGAATCATTGTATCAACATGCAATAATATTAACGAATCTAAACTTTTTTTCAATCCATCGCAAAATGCTATTCACAAATAAAACGTTTCTCTTTCGTAACATTCATCAATTATGAATTTGCGGATAGACGAAATCTGTTGCGTCTGTTCAGTGCATGGCAGTTAAAATCCATTGCTTGGTCAAAATCGAACCACCACAGTAATAAGTATCTAGTATTCCATTTTTTGAAGGTGCAAATTATAAAAAGACCCGATACCATTGGCATTATTCAGTTCATGAATATTGAAGCTTAGCAGTTGAAGTTAATAAAACCTATAATTTGAAAGACTATAAAGATTATATTTTCTATATGTGATTATAAATGGATTTTAATTTGTATGTAAAGTCTTTTCTTACGAGCATTAGCAACTGACAAAAGGCAGGCATGAACAATCAGTTTGTAATATATTGTTTAAAGTGATAATAACTGTGAGTCTTATTTTATATATAATGAAAATCAATATCTAACGGTACCATTAATAATCTACATAAAATATTCGTAGAGATTTCAAGTTACATGTATTAATTACATTCGCCGGATGTAATCGCATGATAAACGTTCGGATTAATGAATACTGAGACTGCATATACAAACGAATTAAAGGTATAATCTCTTTCTTGTTGGTTAATAAAATCTAATCAGTAGATAGTTTTGATTAGTCAACAGTTTAATTTGAGAATTTATAATAAATTTGTAGTGTTCTTGGAAGATTTGGAGTTTCTGTTGCACGGAAAAATGCTTCATTAAGGAATCATGTAGATAATTATTATTCAAATCCAAGCGATAATCAGACGATATAAGAGTTAGAATAAAATAGCATTTCTGTAATACTATATGTTTAATTTTATTTTACGTAAGAGTAATCTGCGACCTATCAAATAAGTTTCTATCCGCAACGGGTATTTTATTTTCTTGCACTCTCGTAAGCTAACATAAAAGAATCTCCGTAATTCCAAGTTTCAAAAATATTTTTGACTTCAACAATAAACAACGAATAGTAACGAAGTTAGTGCAAAATTTATCAAATAATTTAAATATATATTTAGTTCTTAGTTAATAATTTCGATCCAATGAGCATAGGCTAAAAAAAAGTCATCTTTTAAAATATAAAATCGATTTTTACAAATGTTATTTTATTCAAATAAAAAATATCTAATATTAAATCTCAAATAATCAGATATTAATTTTATTTGTGTCAAACTCGAAAATCAATCATCATTATCAATTTAAAATTTTTTATAGCGTAAAATTACGCAATGAGAGATTTATTACCCAACAACAAATGAATAATGTGAATATCATGCGATACATAACACTTTTCAGCGTCTATCAAAATCCTATGTTAGATTAAATTTACTGTATATTAGTTTTGACATCGAATAAGAAGTTTTAATTAATAAGCAGATCAGTAACAACAATAAACCTTTTAAAATTATAACATCAATAATTTATTCATTTCGTTCCATATCAAATAGCTCGACGGGGCACTAGAATTTTTATTTTATTTTATGAGTTTTCATTGATTCTCTCATTGATCCAGTAGACGAAGGCCGACACTAGAGTGTATACAGTTGGTGCACCAGTCGCACCACATGGGTAATCAGCCCAAGATGCTATACCAATTTGAATTGATTTGTTGTTTGATTTATTAATCTGTACTAGTGGATCACCACTGTCAGCCTAAAACCAAATTCATAATACACTTATAGGTCGCTAAAATCAAATCATATACATATAATACTCACCACACAAGCTGAAATTGATTTATCAAGTGGTCCACTGCAGAACTGTAAGTCATTGATAGACTCGGTAGGTTGGATGGTTCTGATAGCGTCCTCACAATTTGACCTACTTATTATTGATACTTTGGCCACTTGGAGAACCTTTGGTATTTTGGGAATTAAGCCGGTAGATGTCCAACCCCAACCTGTAAGCGTCGCAAGACCGCTCGGTTTTGTGTAGGCTTTGGGTAGGTTGATTGGCTGCACGCGGTCGTTAAAGACCAAAGGAGATTTGAGTTTGAGTAAACCGATGTCGTACGACCGAATTTGCTTGATAATTCTGAAAATAAATGATTTACCATAAGAAATAGATTATAAATGCTTGTATTGCACTGCCAATCTTCTTCAATATTTGGCATCATCAAATATCAATCCGATAAAAACATCTAATCATTGCATCTCACGATATTATCATGACTACTCAGTAAAAAACAATCGCCATGAATAGAAATGATTTAAAAGGTAACGTTTCCTCACGTTTTATACTCTTTGTGTACGAGTCTCAATAAAATCTCGCGAGTCTGCACGTATTCACTGTCTTTTTCATTTTCATGTTTGCCAGCCTTAACTTCAACCTTGCCAACATTGCTTGGAAGAAGAATTATACAAGTAGCTGAAGTAAGGATCCATTCCTTGTTGATAATAGAACCACCGCAGGTTGTCTTAGGTTTGACTACTGGTGGAATTCCATATTGGATGGCAACTTGGTATGGGAACTGACCCGGCGTTGCGTCTCTACCACCGGCTATTCTTAATAATGGGTTTGCTGCTACGAGGTACACTGCAAGAATAAAAATATTGGTGATGCTGAATATTTTTGTAAAATCAGTCAGTGTAAATAATTTTTGATGAATTACCTTGCACAAGAAGTAGCGTCGCCAAAATCTTCATGATGCTTTATTTGAATTCCCGAGACAATCTTAATACGTTACTTTCATATGTGCAGTATTTATACAAAAGAAATCATTGCATCATTGGCATCAGAAGCGTTATCAAGGTATTGATAAAAAATGTCATTCGGAAACGTTGATAATACTGGTCTTCGCGTGTAGACAAGTCAAAGTCAGACATGGATGCAAATCCTTCTTATGATAAAATCAGATATTCCAATATTAACTAAAAATATTTTTCTTTCGAGTGAAAACATGATAGTGATTATTATTATTATTATTATTATTATTATTATTATTATTATTATTATTATTATTATTATTATTATTATTAAAAATATAAAGACTTCATATATTTTCATCTGTAAGAACTAATCGCGTTATGAAAAAATATAGTCACTTTAATATTTAAAGAAATCGACTTATTCGTGATTCATCGGAATGCATATAGCTGATCATTAATTCATCGATTTAATGGAAGAAACTTTTAACAGAATTAGATTAATATAAATTCTTTATTCATTCGAATGTATCATGAAATAAATTCTCAAGCTTATTTATAACAATCATTTTAGATAAAATTTTTATGTTAAATGCATACTTATTATTTTTATATTTGTTAATAAATTACTAATCAATTGTATAGTTGCCAAAAATGCTGTCAATTTTGCTGTATTTGTTGAACACATTTTCTTGAATTAAGTACGTTTTTATTTTTATTTAACGGGAAAATTAATAAAAATTCTTAATTCGAAAAACATAGATTTCAGCATGCAGCAAATTTTAGAACTTATTTTTAAGCACGAAAACACGTCCCAAAACCTACGATCACTCCTACACATTTTCAGCTGTCGAAAGCGAGAAATAATTTTCTAAAGCACTCACTGCGTTCCCACACTACCACTATTTTTTTTATCGATGCAAGCGATTCTCGCGTTGGCGTATACACGATTGCAAACAACAGAAAAAAAGAGACAGATACAAATAAACTTGGGACTAGTAATCGAAAAGAAGTGCGCGCAGAGAATTTTAATTGGAAGCGCGAGAGCATCGCTTCAATTTGCCTTTCCTTCCGCAAATTTGACAGCTTTCATATTGAAAAAGTTGGCAGCGGTAGAGCCGAAAAAAACCATCCTTTTCTTTCTCGCTCTTTCTCTCTCTCTCTCTCTCTCTCTCTCTCTCTCTCTCTTCATTCCTCTGTTGACTGCTGCTGCAGCGGCTAGTACAACGAGGAAAAAATGCGCTAATTAAAAGTACGCGTTGGGCAAAGTTTCTTTGTCGCAACGAATAATTGACATCCCTCGCTTTGCTTGAGCTTGCGTTGTTGTATTCCCCCCCCCCCCCTCTCTGTTCGCTCGTATGCGTGAAAAACGCATATATCCCTAAACTTTTTTGTGCATTTTTAATTAATCGCAATCGTTACCCTACAAATTTTCCACTTATGATATCATAAAAATATGAATCTGCACCCCTGTTGCGGTCGAAAGTGACAATTTTTCGTTCTATTTACAGTGAAAAAATCGTGCTGATATTGAATCAAATAATCAATATCTATAAATACTTGCATACGTCTCTGTAAATATTTTTACACGAGCGACTTTCTCGATCGATGTGTCATTATCGAACAATAAAAGGTAAAGAAGTCTGCTGCTCAATTTCCCTTTCAAACAATAATCCTCCTTCCCAAAACCAATTTATTCAATGCACGTGATGCAATGTCGTCGACGTCAAAGCTCATATCCATGAAAATGCGACTCTCCTTTCTACGAGGCAAAAAACCAAAGCAAGGGAGCGCCAATAATGAGGTTAGGCCGACATTATTTCAACGCCCGCGCGTCTTTAAATTACATGAGATTTGTCTTACTTGCCCTTTATTTCTGTCGCTGTTGCTGTCGTAATCGATTTTTTAAAGGCAAGCATTTGTCATGCCGCGCATGCATTACACACTATCTCTGCCCCCCACTGTTTTATTAGCCTATTTAGTCGAGGGGTGTAAAAAAGAAGAAATGCCTGAGGACGAGAAAACTCCAACGATAGCGCGGCGAGAAGAGACAAATTACGCGGAACAATATCGCTTTCTCTCTCTCTTGTATAAAATCAATAGAGAGCGAGAGAGAGAGAGAGAAATGGGAATTAAGCTCTCGCGGAACAATGCAAAATAATACAATCTCTTCAATGGACTTGGGTACATAAGTAGATTAGATTATGAGCAAAAGAAAATCTTCGGAGCTTGGCAAATGGAATTGACTTTTAACCCCAGGATTTTCCAGATGCATTTAGATTTTTATCGAATGCGTAGTCGTGTATTTTCTCCGAAAAAAGACAGAAGCTCGAGTTTCAAGATTGAATAGATAAAAATCAACTGCAAATATGCAAACTTGCTCCGCGAGCAATCAATCACTCTCTCGTACGTAGTTTTTTTTTTACTTTGCTCTCGCCGCTGCTGCGTTGCACGCATTCACAATCATCTTGCAAGCACAAGGATAAGAAAAAAAAAAAAAGACGTCTTGCTTTTCCAAGCTCTGCGCAGCTTTACCAATAAATATTCAATCAATCAATCAATCTGTCAATCAACGAACTCCTTACACTCATGCGGCGGCGTCTCTCGGGAGAAGGTTTTTATATGGTGACTTCGATCCGTCTTCGTGGTCTAGAAAAGCATTTAAAAAATGGTCCTTTTGGTCGGGAGCGACGATTAACAGAGTAAATCGAAAAATCGCGAGTCCCAGCAGGCCGTGTAAAGGACGAATGAAAAAAAGAGGAAGAGTCGAAGACGCCGATTGATTAACGACCACGAGTACAAATTGTCCCGGAGATCAATCCACTTCTTGTCTGTCTCGGCGAACGAGAGCTGCATTTTTTACGGAATCTAAATCCGCGAAGCGAAGAAAAGTGATTCAAGTTGGAGAGTATTTGCAATAGAGTGATTCAGTTTTTGGGTAAGACAAAATGAGAAACTCGAGGGAGGAAAATATAAATGCATTGGATTGAATGATAATTCGAAGGAAAGAAAGCTCCATGCCTGCAGTTAATCAACAAGATTAATGGAAGTTCAAGTCTCTACATAATTAAGAATCCATTGAGCGTAAACCTTTTCCAAGTCAGCAAGAAAAACGAAGCCACTAAGTGAGAGCTAAGAAATTGAAAGAAAGTCGAAGGAAAGTGAACAATCAGTCTCGTCCTACGATACCCGATCCTTCCCTTCTTTTTTTTTTTTAAAGACCAAGTAAGAGAAACGTCTCGCGATTCGCCGACTCAACGGATTAAGCGTTCGGATAATGACCTCGTCGATCGTTCGCCGGATATTAATGACGCGCGCGAAGGGAAAAAAATTGACTTGTCTAACGACTTGTCTTTCGAGCAATCATCGGTTATATATCTTGCAACCGATATTAAAAGTTTCGCGAGCCTATACGTCTTTCCTCTTCTTTTTATCTTTTCTCAAGCAGTTCGTTGATCAAAATGATGGCGACGATTGAAACCCACTCGCGCTGCAGTCGATTTAAAGGTTTCTTTTCGAAATGAGTTTCCAAGGATGGCATGAATAAAAGATTGATCCTTCGGTTCCTTTTCTTTAATTTATTCATAGCGTCAGACAATAGCCGTATAATAAAGTTATAATGCTGTTATCTGTAATTCTATAAATAGCTAACAAGCCACTGTTCTCTTTCTGTTTCAGGTAAGTCAACAAGTCTAAAAGTCAGTGGACACTGGCCAAAGCCTACGATACGTAAGTAGAGCTCCGGCTCACGCGATAAGTAATAATTGATTGGCCGTCGTCGTCAAAAAAAAATTAATTTTTGCAAAGTGGCCCTCTGTAGACGCACAGACCGACTCGTGTCGATAAATCAAGCCGAGGAACGCGGCCCTCCTCGGCAAAACAAACTGGCGACTGTCACGCGACTCTCGCCCTGGCTGCGCGGTAGATACGACTTCATCATGCGTTTCACGCCCCAAACGTCCGATTTGTCCATTTTCTCCCTTCGTCTAATTGGAATGATTTATAGGCTCTGCGTTTCGCGCGCACGCGAATGGCAAGGCCAAAATTCACACCCTTCTGAATTTCATGCCGCGCGCGACCTCGTAAAAACAGAAAGAAAAAAGGAGCCAAAGCTTAATCTTGACTTTATCTCCAGGCTTTCCCTTTACACTCGCTTGCCAAGCCTCCTCTCCTCTCGTACTTTAGGAGGCCCTTCTCAAAGGTCACGCCTGCTTGCCCTTCAACCGATTGCTCTTGCTGCTCAATTCTCGTTCAGTCCTTTTTCTTTCATTTGACATTCCTTGTACCTGGATTAGACGCCTCTTAAACAGTGACAGCGCACGCCAAGTTTTTCAGTGCCGCAGCTCGCACCTCGCACGGGAATCAATTCAAAATTTCATCGACATTGATCTCGAACGCGTTCTGTCTTTCTCTCTGTCTGTCTCTGTCTCTCTCTCTCTCTCTCTCTCTCTCTCTCTCTCTCTCTCTCTCGCACACTCTTGGCATTACAACGGTATTGTCGACGGTCGTTATTAAGTACATTTATAGCGGTAATACGCCGAGTAACATTGCACTCTGCGGCTCTCAGCCGCTATACGACCTATAAATTCAATGACAAAATTAATTGACGACAAGATTATCACGTGAAAGCCTTTGTTTGCCTCGTAGAAGCTGAGAAAAAAGGAATGCTCGTCGCAAGAAAGCATGCGTTTCGATGAAATCTTTGTGAAAAAGTCTTTACCAATAAGTGAACTCTGCTCTGCGAAGAAAACAGAATTTCCACGAAATGCACCTTGGAACGTCGCAGCATCAAGTTTTAAGGATTTATTATATCCCATCCGAATTTCAGCTATCGCCAGCTGAGCACCATTATTTTCTTCATAAAAAAAATCTCATTCGAGTAATGGCTTACATAATGATTCAATCTGCGAGGAAAATAATCAAGCGCGACTCATTTCGGCTTTTATAAAAGCACCGCGTCTTCATTTCCTCGCGAGAAAGAGAGAGAGAAGTACGTTTTTGCGCATCAGGTGCGAAGTACCTCCTTCCTAGCAGCCAGCGAATTGAATATGGAAATGAGATGGCTGCCAATGAAGTACCATTATCGGCCGTAGCCTTAACGCCTCTTTGCCTCGACATTTTATCTGGGGCGCACTGCACTGATTTCATCCGTTTTCGAATTGCGAAATCTAACACTTGTGGACTTCTCTTTTTGCAGCTTCGTTGAATTTTTTATGGCAGTCTGCACTGTAAGCGCGATTTTAATTAATTCAACTGATTTTTATCGATTAGTGCGCATACCTCTTCGGTGACAGAACTTGTACCAACGAATTTCATGTGCTTTTTACACGTAAATTGGAAAAGATTACGAGTGTTGAGCATTAAGGAAGAGAGAATTGTAAGGCTTGGGTCATCGGAAGAAGCAAATCTTGTCAACGACGCCAATCGCCATCGGTAGAGATAAGTCTTAAATGAAATAACCGCAGGACGTACCAGCTTCACCGTCGCAAGCGAAGTTGCCACAACACACTTCATTCCTCCCAATTAACCGAGTTTTAAAAAGAAAGTCGCGCGATTTAGCAGCTTCATTTTTGACTTTGAAGTTCGCTTACGCCTATACATTGTAAGGGGGGAGGAACGCAGGCGAGGTGTATATAAGGGAAGAGAAAAGTGCGAGAAGGGCACTCGACAGCCGACACTCCATTAACGCCGAGCGCGACAAGGGAGTGTCGAGCGCCGCTGCGTGTCGCCGTGTGATACGCAAGCCACTTGGCTCTCGCCTGATGAGCTTTAGGTTGCTTCCCCTTCTTTCCTCTTTTTGGCTTTTCGAGGGCTGCAGCAAGGCCGCGGCCACTGCATCGTTGATGACATTATTCGGGCGCATCATTTTTCTTCCCAGCGTAACGTCGATTCAAGCAAATCGAACTAGACGTCTCTCGAGCAGTATTAGCGTCCACTCCCGACCAACTGACTGCAAACGAACCGATAAACTCGACTCTCTCACTCTTACGAGAAAATAAGCTCATTAATAAACATACCCTCGGGCGCGCTGCCGCATCGAGGAAAAGAAACGAATCAAACCGACAGACATCGTAGGCCAATTGCCATACTCAATTAAGTCAATCTCTCACTCGCAAACTAATCTCGCACGCGCCGTGGAAAAAGCCGACAGACTCCAACGACTGGCAGACGGAATGAAGCTCGTTAATAAACATAACTTTAGGATAGAAGAAAAAACGAATCAAACGTCCCCGGCCCTGCAGTCAATTAAACTTGCGTGTATGTATGACAAACAAGCCTGCGACGAAAGAGATATAGTCCACGCGATCGATCGGAGTTTTGCCCTGGCGTAATTCATCATTTGTATGCGGCCTGACGTTTCTTATTTTTTTCGCCTCTCTCTCTCTCTCTCTCTCTCTCTCTCTATCTCGTGCTTTCCATCTCGTCGGCGATGCGATGCGACGCGGCGTATAATCACAATTCTCGCGCGCCTCGCCGACTGCACGTCCGAGCGTTCGTTTTTCTTTTTATTTCTTTCAGCTTCGACATTCGTCGTCTCGTTTGGAGCATTGCGAGAGGACTAGCATCGTGTATACCGCTTTTTTCCGAGCAGCATTTCACAACTAATCAGCGGCTGGTCATTGCTGGTTTTCGGAACTTTAAACGACTACGAGTACTACGCTAAGATAGATGATATTTATTTTATTTAATTAAATAATTGTAATTTTATTTAAATGTGAAATACAATTGCAGTAGATCTAGTCGAAACCAGATTTGCCCTGCAGGCTGCAAGGGAGCTTTGAACTCCTGTATACAGAGTTGTATACAAAAGTACTTAGAAACTAAAAACTACTTATACTTTGAGCTTCTTTGTAATGATTTTTTTATTATCATTTAATATTTTCAATGGATTTAGTAACATATTTAAAATTTTAAGAGTAACTTTATTACTACTACTCCTATATAACGTTTTATTTCGATTAGTCAATTGTATTTTCTTATTCCTAGTTTTCTTCTTTAAGGATATATTTTTTGTTCTAAAATTATCGTAGCATTTCAAGAGAAAATACTTGATCTAATCTTAATGAATAATTTTTCGTTATGGATGCTTTTTACTAATTATTTTTGATACTTTATTTTTTTTAATTTTGGAGAGAGTACAATGTGGTTACACGTGTACCTCACCAAACTTGGTTTTCATAATTTACGATGTCATAAAAATTAGCATAGTATATGATTCTTAGAATTTTAGTATTCACTGCTTTTGCAAATATGTAACAAATATAGATAAAATATTTTGTCTTTCTAATAATAGAGTTGATATGGTTCAACCATTTTAAATTTATAATTAATAATAATATTTGGATCTTTACATTGTTCAACCCAAGTCAAATTCTGATCGAATCATATACCTGTAGGAATATTATTATTATAAATTATATAAATTTCATGGCACCTGAATAATGTTTCAGGTGCTTAAAATCTAAAAATATATGAGTTCATATCGAATCATTCTGTTGGTGTATTCCATAGATTAAGGCCTTAAAGATAAATTTTTTGAGTTGATATACATACGCTCTAGTTTAACCTGACTTTGCTTAAAAATGCAACGAATAAAGCATAGTTCCGAATTAAAAAGCAAGAAGCAAAAAGGTGGGTTGAAGCCAGGAAATAATCCAAAAATCTGGAACAATTTAGGTGATCCCAGGCTGCGGGAGGAGAGAGTCAACCACGGACAGCGGGGTCGCGCATAAATCTCGCTAGCTGTCCCTTCCTTTAGAGCTCGAGCATGGCCATTAGGCGCAATTCCGAAGGCGCGCTGATGTCGGTCACTTAGGCTGACGCGAACTGCGGCGGCGGCGGCGGCCTCGCGCTGGACTGAAATATCGTCCAACCAACCCACTCCTCCCTAAAGCACACAATGGCTCGCTGATGAAATTAATCTTTCCGCCCGGCTGAGAATGGACTATGTGCAAGCTGAGTATGTGCGAGAGAGAGAGAGAGAGAGAGAGAGAGATAAAGAGAGAGAAAGAGAGATGATAGTTCTCTTTCTTTATTTTTGGTTGGCTGAATTTGAAGGGTTCCTCTTTTTCTAGATGGCACTATTCTAAGCTTTATTTTCAAGCACGGAAATGTTGAATTTTATAACTGACGCTTAATGTGACTTAAATGAGATTTAATGAATAAATTATAATTAGATAATTTGATGAGGATATCTGCAAATAGTTACAAAGTATTGTCGTAATTTTCTTTGAACTTTTTTACTACCATGATATTACGAATTTTTAATAGCGTTGGGGTCGAAACTAGATTTAAGAACTTTCCGAGAAACAAAATGACGTAAATTACGAATTTCTGGAAAAGTCTTTGGTATACGTAAAACAAGAATCCCGATTGATATTTAGGTAACACGGTTAGTACAATGATTGAATCGTCTCCATAGCGTATTGTTTAACGATTTTTCAGCTCACTGATTACGAGTATAAATTGAAATTTTGACGAGTTTAATTGGATGAAAACGTCTTGTTGAATTTAATGTCTATAAGGAGTCTTCACATTGAGTAGCATAGAAACTGATGTTATCTTAGGTAATCACTGAGCGAGTTCCAAGCATTTTTAGTTAAATATGTGAAATTGTGCAAGTAACGAAAAGACATTTTCACGTATTTACAGCCGTAATCGATAATTGCACATTCTTGAAACACCTGAATCATTGAAAAGTGTAAAGCCTTCGAGTGGCTGAGAATGCAAGAAACTCTGAGAAAAGGTAAGTCCGCAGCAGAACGACTCGCGACTATAGACGTCAATAGGGTCGAGTTGTAGGAACAGCGAAGCGAGCATCAGCGCGAGGAGTAAGAATTTTTGTCAGCCGACCGCGTATCTTGCACGGATCTGCAAACAGGCAGAGTATGAGTAGTGGGGTGGGGGAGGAGTTTATTTTGGAAAAATATTCTTTATTCGCGAGGCTCGGGGATCGAAAACCGCGTCCTAGACAAACACGCACACGCATGCAGAGCCGCGGCCAAAGCGAGCGAGAGAGACATCAAACCGTAGCGCAGGCGACCTTTGACCGCTGCCCGGCTAGCTTGTGTTCGCGCACGTGCGCTCAATTTGTATGTTAATTCGCCGAGTGTTTGCCGGCCGGCAGTCCGCTTAATAATGTCATGTTTATTCAGCGATGATATCGCTGGTGCACTCGGATGAATATTAATTCGATGCCCCCAGCTCCAGCGGCAATCTGCGACGACGACGTCGTCCGGCAAAAACGCCAGCCACGTCGCCGCTTTCCGCCAGCCGGTCATCGGCGAGCCTCCGGTGGGGAACGCCAGCTGAAGTCGAATGATCAGAATCGAAGCGAGGAGTGGATCAGTAGGCGCGCGCGACTCCGGTGTCAGCTGCAGTGCCACTGCGCGACCTGCAAGTAAGCGATGACATGGAGGCTGACGCGCTTAATTGTCCGTTTTCTTCCGTCTCTCGGACTGCTTCACGCGCATTCATCGGCGCTCCGGCTCTCTTGGTCGAGTCACCGGTCAGTCGCGACTTGTCTTTTTTCCTGCAATTTGCTCGCTTGTCCGAAAGGTTCGTTGTATATGTAAGGAATCCTCGACAATTTCAGGCAGAAGGTAACGCGATCGCCGCTCAAGCGAGTTAATTTGAGAGCTTTCGTAGAGGAGAAACTCCGTGGGTAGGTTGGAGGGGCTTTTCGAGTGGAGTTGTGTCTCGGCAGTTTTCATCGTGTCGAAACCTCTCCGGCAGGGAGAGCATTGTATATACTACCTGCTAGGCGAGTTCCAAAAGCGACTACTGAAAGGATTCGCTCGCTGATTGAATTGCTTTTGGCCTGAGATATGAATTTGCTCGACGCGCGCTCAAGTTTGCTTTTTACTCGCTGCAAAATGTTGATATCGGAAGCCCGGCTTTTCTTGATTAATCTTGCGACTATCGATGCGAAGTTTCGAGTTGCCGAGCGCATTGTGCTCCAAGAGTACAGCGCAACTTTTGCTATCGCGAGCGAGAAATCTGAGCTTCGCGTCGGGCGGACGGAACGCTTCTGCTCGCACGTCGCCCAGCCAAAGCAGGCGCGCAGAGCACGCCAATGCCGACACTTTTGCCACGCGCTTCGCCTGCTGCGAGTGGAACGCCTTTATCCGCGCGCCTCTCTCTCTCTCTCTCTCTCTCTCTCTCTCTCTCTCTCTCTCTCTCTCTCTCTCTCTCTCGGGACAATCGTTGCCAGAGCGCCAGTTGTTGTGACTGTAGCGACGAGACGCCGGTGCAATCCAAGTTAATTGTAATTTCCCTCTCACGGTTGGCGGCGGGACTGCGTCGTCTCTTCTGTCCCTCGGCCGTGCACAAGCGCCCGTCGGCTCGAAAAACGAGCGAGCGAGGGAAAGCTTTAGCCACGCGGATCGCTAATTAATTCGCTCGTGTGTCGATTCGCCGTCGGGAGGTTAGGTCCTTCCAGATCATTCTCGGAGCTGCGTTACTCTCTAAGTCGTCGGCATTTTGTGCGTGCACGCCCTAGAGGCCGTCTTTTTCAATGTTCGACGACGGTGTGCCGACGCTCGGTCTTTCGCGAGTTGCTCGATCCTTCGCTGTGCTTTAGCGTTCCCGAACGGCTGTTATCATCGACGAGCATTCACAGCTGGTTCTGATCGAACTCGATTTCGCCGATTTCATAATCGGCTTGGATCGACAGCCCATACGTACGACACTGCCGTGCGAGCACGCAGAGTCGCGTCCAATCGTAGCCAACGGCCCGAGGGCACAGGCCGAATTCCCGGACTGCGAGGCCGCGAACATCGGGCGGATATGCTTGACCTCGCCCTCTTAAAAAAAACAGCCCCGTCTCGCGCGCCGCTCTCGCACCTGTTGAGTCGCAAAAATAAGGGTTATTTTCGCTCGCAGCCCGCGACTCGACGATCAGTGATTGTTTTGCACGCGTATAATTTGTAAATTAATGTCGAACGCGCAGCCCGCTGGGTATTATCTTTCTCTCCCTTCGCCGCCGCCAGTGGCGTGCGTGGCCATTGTTTATTTGATGGAGTGCTTCGAATCAAGCCAATGTGCGCGCTTCGTTATTTTCCCGTACAAATTGTATACAATCACGAGGCGGACGCGCCACCTAAAAATACAGTAATCGCCAAATCGATTCGCGCTAATTATTCACTTCGATAATACCTGAAATTGGTCTGCTCGTGGCTGCTTCATGGCCGTCGGCCAATTATCAGCCGAGAGTACCGCTCGACCTGAACGCGCGAGGAAGATTCGCCGACGCGATCGCTCCGAGACGACGTCAAGCTCGCGTCAGTCCGCCGTGGAAAAACTCGCGACGTTGCCTGCCGCGACTGCGAGTCGTACGTATACACGAAAAATTTCATTCGCGTTCGCGCATCAGGCACGTAAGTCAAAGTCTTGCCTCTGCAAGGAAACTCATTTCATCTCTCTCTCTCTCTCTTTCTGACGAAACTTTCGCTCGCGCAGCAATTTCCAACAATCCTTCTGCCAACAATGTGCGCTGCGAAACAAAAGAGACACGTGCGCCTCCCCGCGCGAGACGCGAGATGCCAAAGCTTTCGCGCGAGTTTGCGTGCGCAGAAAGAAAGCTTAGTTGAGAGGAAGCGAGAGATGTCCAAAGAAAAAAATGTACGTCACTGCGGCTGCGGATTCAATTTGCACTGCCTCCTTTTTTAATGACAGAGTTGCATGTGGGCCGCACGACAGAAAATTTAACGAAATTTTACTTATCAAAGCACGTAGTTGCCTAACACTTATAATCCAATCGCGGGAGTTTTCGCAGTTGTGCGGCAGCCTTCAATTTACTCCACGTTGTAAACTTTAATTGCTTCGGGCTACCGTAACTTTTGTAACTTTGTATAATCCGTATATAAGCAGTAAAAGGAGCTTTAAAATGCTACGTCGGCGGAGAGAGAGAGAGAGAGAAACAACGTTCTCCGTTTTCCCGGGCGTATGCTTTATCAGGCGAGGCGAGCGCGTAGCCACGGCTCGCGCCTATCAGTGAGCGAGAGCATTTCGTCGGAGTCGCTGACAAATGACTCGATGAGATCGTAGTAATTGCATTGCGAGCGAGAGAGAAAACGAGCGTTGTACGTAATGCTATCGAAGATGACGCGCCAATGCATTTAAAGCTCATCCCATTGCGTTCCGTTTGGCTTTGTTCGATCTTATTTCTACGCGGAGTAATTGAATTTGTTTCAAAAATTAAATTGCTCGGAATAAATCGCATTCGCGCGTTTTCAAAGAGCGTCCGATTGGATTTTACGCTATACTCGGTGCCGCGTTCTCAAAATATGACAATGAAACAACTCCGGCGTTTTCGTTTCCTCGTGCGATATGTGATCGATTGTTTGAGCTGCAGGGGAAGTGATATCGATAAGCGAATGCATGACTCGCGCAAGCTAAGCATTTCATTTGGGCACGTTGAAGGAAAATGGCACGATGCCTTTATAGCATCAGCGGCGGGCGGTCAATTTCAAAACGGAGCGCGCCTAACGTTTGCACAACTAACCAAACAAGCTGCCACGCTCGAATTCAAGTTTCAAGGCCAAGAGAGAGAGAGAGAGAGACAGAGAGAGAGAGAGAGAGAGAGAGAGAGAGAGAGAGAGAGAGAGAGAGAGAGAGAGCAAGTGCAATCAAGCCAAAAGCAAAATAGAAAAAGCCAACAGGGACAGCAAGTCTTGACACGGAAAGCCAACACAACGGCAGGGAAGACGAAGCTGTCTGACAAACAAGCCTTTTTCCCCTGGAAAACACAAAGGCAGCGAGCAGCACGATATAACGTTGGCTACACGTCGGTGGGAGAACCTTTTTAATTAAGTCCCAACGAAATTTCCAGCGTCTAGCCCGTCGCGTCGCCGGCAAGCTTTTGCACGCACGTACGCGGCTAAGTACTCGGAAGTTGGTCCGGGGCTCACTTCTCATTAAGCCCAAGTTGGCCGTGTATAGCCACAGGTTGCGCCGGCTCAACTTGCCAGCGTCCAAACTTGTTAAGGGATAAGCCCTCGGTCCGCTCCTCTCTCTCTCTTTCTCGCTCGCTCTCTTTTTCAAGCCTGACGTTCCCACGCGCTGACCCATACGCATACGCAAAGTCGCCAATGCAACGCCCGCTGTTGCCGGTCAGATAGGCCATTGATCTCCATCTCGGTGTGCTTGGCTCGGCGATGCTCGCAGATCGACGTTGTCGGCGCCTCGTCCATTTTTAGAAGCACCATTGTAAGCCACTTGGAAACTAATTAGCCAGCTAGTAGGGCTGCATCTATCGAAAGCCGCGCGAGTATTTCCACAAGCCGATTGGTAATTAGCCTCACGTCAAGCCCATTGTGTGTCTGTGTGCAGACGCTCCGGCTCGTGCGTCGCATCGGCAAGCGCGCCGGGCTCTTGGCTTGCCGAGGCAAGACGCGCCGCGGTAGAAATAAGGTCGTCGTCTCCGATACAGATGCCCAGTCGGATAATTCCAGTCGCTTGGGCTATCTTCAATCGCAACGATCTTTCACCGATAAATGAGAAATACGGTCTGCCGCGCGATGTCCGCCTCAAACGTCAATCCCGTCAGACGACCGAGAAAACGTATAGCCCTTGCCCGAACGAGAATCCCGCACCCTTGTAGTCGTCTGTTGGAGAAAAAGAAAAGGAAAAAAAGACGCAGAAGACTCCTAGTCTCTTTCTCTCTCTCTCTCTCTCTCTCTCTCGCGAGAGCAGCAACAGGCGATAGAGCTAACTGCGCACTTAGCGCCCTGTAGGCCTACAACGACGCAGCAACTGGTGGTCGCAGTGTGCTTTTAACCTCTTTCTC
Source organism: Phymastichus coffea (assembly GCF_024137745.1). NCBI lineage: Eukaryota > Metazoa > Arthropoda > Insecta > Hymenoptera > Eulophidae > Phymastichus > Phymastichus coffea. The sequence continues at coordinate 104,412 of NW_026706973.1, forward strand.
CGTGGCGTTTATAGCTGCAGCCAACTCTCTTATATACCTTGGCGGCCGGCCAGAATTGGGAATTAAATGCCTGAAATATTCAGCCGGGCCACGTCGCCAAAGATTCAGTCCCTTGAGGAAGCAGCCGCTGCCTTGCTTTATTGATGGTGTTTGCCTTTTGATTGTCGTGGATGCGCGCAACCGGATTGCGTTTAATTACAGCCGAGAGAGCTAATCGGGATTCGCGCGAGGAAGCCTGGCTTTCGCAAAAAACAATTTGAAAAAGTATCTCGGGCGAGCGAGGATCGGGCAAATTCTTTTGTTCAACGAGGTATTTAATAAGCAGCGAGCAAGGCTTTCGAGCTAAAGCACACGCCGAGCTACGCTCTCTCTTTGTGATGAAAGGCTGCATTCATTTGCAGAATTCGCGAGCGCATCTTGTTCTAAATAATATCGCATTAGCCTTGGAATTTCGCCTCGACCGCGCTCCCTCGACCTGAAAACTTTGCAAGAGAGTCTTTTGAAAAATTCAAATTACAGTTGGTATTTCAATTCAAGCGAGCTTATGAATTTTCACGGCAAATCGCCGAAGGCTTTTGTAAAGAGCAACTCATCATTGGATAGTTAAATCTCTTTTTTCTCTCTCATCACAATTTATAAACTCAATAGTCATTGATAAATATCGTTAGCCCTTGATTTTGTTTTTCTCACTTTAATGCTAGATCTTCAAGCTTCAAGGTTTCTGAAGAAAATCAATTTGCTTCATCCTCTAATTAAAGACAATTTACTACGAACATCTAGCAACCAAACAACCATCATTGCAAAAGTGTCTTTTACTTTACTTTATTTGCCGATATAACCATCTTTATAAGACATAACATTCATCTCCTTTGAGGGACGAACAACTGGAATGCCCAGTATCATTGAATTTGTGCAAGCATTCAATCAGCACACCGAGAAACAAAGTCCAAGCTCAGCGTTATATTCTCTATCGAATGAAGAAAAAAAGCGAAAGTGTTGAAGCAGGCAAGCTATCAAGACGAAATCCGCGCACTTTATTGGTCCCGATTTCCTTCACAAGCTCGCAGCGGTGGTTGCGCACGAGTAATTCAGCTACCGTCGCCACTCGACGAATTGCCTCCCGGGCAAGAAATGTTTCAGCTTCCAATACGTTTTCAATCTTCGTATGAAATTCTCTCTCTTTCGATACGTGTGCGCTGTAAACTGTTATCCTTTAGCCCTTCTTAAAAAAAAAGAAAAGAAAACAGCGATCTTTCTTTTTCTTTCGGTGAAATAGTTTTCTGGGGGAAAAACTTGGCGGGGAAAGGTTGTTCGGTGCCACTTTCTTCTTTTAGGAGTGGCTGTAAAAATTGTTCGCTTTTTATGAAAATGTTACTTTTACTCTTTTTACAATTGATCAACCTATTACCATTGGCCATTTGTAACATAGATGAAACAAAGTCGGTAGCGTATTAAACGCATGTGACAAAGACTGTAGATATTCTGTAAAACATATCCGCGCGGCACGCATCCGTCTGCTCGCTCACGTTCTCTACCCCCTCTCACAGGCCAAAGTAGAAGAAGAAGTAGAAGGGACCCAAGGAAAGTTTCCGATGTTGGATTATTAAATTCCTTGAGACCCCATCCAAACCCCAACGCCGAATACCTGGCTTGTCTTGGAAATCGATACATTCACTGAATATTTCAGACGCGAATAGCATCCTTCCTCCTACCCATCTTTCCATCATTCTTTCCCTTCGTCCAACTTTTTCTTGGATTACATATATACTCTTTTCTCTCTCTCTCTCTCTCTCTCTCCCTCAATTTTTCATCCTATTGTCAGTTTCCTCGACGATTCTTTTGAATAATGCACCCTCTTGTCGCGCGCGCGTTTTCATCCTAAATAATTGGACATTGAGTTGGCGCCATTGATTTTTTCCTATTTTCTCGCAAGAGAGAGTCACTCTTTTTATAACTGCCACTTTTACGGCTGACTGCGCGCTCGAGCAAGAGATATATGTGGAATCCGGGTGAGAGACATTACACGAAATTCGAATTTTTACAAGGGGCATCAGAGTTCTGTTTTAATATTTTTCAAATGAATGGAAAATAGGTCATTCGAGTCGTAAAAAAAACAGGAGTTTCAGCCAAAGGAAATAAAAGCGCCGACGAATTCATCGTGTCGTGCATTTTCAAAGAGTGCAATCGGTGATGATTTTTTTTTTAATTAGAACGATTTTAAAGAACGCACGCTCGCCGATGAAATGATGTAACAATAATGATGATAATATCGGCTTTGAGCTGTGAAAATGCCAAGATGAAAGATATTAGTTTTCGCGTAACCTTTCTTTTCAATACCGGCGAGCATTAGTGCGTGGATTGCCAAGTGTTGGTTGTTACCAATGAACGAAACCGAGTGTTTTTATTGCTGGCATGAAGCATATTTATTGATATGCTCTGACAATGAAATATACGAACTGCGTTCATTATTCAAGAAATAATTGCGTGCGCCATCAGTAGAAGAACAAACAGACGAGAAAACTCATTATCCACACGTGGAAACAGAACGTCATGCCGACTCGACGTAAAAATAGAGAGAGAGAGAGAGAGAGAGAGAGAGAGAGGAGAGAGAGAGAGAGAGAGAGAGAGAGAGGAGAGAGAGAGAGAGAGAGAGAGAGAGAGTCACATACACACACGCGCGCGCGCGCACACACACACATACACACAAATACACAAAATATAATGCGAAACGTGCTTGGAGGCTCGATCAAGGAATTCGCCTGGCGCTACATGGATAATTCAATAATTTCAAGGCTATCGTTATCCTCAATATGATGTAATTTCTTTTCTTTTTTTATTGCCACCTGACTGACTAGATTAAACATATATATCGTTATATGAAACTCAAAATGAGCTTGTACGTCGGGAGAATTCAATAGTCCTCGCTTCGCCCTCTCGTTACTCGGAATAATGCGACTACACTTTCCGAGCCACTCGAGAGGGAAGAAAGCAACTTGTTCCTTTTCAATGACGAGCCGCGCAAGCGAGGGCTTGCAGAGAAGAGGACCAATGACACTCGATATGATGCGCTTCTTTACTCCAAGCGCAATGCAGGAGAAAGCCTTAATTAAGTTGTACGCGCACTCGGCAAAACAAATTTTCCCGCGGTAAATCCTATCTAAACTCTTTAGGGGATGGAGGCACTCGTAATTAAACTTAGCCCGTGGGCGTGTTTCATACATAGGTTCCTCGGAAATATAAGGGCGAAACACGCGTCAAAGTTCCCTCTCTCTCTCTCCCTCTCTCTCTCTCTCTCTCTCTCTCTCTCTCTCTCTCTCTCTCTCTCTGTCGAATTCAATCAGGTAGGCGAGGGGTCAGTCGAAAGCTCGCCGCTCTCTCGCTCTCTCCCTCTCTCTTGCTCTCTCGGTGCCTCTATTAAAAGTTAAAAATTAATTTCGCCCGCGGCCTCTGACGCGTGTATTGGCCGAGCTTTACAGCTTTTGAATTTCGAGAGGATTTTTTTCCTACCTCCTCGCTTGCTTTGACCGTAGGTTGCGCTTGTAATCAAACATTCATTTCGGGGGTAGAGAGAAAGTTAACGAAAAACTGTGTTGAAAATAGTCGAGACGACGCGCTTTGGAGGGCGTCGGACGTTGACGAGAAATTGCGAGTTTCGTTAACATAAAATGGTTTTACAGAGTGTTGTCTATTCGCAGATTGGAAGAGTTGCAATTTTGTTCGGATTATTTCTAAATTACTGATATTTTATCCGTGAATCCCGACGCTTTGCCTTCCAGGAGGAAAAACATCCGTGCGTCGTTCTTCCACATACCTGTCCGAAAAAAGAAACAAAATAAATAAATAGAAACAGAAAGAAAAAATGTAAATTCCTCTCACGTCGCTATCTCCTCCACCCATGCAAAAAATCCTTTCACTCTGATTTCTCTTTCTCGCAAAAAAATCCTGAAAAACCAAACAAAACGAAAACCCTCTCGAGCTTTTTTCCCTTTCTCTCTCTAAAGTGCTCATCGCACGCGCTACAAACATGCAAAAATCTCGCGCGCGCGCATACCTTCGCGTATCCCGTTGTTTTTTTTTCTCGCTGTCGGGCCCGACGAATTTCACACCCGCGGCAAAGCGGACAAAAGCCACATCTACGTGACTGAAAAAAACACCGCAAGCACTGGCGTAGCGCAGTTGGAAAACATTTTGTTTCTTTTTTGTTGTTTTCTCGCGAAATCCCTCGAATATATGTGTACAACAGAGCGAACAGTATATATACGTTTATTAGGCTGATAAACGAGAACGCGGACGCTTTCTTACGCGGCTCGTAAAACTTTTACTCATTAAAAGTTTGGCAAGGCGGAGAAAAAAGCTGGTCTTCATCTGGCAGACGTCAATTAAAAGCTCGTCGACCGTTGAGGGTGTGGCTATTAAGAAGCATATCCACACACGTAGGGGTAAAAGAGAAGAAAAAACAAGGTTCCTCGCGGGACACACTGACACGCGCGCATCGTGTCCGAAACAGCAGAGTTTTTGATTGGATGATGGATACGTTACTTGCCCAAAAGAAAGTTTGTGAATGAGCGATGAGGTACATATGCGTTGCATTGCGTCAATTAGCTGGTTGGAAAGCTTTCGGCCATCATTTTCATCCATAAAAAGGTCGGCATTGCTTACATTCGCGTATACGTCGTTAGGCACTCGTCGTAGAAAAAAGGAGGAGACGCGACAGAGACAAAGGGAGTCAGCAAAGTAAAGTAGTCGTCGAAGAAGTACAGCTGGGAAAAAGACCAAAGGAGGGGGAGAGAGAGAGAGAGAGAGAGAGAGAAAGAGTGGAAGAAGTATTATTATCCGGGGAAATCTGAGAGATCATCCCCGAGAGATGCGAGATCGGTCACGTCCAGCGGCAACGCACCTTTTCTACCTTAATGGACGGGGCTGGAACCGAGTTTCTCACTCGTGTTTGTTCACGGTCAAAAGGTGAATTTCTCCGTTCTCTCTGTCGTAGCGTCGTGTTTTTGAAAACTAAGCCGACAACGAGATCCAAACCGAACTCTTTCGCCGCGTTGTTTATATATCCTCGGCCTTTTTGCAATTTCATCTCTTTTTGTTCATTCAATTAATTAACGCAAAAGCGCCAAAGTGTAAAAGAAAAGCGCATTTCTCTCTTCCATCTGGCATAATTATGGAATACCGAGAGAGAGAGAGAGAGAGAGAGAGAGAGAGAGAGCGAAGGTAGACATGCCGCGGGCAAAGCTTTTGCGAGAGAAACCTGTCTACTTGAGAATGAAGCCAATTATACCACTGGCGGACATTGCGTCTCTCTCTCTCTCACTCTCGAATTTCTCCCAGAGACGTTTTGATGTCTTGAGAGAAATATACGCTGGGCAATTACGTCCGAATGACGTTGGCTTTTAATTAACATTCAAGGCGAAAAGAAACACGCACTGCATATTGCAGACTCGGACACCTCGCATCTCTTAAAACTCGCAAGTCCAAGATAGCATCCCCCGTTGCCTTACGGCACTCCTAAGACACAAGTTTACGGTCCCCCGAGGAGAAGGAGGCGCACACCCGCGCGCACAGTTCAAGCGCAGAGAGAGAGAGAGAGAGAGAGAGAGAGAGAGAGAGAGAGAGAGAGAGAGAGAGAGAGTCGCTTGGAGCGACACACTGTAAAGAGATAGAGAGAGACACGAAAACCCTGGGGGTAGGTTTTGAGTAAAGGGTGTCGCGCGACGATTGAACCTCCTTGATACACGCTTGCCGAGACGAAGCACATTTAGTTAATTAACGATGTTGCTACAGCGTCCTGCTCGCTCGCTCGATCATTCTGCAGCTACCTCTTTTTCTTATCCAAAAGCAATCTTGCGCGAATAGATGTATCGAAAGCCAAAAAAAAATCCTCGCACACACATCCAAAAATAATACTTACGGGAATCGCACCGGCGAGCACGTACTCGGCATTAATCTCGATAAGCCCACTCTCTCTCGACTAATAAACATCAAAAACTTCTCTGTAGCCGAGGAATTATATCGCGAGGGTTGGTATATAAACCTTATCACACACACACATACACACATTGTGTATATAATAAACAATCGATAAGCATGAGGCTGCGAGAGAAGCTTATTGCCAGGTCGGTGCGTGTATTATACGCTCGAAGCTCACGCGACTGTGAAATATTTTCCTTGACGATAATTCAATTATTATCGTTGCGTTGCGCTCCCGAGAATAGAATGCACGAGCCTCGCTGCTTTTTGTTCGGATACGCAGCCTTCGACTTTCTCTCTTTTCGTGACGACAACCACGGCCGAGCGGCTATCTGCGCGATTCGGCTGCTGGTGGGCAAACGCCGGAGAGAGGATGCTCGGAAACGCGATTAGACTCGCGTCGCGAAGCTCGCCGGCTGTGCTAATCTCTGCAAACACGCACGTCCGATTACTACGAGCCTCTTCTCGCTGCTTCTTCCTGTTTTTCTTCATCTGCCGCTAATTGGCCGAAAGTACCTTATTGATTCGCCTGGCTGCGAGGGCCGGGCAGGGGGGCAGAGAAGCTTCATGATCTGGCAAACATATTGAGCCTCGCTAAATGGCCCGAAGCACGCGCGCCAGAGAAACTCTTGAATATTCAAGGGCCTAACGAGCCAGAGTTCGTTTGCCAGCGGCCAGAAGTCCGCGCCTCCCCTATAGCTTATTAACCATCCCTTTAGCACCAACTTCCCCCCAAGGCCTCCATGTACATAAGATTATCGCCCACGCTTTTTTTTCGTCGTAACTTTATTTTCGTTCGTTCGTGATTGTTATACATGCACACCAAAGGATCTTTTTGTCTATTGAAAACTTACCTCGTCCACATAAATTTGAGTGTTATTCCAAATGTTTGCTGATCATTGATATCAATAAAATACGTATATGATAATCATTTATATCGTATCCCTACAAATATTCCCGTATTATAGAAGTAACTTTGTCTTTAGCGGATAAATCTTTTCGCGAACAAAGCACGTGTTAGGGGCACAAATATGGGAATGGATTTCTTGTGACATGTCATAATTGCAGTTAGCTACAAGACAAGTTTTTCTTTTTCAGTATGTACCGCTTTCTTGTAAAATTATACGATATAATTGGCGAAACTTCACGTTACATTTTGCATCGCCGCAATAATAATCTAGGCATTTGTCAAGCTCGAAAAGACACGGAAGCCATTAATATTTAGCCGAGCACACAAGAAGCGCAGACAAAAGCATCCAACCAAAGAAAGAAGAAAAAATTTATCAGCAGCGCCACGACACAAAAAGCTCGTGCACGCGCATTGACCCATCAGCAACATGATGCCTTCGAGAATCGCGTGAGTAATCTTCCGTCCGAGCCATTCGGCGCTGAATCATTTATAGCGACGGCGCTGCTTGGCGCTCTCTCGTCCCACGGCTTTCGTCGTTCGTTATATCTCCATACATTCGCAATCTTATTAGCGAGAAAAAGCAACGCCAGCCTCTCTTCTCTTTTTTTCCTTTCACAAACAAATGTTTATTTGCAGAAGCCGATTCAACTATACGGAACTAGTGATATGAAAAAACGACAGAGAAAATCCATCCTTCGCAGAGTCGAGCTGGGCCATAAGATAAGAACACAAACCCATACACAGAGAAAGAGAGAGGGGGAGAGAGAGAGAGAGAGAGAGAGAGAGAGAAGGGATGGTGCAGTGTGCTGGCATAGTGTCGATAAGGCATATATACCGCACAAAGCTCGGAGAATCGTCACGTGTATATGTGTATATATATATAGAAAGCGAGCGGGCCTTGAAAAATCGCACGCATTACCAACGAGAACGATCAGCTCGTGCACAGCCTGGGGAAAAAAGGCTCAGTTGGTCGATCGCTCTCTCTCTCTCTCTCTCTCTCTCTCTCTCTCTCTCTCTCTCTCTCTCGCGGATAAATAAATCCATATATCTATATACGAGCTTTGGAAATCTCGTTAAAGGCTTTTGGGAGCCTTTAAAAGCTTCGATTTCACGTGTGCGCTGACCCTCCGTCGTCGTGCGCCCAAAGTGAATTTCGATCCTGCGCGTACACTCTTTTTTTTTTTTCTTTTTTTTATTCAGTTTCGCTGAGAGGCATTACGCGGCAGCCTGCGCTAACCCAATTACCACAGCCAACGCTGACACGAGTTGAGTGCTTGTAGAGTGATAGACTAGTACGCGTGTGGGTGGCAGAGTCGATTGGGCTGCTGCTGGAAGCTAGAGACGGTAAAGGCCCGTTGTCGAAAAAAGAATCGTCGTCGTTGTTTTATTTTGGCGCCGGGTCTTCGTTGATCGTTTTTTTTTTGTTGCACGGAGTCGAGGAATAGCAGCGAGGCTCATTAGATAAAGAATGTTAATGCCGCGCTTGGCCGGAAACCTATACAAGAGGCAGATGGACAAACAGAGGCAGCATAAGTCCCGAGGGCGTCATAACTATAAGGCTGCAACGATGCGTTCTTTGTCCATCAAGAGGCATTATCATAAACGGGCGAAATATGGACGACGAGCTCGTTCCACACATTTTTCACGAGGGGAATGCAAACCGTGTAGCACTCGGCTGTCCTCCGCGACGCTCACCATACGGATTACGCGTACTCTACTGGCTGTCGTTTAGAATAGGCGAAAAATCATCGAAAGGGAGTTCGAAGAAATTGGGCCGCATGTACTTTCCCCCCTTATGTAGCCGGCGTCACTCGAGCGCAGCTGTTCTACGAGCCGTGGCCAGCAGGGGGTCGAGGAAGACCTCTCGTGGAAGGGGAACCACACGATGTTATGTCTATCGCCGGGTTTTTTTATTTTTTTTTTTTTGCATGATCGCTCCTGTGGTTGTGATTTCGCACGAAGTGATTTTTTTCGACAAATACCTCGTGGCCACAAAGGCAAAGAGAGCTGTATTCGGAAGGCCCACACACGCGACATTCCAAGTGGACGTCCTCTCGTGACTCTTCGTTACAACGCGTTCGTCGGAAGAGACAAGCTCTCCATCAAACTGCAATACGTATTACGGCTGAAATCCTCTCTCGGCGAAGCTTTCGGCAAGCTAATTGAATTTCAATAATGCAAACTACGCAGCCGCGGTGTCGTGTAAAGTGTAATGAGACACTCGATAAATTTAAATTAGTCGAACTTTCGTCCAAGCAGATTTAAGGACTGCTGCGAATGAATAATGAAGCTTGCACGCGCGTTACAACGTGCCTTAGGCTTTTTATCGGCGTCCTTTTCGCCTGCCGGACGATACGAAAGACTTTTGTGAAATCCGGAATGACGGGTGGACACGACGCGTCGCATTAACTATTCGCCGAATTTCCCGCGCGTGAAGCTTTCAAGCAAGTGAAACTGCCAATAGAGCGGCGCGCAAGTGTCATGGCATCGGCGAGTCGGGGAAAAACACGGAGAAATGATATGTATTCGACGGCAGCTGTGCTTGCCCTCGCGCGCTCGTGCATGCACGCGGCTGCTGTTCCTCATACATCATGCAAGCTTTCTTTCCTCTCTTTCCCCGGCAAGGGAAAGCCCGTCATTTCGCGCGCTTAGACATCGATTCGCCTCAATAATTCAGCGCGCACATGTGCGAATACGTCGCGGCAAATTGATTCGGCGTTTTGCCTCGCCTTGTTTCGCCGCCACTTGGCGCGCGACCTGCAGCCCCAAGTGCGAGGCGCGCCAATGGCGACTTGGCGCTCTCGCGAGACGGAGCTGTCTCCCTGTGCCGCCCGAGGTATGAATTGGCGTGCTTTCAGATTCAATGAAAAGAAAGAGAAAAAGGAAAAGGGAGGAATGCCGATCGCGCGCGCGTCATTTCCCTTTCAAATGTCCACCGCTCGCGACGTAATTTCGAAAGAAATGCGCGCTCCGTACTGCGAAATGCGAAAAAAAAGCATAGACGCAGTCGAAATACCGGCCTGGCCGGCGCGCGCGTGTGCGCCGTTTCTCCGGCCGACAGCCCCGCCCACGCTTCTTTCCCATCTGTTGCATTCACACGTATAATAACCGCCCAGCACGGCAACGCCGGTCTTTCTCTCGGTGTAGGCTTTGTTTTTTCTTTGTTTTTTCTTTGTTTTTTCTTTGTTTTTTCTTTCTCTTTTTTCGTCAGAAACTTTGACGGCCTCGCGAGGGAAAAAAATGGCTCCCAGTTTATCTTCGACTGAATAATGCAAGCGTAAGCACACAAGGCGCGCGTTGTCGTTAATTTCCTCATATCGCGTCTCAATGTTTGAACGAGCCGCGGCAATTAGAGCGGCATTAGCCATTCGGCCAAGAAAGCAAATTATACGATCAAACATTCATCAGCGGACGCGGTGAGCATCGATTTTTCCGGGCGAAATCATATTTTACCGCGACACTTGCTCTCCTGCCAGAGCGCGCGCTAATTTATCGCCGAGCGTGCGCGTTTGTAAGTGACAGCCTTGCGCGCATTGTGTCGCTCGTGAAGGGCGCTGGCCGCTACTGCCAAGGCAGGGAGTACATTCGTTTTTCGGAAGCATAACAAAGATCGCCGTGCTTGGGGGTGTGGGGTTATTTCGCTTCGTCAGCATTTTTAAAAGTTTTCTTTTCTTTCGATTGTAACTCGCAGAAAGGAACTTCTCGCGTGGTGGCCGTACGAGACCGTCAGAATTGAAGCGCGCCAAGTCGGCCAATCGCGTCTTGCCGAACGGAGAGGCATATTTTTTTCTTTCCCGAGTCCGCTTAAACTTATAAGAAGTATCTGCTTTCCGACGAGCGCTCCTAAGTATATAAGTCTTGGACGAGGAAAATTTTCTTGAAGGCGATTATCGGGGGAAGAACTTGCGGGGAGAAGAACCCTTCTCAATTGCTCGCCCGGCTGCCTTGAACGTTCACCAGGTGTGCATTACAAACTGCTCATTGCGCGACGACGTCGTGCTTTATTTGTCAGCAGTGGTCCTCCGAACCGACGATATTATGCGTAACCGGGGCGGGGGCGGGGGAGGGGCAGGGGCTGCGCTGAATAATCAGCCGGCGCTCAATTTTCAAATGCAAATACGCCCCCGCAAACTAAACGATAAATCAAGCGATCGCAGGGCCAAATCAATTTTCACCTTAGGCGAGCAAAAGTGTTGGGCGTGCGGCCGAGCTAAATCCATCGAATTAATAACCGTCCGCGCGGAGAAAAAACAAAGAGAGCTTACATAATTCCATTATTTATCGGCGAACTTAAGTGGCGCGGGAGGGCGGCGGCAGAGCAGAAGAGCTTAGAGGGTAATTAATTTGCCGAGCGATGCTGATGTACACGAGACTTCGGCCTAGTGCTCGGTCTTTGTCTGGGTAGCGGGCGAGAGAGCGAAGACTCGAGGAGGCGCGTTCCGTCGCGCAATTCAATTCTCGGCCGGCGCGCGCTTGCGAGCTTTCCGCGGCAGCTGCCTCAAATCCAATTCACTTTTCCGCTCCGGCGTCGACGCGCTCACGGAAAAATGAAAGCGCAGCGGCGGCGCCGCTAATTCGAAATCGATGCTGAGGCCCTAAAATATTCACCCTTCTGTCGATCGATCGCGCACAGCAGCTCCCGCGTGGGGAGAGACCGAGCGTACGATAATAACAGCTCGCTTATGGTACTCGCATCGATTTTCCCCGGCCGATGAGAGAAGAAAAACTGGAAGCGGAGGGTGGGCGCCACGCCGAGGAGCGCGCCACCAACTCCATTTCGATATTGTATGAATAATCGGCGGCCGCGGATAATTACGACGCCGATTTGCATTGTGCGCGCGTGCGATTTCCTTCCTACGCGCGATACCGCGCGCTCGGATTGTCCCAAGTCCGAGCGATGATAATCAACTGCGCTAGCGACGCAGTCAAGTTGACAAACGAGTGAAAAATCAGTCGACGCTTCCCGAGCGCATACGTGCGCGGTGATGCGAACGGGCAATAGGCATAGCCGACCGACGTCCCTCCCTCTCGAATGCCCGTGTGCACGCACACGTGCGCGCGCGCGGGAGAGGAAACGGGCCGACCCTTCTCTCGCGCACACGATCCGGGGTCGATGCACTGCTACTATACGCGACTGCACCTGGCCCGATGCATTTACTCTGGCTCTTCTCGCGCTGGACAGACGAAATCTCCACGCCGCGAAACGTCCTGCTGCTCAGTTCTACAATAGAGTAAACGACGATCAATTGCGCGATAATCTAGAATTGAATGCCGCTCGCGAGTACAGCGGCAGTCACTGGCACGCGCGAGTAGTAAATTCGACGAGATTGTCATTGTAAATTGTCTACGTGGCAGCAACTTTTGCTACGAGCTTGTCGCGTATACTTTCGAGCATTATAACCGTAACAGACTCCTCGACAACTCGCTCAACAATAACAACGGCAATATTATCATTATATTAACGCTCAGTTTACCTTAATTATTATCACATTACGTCAGCACGGGCGGTTCGCGCACACTTGAATTTATCGGCGAAGCCAGGCAAAGAAGCACACTCGCAGGCACACTCGCAACAACAACCCTCGTGAAAAAACAGGCCGGTAAAAATAATTCCCGAGCTCGCGAATGTATTCATTTGCAACGGACTCGAGCCGACTCCCTTGTCCGTCCGCTGCATTATTATTATCCGGCAAAATGTTGCCCACGCCTGTCCGCGTCGAGGGATCGATCGTATGGTAGTTTCACGCCAGCTTCATGCAAAATTGCCAACGCCGCGCACATTTTTTTTTTATTTTTCATTTTTGTTAATAGCTAGAATTTATGCTTTGAAGATGGAATTCTTTCGAAGGAAAATTTCGAATTTTCATGTTTTACCCGAGGAATGTCCCTTTGATGCGTAGCTGCATCGGATTTCCGAACGATATTGCAGGCTTGACGTTTACTTGGGCAAGAATTCGACGGCAAGAAAAAAGCGAAGCAAGAAGCGCAAAAAGAGAAGGTCCCTCGGAAATATATACAAAACATCTACACCTATATACCTCTCTCACGCGAGGCACATGCAACTGGTGCAGACTGTGCTATATACGTCGAGTTGCAAGGCAGCATTGAAATCTCCGTTTTCGCGTGCCAAAGTCATCCGCCAAATTCTCCTTTTTTCTCCCCCGTGGGTATCTATCGTCTGCTTGCATTAACATCGGCAAATAGAAAAAAGAAAATAAGCAAACGATGCGATAAAGCCGCCAAGTATAGTAATACGGAAATTACAAGATCTATCTCGCGCGAGAGAAAGAACAGAGAGAAAATTTATCAGTCTCCCTTATCAAAAGTAATTCCCGTGCGAGCTTGGCGTAGCCTAAAGGCAAGACACGTGCGATGATCGATCGGAATCGCAGCCCATATGCCATGTGCACAGATGGCTATCAAAAGCATCAGTCTCTCTGTCGCTGGATAGTGATTGCAGGCGAGACGTACGCCTAAGGACTTGCTCTTTCTCTAATAAAAATCGCGCAGCAAAGACACCGTTAAACAAAGTTTGGGAAAGCCTGGGTATAAAAATAGCAACAGCCCCCGAAAAAATATATGTGTATCAGCCCAGGGAGAAAGATATAGAGATACACATACACAGAGCGAGAGAGAGAAAGAGAGAGAGAGCTAAGCTTAAGGGAGAGAAAGAAAGAGATCGAAAAATTCGCGTGGGGTTACCATGGGGAGGGTTGCCGAGCTACGTCGTTGCTGCTCCTCGTCTCAAAGGCACCCTGACCGAGAAGGGCAGGCAAGCGGAATCGATATATCGAACGCATGTACACGCGAGGAACAAATTTCTCAGCATCCCCGACAAAAACAAGAAACTTTTCGATATTTTTTTTTTGTTTTTTTGAAATCCGACCATCTGTCGCGAGCGGCAAAGGCAGACTCTCACCTCCTCTCTCGTCCTCTCTCATGGCGCATCGATCTCCGGCAATGGCTGATAATCAAGCGCCATCTGTGTCTCGTCGTTGTCGCGAAAACCAAACTAGCTCGCTCGACGATAACGAATTGGCGCCAAGTCTGATTCTCCGACAAGCCAAGTGCTCATTAACCGGCAGCTCGCGCGCACCTATCGCGCGTATCACTGAAGAGACGCATCTTTTGCCATCTTACTTGCTTCTCGAAAGGGGAGAAGAAATGCGAAGGGTTAGTATTGCCATTAGCCGACCCAGTTTTCCCCATAAAAACGTCTGCCAAAGCACCCTTGGTCGTCGTCGGGGGGATACGTACGAAAAATTCCCTGGCACGTTTGATTGGCCGGAGAGAGAGAGAGAGAGCGAGAGCGAGAGAGAGAGAGAGAGAGAAGCTGGAAGGCGGGGGGAGGGGGGTGGTAAGTTGCGCGACGCGCGTTCAACAAAAGAGGGGTTGGTCGTGCGCGTGTGCGAGGGTGCGTAGTCAGTCGCTCTTCAGCCCGTCGCGTATACGCCTCGACTCTTACTAGTTCTGCCCGCCTCGTTCTCTCGATCCTTTTTCCGTCCGTCGTGTCGCGCACTGCAGTGTTTCCAAGACAAGAGTTTCGCCAAGCATACAAGCAGAAATCTTGTACGATAGTGGATTCAATGGTGCATATTGTGGAAGTAGTACAGTCGCGTCGGAACGACTTAGCCATGGTGAGTTCTCGTGTTAGCATTCTGCAGGCAACGGGAGGCGTGGGGGATAATGGATAATGCACGCGGAGGCGTCGGCCGAACGAGAGGCGAAAGAAAACATTGTTTTCCGCTTCCACCTGACGCCGAACACGTGTAGCCTTACTTTTGGCGACGACTAATATCGAACCGAAAAGAGAAAAGCTTCCTTCGAGCAAACGATGATCCAAAACTCAGCCGGACGAAGGACACGAGGACCGACGCCGACGCGCGGAGAACGATAAGAAAAGAGGATATTGACCCAATTCTTGCCTCCGAGCCTCGCTGTTTTGACAAGTGGAATGGCCATTCTCCGTTTATACAGGAGAGTTTGGCCGCGCGCCGTTAAAGCAATGGCAAAATAATCCCGGCATTGGGAGTCTTGTCGTCGCCAGCAACGCCACCGCGCACTTAGCCCCTCTACTACGCGAGTTTTGATCGATGTGAGCGCTACACGGCCGACACGCTTTTATGAATTATTTAATGCTTTTCTCTCTCTCTCTCTCTCTCGCTCTCGCTCTCTATTATTCGCTGGCGTATATATACGTTTGTCGCTCTGTCTGTATCATGGCGCAAACGAATAAGCCGGCATTACGATTCTGCGCGGCGAATCAAAATTGGCCGCGACGTTCGTTTTGTCGGCGTCGATTCGCCGGAAGAGAAGAAAAATTGATCGGGATGTGTAGCGACACCACGAGGCTCGGCGCGCGCGCGTTTCGACACGAATGTAAGCCAGAGGAAAGCCAACGTTCTCGCGCCGTACTGCCAGAAATAGACGCGCGCGCGTGTCCGTGGCGTAGACTCGTAAACCGCTAACGATATTAACCCGACGGATATCTCCGGGGAGCGTAGAGCGAGAGACGCTCAGGCGAGGCGTGGACGAGGCTTTATTTTTTTTTCTTTTTATTCCGAGAGTGAGGTGGGTATATACTCGTCATTGGAGGCTCTTCATAAATTTTTTATACGATTACGCGTTGGGCATGTGGGACGGCGAGCGATATAAAAAGTCCGAGGGATTTTTGCCCGACAGCGAGCAAGTTTTTAATCTGCATCGAGAAGTAGGCTGTTCCAGCGGGACGTGCTGGCAAAGAAAATTTTATTTTCCCTTGTGCTTCGGAACGGCGTGCGAGATTCCGCGTTTTCACGTTTGTTGGACCATCAAGCGTGCGGGATCAGCTGATTGTTATCTGCTTCGCAAGAGCTATGCCCGATTACCCTTGGTGAGCAATTGGAAAACTCGTGGAGTGAGCCCGAATAAAAAATCGCCTCACGCCCAAGCGCCGAAAGCCCGACATTGGCATATACACGCGCGCGCGCGCGCGCGAAAGGTCGAGAAAACGAAACAGCTGCGCGTGGTTTAGTCAGCAGGAAGGGCGAGGCAAAGAGAAAGGGGGCCAAATGATTTCTATCTCTCGAAAACTCTGCGTGACGCAACGACAATTTTTGGCGGGTACATGCAATTGCGCAACGCTTAATTGGCTGAGCAGAAATCCATCTTGCCCCTGCCCCCTCTCTCGTTCTCTCTTGCGTAACCAGCGGCGACGTCACGTGGCAATGTCACGCGAAGAACAATTGTCCGGATCACGCGCCGAAGAAACAGCGAGGAGATTCAATTGGCCCACTTGGAAAAGACTCCGAGCTCACGCAGCCGAATCGTAAATTTCTCCCCTACGCGGAACGAACACTCGGATTACATCTCCCGGATAATATGCAAATGCGCCGCTCGTCGGTCGACTTTCTTTTTCGCAGGCCTAAATGCCTTCCGCGCCCACGCCGTAATGTTAGCGACGGCGGGCAACCATTCCAAAGCGAAAATCTATAATGCCGAATCGTACGAATAATTGAGCTGTAGACGACGACGAGCGCCACATTATTGCGTCAAGTTATATTTACGTGACAGCCCCGCTGACGCGCGTGTCTTTTCTTCTTCGCGTGAAAGAAAGTGTCGAATCATGGAATAGCGTCGCGCGCACATAATTGAATTTCGTACAGATCCCCGAAAAAAAAGCCCTTGGCCACGATGTTTTGCCTATCTAGAATCGACCAGCGGGCAGTTTTTACAGCGAAATTAAAATGAATATAGAAAGGCGCGCAGACTACATGAATAATGCCACGCGCTTATCCTCAACTGAAAACGAGGTAGGAAAAAAAGAAACAAGTGGAGTTAAGGGCGCGCGGGTTTTGGTAAGGGGGCGTTTATCGTCTTACATCGCGCAGGCTGTACAAATACATACACAGGCGCGCGCGCGCGCGCGCATGCATACATATATACATACATATATATATATATATATATATTTATTTATTTATTTATACACTGACCGTCGCGGGAGTAGATAATCGAGCTTAATTAATTGGCCTCAAGCGCGAGCAAACACATTTGCTTATTGCCGTTCATCTTGTAAGGTCGACCTGGTGTTGTCGTTGTCCATTGTGTCTCGTGTGACGATCGATTAGACATGTGTGCGGACTATGTGCGACATCAGTGCGTAGCTTCTTTTGTTTTTTACCAACGTTCAAATGCACATAGTCGAGTTTTTAGGGAACCTGGCGACGAACGGAGCGTTGCCTCGAAGTGGGTCGCTGAGTTGAAAATTGGGGATTTCTTTTGAAAAAGGAATTGTTCGAGACCAAAGCAGAGTGTCAATATTAATGTGCAATGTGCAAGCGAAAGCGCATAGAGTCGCGCGTGGTCATTAGCGTCAACCGGTCTTTCCCTCAAATTGATCATCGCCATCAATTATAATTTTATCACAATCAATCGACCCGAAAATCCCTTATGGAGAATATATACATAGATATACATATAAATATATAAGTACACGTTCGTGTGCATACACACTCGAAGCTGAAAGCCACGGCGACCGCAACGAAGCTGCCGCTTCATTATACTCTGCGGCGAGAAGCAGCACCAGCTCCCAAATATTAACGCAAAAATAATAATGCGCACGCCCGTGAGCCAGTGAAAGCTCTCGATTTAATAGCTCGCGTAGATGTATATAATGATTTTGTCGAGCTGCAGCTGACGCTTACACGACGTGCGGGATATATACGCGCAATTCGATTGAGCTCCACGGTAGAGAATTGCTGCTTTTTATGTGCTTTTTTTCCGAGACTCGCGGACAATACTTTGCGGTTTCGGATCGGAGAATCGGCCGGTAGCGTTTCCCCCCTCGCGAATCGTTGCTTGAACCGCAGGAGAAACGAATCTCTCGCGTGAAATCATCGTTTGCATGTAGCGTACGTCCTTGTAGAGCATGCAGGAAATTAAAATATTAAAAGAAGCGAAACGCGCCTGACGTTGACGCATGACCGAAAAAAAACGGGAGTGGTCAGACTAACGCGATGCACGTATAATGCTCTAAGTTTAATTTCCTCGTCGATGGTCGCTCATTACCGGCATGTCGCTGTCATCAATCAAAGAGCAAAATAAGGAAAACACGAGGATCCAGGGTGACATCTAGGTCGTAGGTCGTAGGTCGTGAATCATTCATCCTCTGTCGCGAGAGAACCAATTTGCCGGTCGCACTCCAAACGTGTTTCAAGGAAATAAGCTTTTCTTCTTATGCTAAACTCGCGACTTTACATTGCTGCATTTTGCCGAGCAGCTTTACCGGGGATATAATACAAATAAGCGCACAAACCGCAGCGAAAACCAGCACTAATGACAAATATTTTCTGTTTCAGATGAACCGTCCTATCCAAGTGAAACCGGCGGACAGTGAAAACCGCGGAGGTGAGACAGCGATCGAACATAAACATATTGCATAGCACTTGGCGATATATCCATAGGATATATGTAATCTGACAAGACAATTAATGGCCCTCGCCATACGTACACTGGAAAGATGAAAAAAAAATCCAACTGAGGCAGCGCTTATCTCATCAACAAAAAGTCACACGTCGATCTCTCTGTCACGAATGTTGATACGTATAAAATCTCGATCGCGAGGGGCTTAATTTGAACATGAGACAAGCGCAACGACATATAAAAAAACCAACGATTTTCTTGCAGGGCATCGCGAGTTTAGTGGTGGGGTGGATGCACCGCAGGTTAATGATCAGTTTATAAAGATAATAAAAAGAAAAAAAAATAAGGTATGTTTTTTTCCGTCGCTGTACATTTTTTTTGTTCTGTTTGATCGTGTAATTCTGTGCTGTGTGATGACGCACTTCAATGTTTCTTTTCTCTTTATTTCTCTGTTTATCTATTATCTTAATTTGTATTATTCAGAAGACGAACAAAAAAATTCGACTTGATCTTGGTCATTTTCCTCGTTGCGAGTGCATTCGCCCTCCACTTTCTTTCATAACCCAATTATAATTATCGTATACTTGGAAATTAAAAAAAATGAACGATGTACTTTTGGCTTATAAAAAAATATCGAAGAGAGCAACGACGCACTTGTACATAAAAAGGTCAGCTGTACATTTTGCTACGTAGAAAACGTTGCGCGAGTACCAATAAAAAGAAAAAAATAAAGACAGCTCTAATCCAATTGGCAATGAAAAAGAAAAAGATTTTCAAAATTGACCGCGTGAAAATGGACGCAGCATAGAAACGTTGCAAAAGCCTCACTCTGATCAAGTATCTTCTCTCTGGGTGAGCGTCTCGCTCGACGCAGCTGTTGTCTCGCGAGTATCTAGATACACTTTCCGATAGATCTGCCCGCATATCTCTCTCTCTCTCTCCTTCAAAGGGACGGTGTAGTAGCAGTCCCCCGCATATATAACTCGTTCTCAAGATCGCACTGCGGCTGCCAGGGCTGGCGCTGGCGCTGTCGTAATTCATATGCTAATCTCGAAGAGATGCCATTGTAATCTCCGGCGCTACAAAGCCTCCGACGCTAGGCGCGCGGCGACATTATGCCGCGGAGTTCAATCGGATGCTCGGCAGGGATTACCTTTCATACTAGCCTGCGACGGCGCCGAAGGGTGAGAAATTGTAAAACGACGCCCAGCCTCGGATGTGCGTGCAATCGAAGCGCCACGAGCGGGACGCGCGATTGCCGCCCATTACTAGACTTGTTATCGCGCGCGCAGCCCGCGCCAGCCTTTTTCGCTTTTACGTTGATTTTATGCCGCGGAGGCGAGAGCACGAAAAACCGATTGCCACATCACCTCTCTCCAAAGTTCTTTTACGGGACCGACTTATCGCGCGCTGATCTTCTACTTCCTTGTTTTTTCGCCTCTTTCAACGGTGAAACGCCGCTCGCGCGACCAAACGGCATCGCGCTGTTGTTCTTTAAAAATGGCTCCGTCGTCGCATCCACGGTCTAATTACATCCCTCAAGGCGCCCGGTTAAACGTCCTATCAGGCCTACATCAGATTTTAATTGCAAAAGGATGAGGAGCAATGATCTCTTTCGATTAATTGCGGGGATGACGACGACAATTAAAAATCTTCCCGGCACTTTAATCCTGCCTGCGCTCTCGGCAAGAAAAACTTGGCTATACAGCGAAGACCTCGAGGCTACGTAGCGCGGGGAGGATGGAGGTGGAGGGGGCGGGCGTTTCTTTGTCGCGCGCGCCAGAGAGGAGATAATCGATATATACACTGGTGGTCGTTCGAGTTTATTAAAGGTTCGACGAACGCGCTGCGGAAAAAGAAGTCGGGGGCATCGGCTCATCGTCGTCAAATCAATGTCCATAAGCAAAACTTGGCGTGTTTCGAGTGCTGCGCCTTGATAAACTTTCTCTCTCGCGGCCGGGCGATAAACTGAAAACAACGTAGATTCGTTAAAAGAACGAACGTTCTCTGGCTCGAGGCTAAAGTACGAAGAAGAAGCTCAAGTAGTAGTTGGAAGTATAAAGATCCCTTCTCGACAATCGCTTTCAGCAAATCTCGCTCGCATTAACTTGGCCCCGGCAGATTCGATAAGCCCAAGTCGAACTCTCTCTCTCTCTCTCTCTCTCTCTCTCTCTCTCTCTCTCTCTCTCTCGCAGATAAGTTTTCGATCCTCGACGCGTATATAAGAGAGATAAAGGGCAGAGAGCGGCGGAGGAGGGCATCGAAAAGTTGCTCGCGCGCGCGGTCGCGATAAACAAGAGGAGAAATTGTTGGCGAGATAGCAAGGAGGAGCCTTTACTATCTACGCGCTGCTTATAGCCACTCGCGAGCAAGCGAGCAAGAGAGCAGATGAATTATTCAGAGTTGCTCTCAAAAATAGGGCGGCGTGTTCTTAAACATTTCAGAAACAAATCAAAAATTCAAAACGCGCGCTTTCTCTCTGCTAGAAATTACAGCTGACTCATGAGAAAGAGCAGAAAACCTTATTCTTCGTTTTTTTTCCCCGTTGGTCCTGCAAAAAGGTAATTATGAAAGCCACTCTCTTAAAAAGTCTCTTTTCTCTCTCTCTCGCTCTGCCGCTAGCGGGTGCTAAATCCAATAAATTACACGCGCACCTGCGTCGCAACAATATACATGTCGCGGCACACGGAAAAAAGAAGTTACGCGGCCAAGTTCCGACGCCACAAAAGAGAGCTAACATCAAAGCTTGAGCTACTTTGGCGCTGCTGTGCGAGAGCAACTCGATCCATCTTGCCATTGAAAATCAAATCCCAGCGCTCTTAGCGCAGCCGCTAAAAGACCTTCGACGCGCCAACAAGAGTTTTCCTTTTTGCCATAACTTTGCCGCAGCTACGAGAAAAATGTTCCTGTTGCCGTTGCCGAGGTTTCGCTCGATTCGCGATGATCAATAAGTAAAAAAGGAAGAGGGAGACGGTATATGAGACAGAGAACGAGAGAAGAGCTTGCGCAAGTCAGGCGAGAATCTAATTTTCCCCGAGACAAATCCTTAAATGTGCCCCGAAGCAAAGCACCTGCTCGAACGCCAAAGAAATAGAGACGGAGAAGGGAAAAGGTTCGCTTGGCGTGGCAGCAGTTGTACACCAGAGAGAAAGAGGCTTTTGTGCAACGACGACGACGACGACGACGACGACGACGACGACGACGACGACGACGACGACGACGACAACGACAACGACGACAACGACAACGACGACGACGACGACGACGAGGACGACTTCGCCACCGCGCGCGAACAATGTTGACAAGGTTTTTAATTACCTCGAAAGTTCGCCGCTGCTGTCTCTTCCTACTCTCTTTTTTCTCTCTCACTCCCGCCTCTTTTTCCTCTTCATCCAGCCCAAGTGCCTTTAATTAAGTGAACGCCCTTTGCGCATGTGCGCTACGATCTTTCGGAAAGCAGGAGGACTCGTTTCAAGATTGCATTGTTGTTCTCCTGAGTCTTTGGCTGCTGCAGGGGGCGCTGCTTGTCAATACCAATTGCAGGTTATCTTTCAAATAACAGCGGAAACGTCGCGAAAATAGTCACGCTCAAACACAATTTCATGTATTGCAACAGAATTTTATTGAGAATTTACTTTATCTTTCGGTTCTACACTTGATTGTATTGTCACAGATGACACCATACTAAACACTGAAGATACGCGACTCCTACTTTCCGAAAAAATCGATCAAGCACCAAGAGAGAAATATCCTGCACTGTCGCAAGCCTATATATATATACATGAACATGAATGTGGCAAAAATATCTCGTCTCCCGCCACATTGTTCTTCTTCCTCGACGTAGACTCCGAAAAAAATGAGACAAAAACGAGAGCGCATCTAACATCTAAAGAGCGACGAGCGATCGTTTGTAACTGTTATAAATACTCTCAATTCTCTTTCAGTCGAGAGAACAATCGACAGAAAAAAAGCGATCCAAGGCAAGAGGTCTATACCATCTCTTTGTTTGTGTCTTTCTATTCTGTATTGCAGAGCACATGATGGACAACGGGAGCGCCAGCGCCATCTTCTGGAAGTAGGAGGCGCCGTCGCTAAGGTAACTTCGACTTCCAGGAGATAGCTAGAGCTTCCTAATGTGAGACGAATAACCCACAAGAGAGAAAGATATATATATATATATATATATATATATATATATATATTTAAAAAACAGCGCTATCCGATCCTTTTTCGTCTCGCATATTGGTCGTTTCTTTGCTCTGAGCATCGGCCAGCGAGTTGAAATTGGAGGACGACGCTTCTTCTTCTTCTATGTGAAATGAAGGGAATGAGAGATGTCTAACCGAGTTTTCCAAGAGTCAGTCTCTCTCTCTCTTTCCAACACGATACACACACGATCGCAAGCAAGGTTCTTCCTTTTTGCTGCTCGCTAGTGTTTCAGTGACTAAATTTCGTTGTCCTTTTGGCTCCACCCCACCCCACCATACCTACCAACACCGTTACTGTGTCCGTTTTTTACATTCTGTTCTCTCCAATCTTTGGCAAAACCAGGAAAACAATCCGATACTTCTCGAATTATGCTAATGCTCTCTCTCCTTGTCGTCTTTTCAGGCTTGTTTCCTGGGCTGTCCATGTTGCAACAAGTGATATCAGTTTTCTTTTAACTTAGTGACATTGATTTGACTTAGAATTTTTTTGCACAATAGAACTTTTTTACATACCTTTTTTGTCGCAGCAACTTACGTGAATATAATTTTTTTTTGGATTGTCATAGATTTAGCACAAGTTTTATACAACATTCTTTAAACTTTATGAGCTTGATACATTTTTGCATTAATGCATTTTCTCAAATATTAAATATATTCGAATTGATTATTTTTTTATCTCGTTAGTTGCCATGCTTATAAAATTCAAAATTTAGTACATGCACCGTGAACTTTTCAACTTTTTTGTCACTTTTGAGAGCAACAATATTTCTTTTTTTTTCTCGCCCTATTTTTTACATCCTTCAGCAGCAATTGACACATTTTTATTCCCCCTTTTGTTCCACATAACAATTTACCATTTCCGTTCTTTACTATTACAGCTGTGACCATATAGTGGCTCGCTCGTTGGATGTATTGTCTCGTTCGTTGTCGATGTGTTTTCTTTAATTACTATATATTTATCACCTTTTGTACATATATATCTTTTATTATTAATTACGATGTCAGTTATGATACGTATATTATATATTTCTTATTTGTTATCCAATAGATTCCGCGACATAACTTTATTTAATTTTTTTTTCATCCACAAACACAATTCACGCACACACACTGCGATGCACACACATCCACATACATAATGTACACACAAGCATTCGCCGTATATATATATTTTTTTGAGTCTAACCGTGAAAGCTAGTCGTAATTTACTATATTATTTTTACTATTATCTATATTGTGATGATTCAGTGCAGATATTTCTAACCTAAAAAAGAAAATAAAAAAAAAACAAAAATAAAAACGCTCTCGCTTGATCATAAAATGTTGATCAAAATTGCCAACCAATTGGATTAAAGTGACAAAATTGACAAAAAACACCCAATCAGGCCAAAAAGAAAAAAGAATCGTGCCCAAAAGCGAGATTACACAAAAGAAAAATGGCGTCGAAAGATGAAAACAGAAAAAAACGTTTTTTGCTGCTCGACGCCTTAGAAATAGCTGCAGCGCAGTATCATATAATTTATTTATTTGATGAGCATCGCTGTCACGTATATTATATAACTGGCGTATGACGAACCTAAGAAATGTCGCCTCTTCAAAGCACTTATATATCTCGAAGCGAAGTCAAGCTCTTGCCGTTTATCAGCAAACTTTATGGAGAGAAGCAAAGTCGAAGAGACGATCAACCAAGTATACACCGCTAGAGCTCGGCTCCACTTACATACATATTATATTATACATTATATATATTTATATATTTAGTAGTGAGTCGCTTTATCATAAAAAATCGCTCCGGTCGAACGCGATGTATTACCCGGTATCTATATATATATATATATATATATATATACATATATACATATATATATATAACCATATATTATATATTCTCTATTATATATATATATACTCGTCGTGGCTTAGGCCGTAGGTTTGACTGCTTGGTTATATAAATTTTTGACTGTTCTTGCAATGACTTATATGATTAACAAATAATATGTTCTGTTCTTTTCTTATGTTGTCCTCTCTATGATTTCTCTTGTGTTTGTACATTGATCTTTTTTGTTTATCGTCGTATTACCTCTTTTCTCCAAGTTTAATAAATAGTAAAACACGCAGCTCCCCCCACATGGTGTTGTCATGCAGACAATGTGATAATTATATCGTACATCATGTGAGAAAACGAGCGTGTGTTACATGTAATAATTAACCCGCTCATTACAGTTATATATTGCACAGCTCGCGGGCGCACGCGTGGCCGTTTGTTTCTTTCTTTTTCGTTTTCATTTCTTTCGTTTCTCGTTATGGAAACCCTTAGGATGGTGGATATGCTGTGGTGTAAGCGTGTAACTTTGTCGTTCTCGGTGTTAGCCGACAGAATTATTTGTTTGTTGCGTACCATAAAGAAGCATTCTCTCAGTATTATTCTTTTCCTTTTTGTTTTTGGTTTCCTTTCCGTTCGATAAACACGATGAGCGCCGGCAGCGGAGCTGTGTTGATAGGTTAAGTAGTTGCAAGGGTAAGGCCTTGACTAATCGAATGCTTTTCTTTTTCTCTTTTTTTTATCGATAACCCCCTCGCGTTGGCAATGCAGACAGAAAGCTGTTCGTGGGCATGCTCAGCAAGCAACAGACTGAAGAGGATGTACGTCAGTTGTTCAATCCGTTTGGCACAATAGAGGAGTGTACCATACTTCGAGGTCCTGACGGGACCAGCAGAGGTGAGTCTCCCACACGACTATCGCTTTTACTTCCGTTCGGCCTGCCAAGCAGCTCCGCCGATCAAACGTCATTTTTTATTATACAGCCGCTTAATAGCCGCTTAATAGCCGCTCATCGCCGAGCTTAATGTTTACGCCTGCGCGCGTGCACGCCAGACCGGGCTCGTTTCTCGCGCGCGCATCTGCTCCGCCGCCCGCCAGGCTGAGGCGGCCCTTCGCTCGCGAGGAGCCGAGGAAAGAAGCGGCGGAAGCTCGGCTCTACTTTTAGCGCCGACCATTAAAACGGGCGATTTCGGAGCAGGCGCGCTGCCGCTTAGCGGGCGTGTCCTCGCTCTTTGGCTTTTGCACTACCTATCTTGGCGAGGTGCCAGTGCCAGTTGAGAGCGACAGAGAGTGCAGCGGGAAGTCGGCCGCCCACGCGGTAGGCGCGGCTTCCTCCGTTCGCGATCTATATACCGCGTGCCGTCGTTTCCAAGGGCCTCGATCGCGCGCACCATCGTTTCAACGCCTACTTTCCTCTCGCCCAATGGTCGATCGCATGGATCAGCGATCGGTCGCTTTCAAGCTCGTATCAGTGTCCACCGAGCCTTACCAAAATAATCTTCGCTGCGATCGCCTGACCGAATAAACGAAGATTGGCAAAACGCGAAAGTTTCACGAGCGCGTTCTCGATGCGTTATCCGCGCGACGCCGACGTACTCGAATTAAGGTCAGTACGCGCGTACGCGCGCGCGAGAGAGGAAAAATCTGCCTGATGCCAATGTCATTTCCTCTCTCGCTTGCCCGAGCGACAACGTGAGCAGCATTAATTATTCAATCTTGATGCGCAACGTTAATTTAATAGCCGCGTGTGCGTAGAGAGGCAGCACTTTGTTTGCCGGCTCGCCTGGCATCAACTTCGTTATGCATACGTGTGCGCGCGAGTTTCACACGTGCGACGAGCAGCAGCAGCAGCAGCAGCAGCAGCAGCAGCAGCAGCAGCAGCAGCAGCAGTTCGCGTTAACATGTAATAATTGATCCTGATTCCGGCAACAGTTCTCTGGGCTATTAAATACAGCTATATACGCCTACCTTAGTCTTGCGAGTTTCCCTTTTCTCTTCTTTATCGTGACGTTTGAATTGCGATCGTTATTCATAACAGAGAACGACACCTCTGATTTCCATTTCGCGGACACGTACGTAAACTCGCTTCATTTTCGTAAATTCGGCGCACAGAGCACATCTTCGTCATCTCCGAGAGTGCGGCGCATAAAACAAAAAGTAAATAAAATAAAATGAAAGCAGCATTAAAGCTGTTGTCGCGTAAATTGATACAACGGTACGCGGGAATGTACACTTGAAGCGTTTATTTCCAAAACGCGCACCGGGTAGGGCTATTTTTTTAATGATGGTCGCATCTTGCAGATGAAACTTAATTGCCCGCCGGGCCTCGTGTCGTAATAATTGTATTTTTACGGGCGGGTCGTATAGCGCGCCGAACATTACACGCGAAACGCAGTCGTTATCGAGACTGAAAGCTCGAATGTTTTTTTTCCAAATCCCTTTCAAAGCCAATTCGGGAGCCGTGCACGTAATACAGCTGAATAACGATAGCGGAGTAACGCGTCATTACGCTCAAAGTCTTTGGGCAGTGCCTATAGATGTGTGTGCGCGCACGCGTGGGTGTGTGTGCGCGGGCGCCGAATCAAAGCTCTGATGGTCGATGGATCGATACTCACTCTCTCTCTCTCTCTGCGCGCACAATGACGAGACGACGCGTCGTAATTACGAGCGTGTCCAATCATCGGCTTCTCCACACACGCGTATACGTACGAACCCTGCAAGCGCCAGCGCACAAACACCCGATATAATCTCTCTCACTCTCTCACTCTCTCTCTCTATCTGTCCGTCTGGCCGGCCATTAAACTCGCTCGAAACACACTGCGCCAACTACGTATCTCTTTCTGCGTGCCTTTTTCCTTCTTCGCGTCCCTTTTTTTTGTAAATTGATTGCCAAGTTTTTCCGCCTGCCGATAAAAATATACATTGACGAGCGCGCGTGTAACCCCTTCCCTCTTCGAGGCAGCGAATCCCCCTGTCTTTTGTAAGCGTCCCTTTTTCTTTATGACGGCGAAGACAATGGATGGCCGTGGAGCGAAACAAGCTGGACAATGCCACTCGCGCGGACGACCCGACTTGGCTTGAAATCATTATCGTTCCTCGCCTAACGACTCGCCCTCGTCCAAGAGCGTATCGCGCGACCAGCGCTAATGAGTTACACGGCCGATTCTGGGTCCGTTTCCTCGTACGAAAAACGTTGTCGCTGCGGCGTGTAAATCATTCGGATTCGGCTCTCCAAGGGACAAAGAGCAAGCTTTACGCGACTGACTGTACACATGCTACCCTTGGGCTTTTTTTTCGCGCGACCCCTCCGCCTCCATTCACGGCGGCCCCCGCCCCCCGTTTCTCTTATATAGGCACGCGCATTCTACGAGCGAGTGGTCAAGCCGCTTGTGTGACTTTAATCATGCGGGGCCGTAGCCCTAGCGGACACTTGCACGCTGGTACGCGATTTTCGTTTGATGTGCTATCGCTCGCTCTCGCCCAAGCGTTCTATTATCGATTTTGCTTTGGGCCGAACACCTTTTTTCCCAAAGTAGTCACGAATACTTTGAAAGATTGTTCGGGAATCCCTGTGAAATTGCCTTGTCTCGCGCGCTATGAATAGATGTTGAAAAAGAAAGAAAACGGAAAAGAGAAAAATACAAGGCAGGCAAGACGAGAAATGGCCGAGAGATTGCGGGCGCAGATTGCACGTAGCTCCGCGCGTAGCGATGGGCTTTCTGGCTTTTCGTTGCTTATGCGCGCACAGCCCTTGCGCCAGATCTCTAATTATTATATCGAACAATGCGCCGCGTAGACCTGACGCAAAAGCAAATGCGAGTCTCAGCGCGCTTTGTCTAGCGCGCGAGGAGGAGATAAAAAAACGAAGTGTAGGTTGGCATCTCCCCGGAATACGGAATGTCCCTAATTGCATTTAGCTCCGCGCGCACAATGGAGCCGCGCAGAAGTGTGTTACACGCTGTGCGTCGAACGGCGCGGGAGGAAAAAAAAATAAATAAAAAAGAGCGCGGCCTCGATTGCCGGTCGCAGAGTGGAATTTGGCCGGCGAGTCATTGTTTTTCGCGAGTGCAAAAAGAAGCGCGGCGCCCGGGCGTGGGCGCGCTGCCGCGGCGCATGCGACTGACGTTGATGGAAATCGGGCTCGTCGCCCGGGCCGCTGATAGCTTTAATAAAGCGCTTTGATTGCGCTCGCAACATGATTCAATTTCGCTTCGTCGCCTCGCTCCATCGGCCGCCCACCCGCCTCGTCCCCTGCCGTCGCCGTCGTTTTTCCAAGCTTAATGAGGCCTCCTTCTTTTCGGCAAGGCCACGCCATCGCCAAACATTTCCGATGCATTACTCGCGCGCGATATCCAATTCCGCGACACGCGGCACGTGATGTACAAGACAATCAGCTCAATTTTCAACGAGAGAAGAGGGCAGGGCCGACAAGCGCTCGACGTGAAGGGGGGACGACTACTACCACGACGACGACGATGACGACGACCAGCTAATCTGAATTTGCAGGCTGCGCCGCGCTGCCGCGATCTCCGGCTACATTTTTCATTCGACAATCTTTGCTTACGTATCGAACTTTATGTCCTTGCGGTTTGTTGTCTCTCCGTGCTTTGCGTCGTCTTGTATTATCCCGCGCCAACATATTCCCTCTCGGGAACGCAAATATTGATTCGCTGGGTGTGCCCGATAATTGAACATTCCTCCAAAAGTAAGCGCCCAAATATTTTTCTATTGACTCAGTTTGCTTAGCGACAATAATCGCGAGACGCATCGTGGGGTCGCAGCCGATCGACAAAACGCCCACGCGCGAACATCACGAAGACAGGACTCGGTCGCCTCTCGGCGACTCGTGGCGAGCGACGACAAAGCAGAAAGAACGGATCGGCAAAAAGATTCTCGACACAAGTCGCAAGTGAAACGAAATCCGGGCGTGAAATGGTCCGAGCGGGGCGCGCCAGCGACCAAAGCAGCCCTAGCGCTTAATGATTTTCTGGCTGGTAATTAGAATCCTGGTGCTTTGTCTCTGCCTCGCACACGCTTGGAATTCGATTTCTGCCCCCTCTCTAGTCGCGCTAATAGCGAAGAGCGAGCGGATAAATAAGAGGGGGAGGGAGGGGGGGGGGGAGGGGACAGACGCAGCCACGTAATTGCAATGCGCGCCAGAGAAAATGCAAATGGCCGCGAGATCAAAGTATACGGATCTCGCGCGCGCGTTCGGCGGCGCGGCAATAAAAGCGCGCGACTCGCCCTACTTGATTGCGCGTCGGCCGTCCAAGCTTGCGGACGACGCCCAACTTTCCCTCCGTTCGTCATCGCTGACGGCCGCTGAAATTCTTCGAGGTGGCGCGGAAATCATCCGCGACAAAGCTTTGCCTCGCCCAATTTCATAAGCTAATGAGCGCGAGCAAAAGTGACTATGCTACAGCTGGAATGAGCTTGTTTCCGCTCTACGTGCGTCGATTCCGTCATTTGCCGCGGTAACTCGACAATCGTCTTTAATCGAGCTTGCTTCGCAAAAGCACGCATTACGCTGACGCGAACGGCGGCGGCGGCGGCGACGGCACATACGCGCGCGTAATCATTCGCATTCGTCCCGGCGATTCGCTCGCTCGATAAAAGTCTCAGCGCGTCCATCAAATAAACGGTATTTCCCCGTGTGAAAAGAGCTCTCCGGCACACTTTGGCGTTCGCGCGGGCGCCCACGAATTGCAATTGAAGCTCGATCGCCGCGGAATACGGCAAAGCACAGGCAAACGCTCGCAATATCCTTGCTCGCTCTGCATCCGCATTTCATTTTAATAATCGGCCGCGTCTCTCGTCTAGCGCGACAAAGAGCCCGGCTGCAGTCGTCACGGCCCTTCCATTCGCGCAATGTCATTCCGACGGAAAGCCTTAAGTGATTGCGCGGCGCGCTCGCTTTCTCGTTTGCATTTTCGGACGGCCGGAAGCCTCGCTCGCGTCACTATTTTAGCAGCGATAGGGAAGGGTCGATCGAACAACTTGCTGCGTAAAAAACAAGTCGTCCGATATACAGGATTTCAGAGGCTTGCCAAATCGCCTAGAAATTACTCGGCTCGCTCGCTCGGTCGGTCGGTTGGTCGGTCGGTCCCCGTCTACAAGAATGACGGAGAGCAGCTCAAGCCCTGAGTCCTATATTCCTCCCTCGAGGGGTGAGAGGTCAGCTGCTGTGTAGCGCTGGAATCCCTTCGATTTCCGTGGATTCCGCAAAGCAGCGAGATTATGTTTGTTAAGGAAGCGCGAGCGCCTAGTCTTGGCTATCGGATACGTCGTAATTTCTTTCTTTTTCGGGAAGGGGCGTTTCGAGCCCCTCCCAGAGGCTTCGCCCCCGACCAGAGCGCTTATTGCGTTACGGCTCGGCAAGGGAGTTTTCGCTGGATACGCTGGCCTCGATGGACGCACGCGAAACCTTCGATTTTTCTTTTATTGAATATTGCCTCAACGCTCGCTTTCGTGCTTCCCGTTTACTTGCCCGACGTCTTGCCTTCGCTCGACGAGCCTTTACTTTGGGAAATCTAGTTGTCGTTGTACTGGCACAATTACCGCACGCCATCCCGGCGTCGGAAAAAAAGCCTCTCTCTGAAAAAATACCCAGAATTCGCCGAAAAATACGCCCTGAAGAGTCCGGCTCTCGCGTAAAAATAATAGCCGCGTATAGCGGCGGGAAGAAGCGACAGAAAAAAAAAGTAAACAAGTTTCGCTGGGCGCGCAGAAGCAACAATGTGCCGTTGCATAAATAAAGTGCAAACTCGTCGTCGTCGCCGCGCGTGGCGTTCCCCGTTTTCGCGCGCGCGCGCTGATCAATATTGGATGTGATGAAAGTAAACCGGGCATACGTAGACGCGGGAAGGGTAGCGAGCCGCGTCCCTTTCGCATACACACGCGCGCGCGCGCGTAATTTAATGCCCGAGCAAATACTGCAAGGATAGTTTCCGTGCGTTCTCCCCGTAATCCAGATGGGACTCGTCTTGTCTTCGTCGCCGTTGTTGCTTTTTTCGTTCGTACACTCGAATTTTACCTTCGAAAGTTAATTACCGAAAGTAGGCTACTTTCGTTTATAAGGGATCGATAGGAAAAAGGCCGCAAGTTGATTAGAAGTTTGCCGACGACAACGGTTGTAGACCGAAGGCGTGGCGCGGCTCCGATAGCCATTGGACGCACCCCCTTGTAGGTAATTATGTCACCGACTACACACACATACACATACGCTAAAAATACACATATTTTACAATCTCTCCGAGACACGTATGTCTCGCGCAGGCTTCCAAGCGCCGAACTTTTTTAGCCGACTCGGCGAAAAAAAAAATCATTTCGGGAGGATTAAGTACTGCACACCGACGGTGAAAAAAAGAGAAGAAAATCCTCTGTTACGTAACTTTTTAATCCCTTTAGCTTTTAAGCCGCGACGTAAAAAAAGGAACTCCAGCCTCACTCTCGCGATTAATGAGCGATCGCTGATTTTTTGTTTTTTTTTCAGGAGGCTTTTTTGCGTCTCTCGAGATTTCGACCGCTTCGGATGCTAATGCGCGGTCTTTTTCTTTTATTGCCGTGTATTCACTCGTGCGCACTAGGGGTACACACACACACACACGGCTGAAAGCTTTTGTCATGTATACCAGAGAGAACGTACGGTTTCTTTTTTTTTTCGAGAGCGAACGTGTATCTCGATAAGAACGCAGCCATTTCTTTCACTTTATTCTTCTTGATAATAAAAAAATTTATAATCTTATTATATGGAAAGATATTGCTGGGAGGGAAAAAGCTTATTTTTTGAATAATAAAAGACACTCTCGATATACGCACAGATAATCTTGCGTGAAATAGCATAGTCCGTAATGCTCGAAAGGCCCTCAACTATATGGGTGAACACTCTTAAAAAAAAAAATCATGCCTTCAGCCGCAGCCCGACAAAAGGAGAGTAGAGCTACTGCTCCGACGCCGCTTGGACTCGGACATGTTTGCCGAGCAATCAAATATACGAATGGAAAGGCCCGGGAGTAAGGGGCAGCGGCTGGATGGGGAGTATCGATCGCGTGCAAAAGGCGACAGCCCACTCGACGCTCAAATGGAGTTTGTTGTTCCTTCTCTTTTGCGGCCACTATCTCAACTTTCCACCTCTCCCCTCCTTACCTTTTCGTCTAATTAAAATGGCGCTCACCGGATACTCCCCAACGTTCGGGTTCTTAAAACTAGGACACTTTGTTCATTTTGTTTTTCTGCGTATGAACACTTGCTAATGAAACACTTCGTGGCGAGGAAAGGGATGTTTTAATGCACATACAGCAAAGTTTCTCCGAGGGAAAAGTTTTTTTGAGCGGGCGGTATGGGGATGTATAATTTCGCCAACGTTTAAAGTTTATTTTGCGACAAAATAAACTGCGCTAGTTTCTTTCAGCTGTGCATTCACAAACGTTTGCCAAGTTAAATAGTTCTCTTTTTCGTTACATAGTGAAAAGTTACGGCGATGAAAGTGTAATTACGCGCGATCAGTCAGAGCGTTAGCTTGAATTTTTGTCGATATGAAAAGGTCACTTGGCGCCCGTCGATGGTAAGTGTTTCCAAAGGATCCGACGCGCTGACGAAAAAGTCAAAACTCGCATTCTCAAATAAGTTTCCGTTCTCGATCGGTTCGGCAAAATGGTCGACGGTGGCGCTTTATGCAAAGAAAGTGCAAACAAAATTTGCCTCTCCGCGCTCGCTGAATTGACACTGACAACAGCGCTGCGACACGTTTCTTCACTTAGCCCCTTCGTCATCCTCGTGACCACTTGGCCGGCCGACTTTGCAATGTATATCAGTCTAATTTCTATGGTAAATGGGCCGCGCCCTACGGGAGGGACGCGGGGGAGAGGTCACTCAATTTAAAAGGAATTGCCAACTTTCTAATTGCCTTTTTAAGCTGTAATTTACATGAATTAAGCCACTCGGCGCCCAAAGAAAAGGACAAAGTTTCGCCTTAGCGCGTCGATTTTCAGAAGACTAACTCCTACAAACACAATCGACGGATACTCGGTAACTTATTTTATTGAAAAAAAGCAAAGTTTATAAATATTTCTGGATCCCAATACGTATATCGCGAAATAAACATCAATATTGACTGGCGCGTCATCATCGACGCGGGGGAGAATGACCATTAACCGGTTTTCCCGCTCGTAAACGTCAATTAGCAGATATAATTTATAGGGTCGTAAAATGCGTTTTACGGCATTCCTGGAAAATTCCATCGCCAATTAAAAAAAGGGGATAAAGAAATGATACACAAACAATGCTTCGGCGCGCAATCCTTCGGCCGTCGCGTGCATGAGGAACGGTATCTCGCGGCGCTTCGACGCTGGAGAAAAAAAGCGAACGATAAATCAGCGCTCGGAAGGACGATATGACGCGCGAAGCGAGATTTACGACGAGCCGCGTCTGTTTAGCGCGACCGCGGCGCGATCGCGTCGATTAGCGAGTCGCGCGGGACTGCGGGCAATAAGCACTGACGCTTTGTTTTTCCCAGGCGTCCACCTTCATGTCGGTGTCTGTGTGTTGCAGGTTGCGCATTCGTGAAATTCTCAGCACACCAAGAAGCACAGAGTGCGATCACCTCACTGCATGGAAGTCAAACTATGCCGGTAAGTATGCGCGCCGTAGATAAACCCGTTCGTCTCCTCACACAGATTCTCAAATAAAATAAATACGACGACGGCGACGATGATGTTCAGCGCAGAGTGTATTATCAGTGTACATATATAACAATACGTCACATCTTATTTTTTCACTTCTATTCTCGATTATTAATTAGCCGCAAGCATATAGCTGTCTGTCGCATGATGAATATATACATACATACATACATATATACATATATATACATATACATACATACATACATATATATATATATATATATATATATATATATATATATATATATATATATATATATATATATATATATATATATATTAGCTCAGTGTGTTTCTTAGCTATCGACGTTGTGTCTCTATATATCTCTATATACTTTATATATATACATCTTAGATATCTTTCACAAAAGTAGATTCCTTTATCTTTGCAGCGAGCCAATGGTCACAATATCAGCACCACACCTCTTTTTCACTCACTTTCTCTTCTATATAATATATCCTTCCCTGTGCTCCCTTCTCCCCGTGTCTCTCATGCGTATACATATACGTACCTGTGTGCTGTTCTCTTGTTCCCTTGTCGCGCGAGCGAGGGACTGGAAAAGCGCACGCGACTGTGACGATGAGTCACGCGCGCATGAATTTCTCATGAGGGGTGCGTGTGTGTGCGTCTGTGTGTTACAAAACCATAGGGGGAGGCGGATTTTCAAGCGTAAGAATTCTCTCCCTCTGTGTGGGTGAAGTGTGCCGCGTGGGCTGTCGAAATTATTATTAGTTTTTTGCTGCTGCTGCTGCCCATTTCGTACGGGGCGTATGGGCAGCGAGTTCTAACAATAAAAGAAAATGTTACGAGTGGCGGCGAGCAAAATTTTTTTGGACAAAGGAGAGAGGATGAAATGGCAATGTCTTTACGTCATATTCTCATTCACAAGGACAGAATGGGAGGCTGCGTGCGGGGGAAGCGGTCGCGTGCTGAGAAACGGCTTGTCGATGGACGACGGGCGGAGCTTCCCACCTGGCAACTGACTGCAAAGACATTATTAAAATGCAAGTGTAGGGCTTTTTAGTCGCGGGCGCACAAAAGCAGCGGCAGCAGCGCCGGCACAAAACGCTTTTAAAACTTGAATTTGCAAGTTCGAACGGTCGTGCGCTGGGAAATTGTCTGTCTGCGAATTAAGCGAAGAAAGAGCTTTCAATTAAAGCCATTTCCTCTCTCTCTCTCTCTCTCTCTCTCTCTCTCTCTCTCTCTCTCTCTCTCTCTCTCTCTCTCTCTCTCGCTCGCTCGCTCGCTCGCTCGGTGTTGCGTCGAGCTTTTGTGCGCGCCGAGACACGAGCGATCGCTTCTCCTTGGCGCTGCTCCTTTTTGCAGCGTTTCACGGCACAATGGATATTTTCTCGAGAGATTTTTCAATTGACTTGGCGGCACATTGGGAATTAGTTTCCAAAGCAGTTCTAAAACGGCGCGCAATTACAAATGCGGCCGCGCGCACGTTTCGCGCCGGAGCTGCAAGTAACGATGTGCTTCGTAGGATACAGCGAGAGGCAATTACCCCAGCACTGATTGGAAGGATCCTCTTGTAATTCCGAGGGCACAAACCCATAGATATATATCGGATTTGTACGCGGTGTGATGACGAGCTTAATAGCTCTGTGCGTGCGAGTGTGTGCCTGCAATCTCCGCCCTTAAATCCCGTTCCGATCTTTAAGTTTTTTTACGCCTCCAATACCTACTGCTTTCCTTTTCTTACGATCGAACTACAGCCGCAGGCTTATTGTTTTTTCCCTTTTGATGCGGCTCTCTGTCTCTATTTCGAGTTTCTCCGCCTAACCAAATCAACGGGATACAGCGCTACGGATTTTATGGCCACATTTCGCGGTTTGCTTTCATCACGCTACACGTCTTGCCGTTCTTTTTATGGGGATAAAGCCGTGATTTTCTTTCTTGCTCGCCGGCGTAAACAACCGACGCCGTTTTCTTTTCTTTATTTCAAATTTGAATTGCCGGCGCCTCTTTCGCTAGCTTTCGCTCGTCGCTAAATTACGATTCGGATCGACGATTATTTCGATATTTATACAGATGACGCACTGTTTGCCCGGCCGAAAAGTCCAAACGTGCCCAGGAGGACGAGCTCGACTTGTCCAAAAAAGAAAATGAAGGATAACGAAGCACCATTGATTATACGGGCATTCAATATTATCAAAACTTTTAAAAGCTTCGTGAGCGCAGTGCTTCGTAGCCAAACGAATAGAGGCGCGTTACTTATCGAAATCGATGTGCAAAATAAGGCCTAAAACATCGTGAAATTTGAAAAAGAAGGACTCACGCCAGCGTTGCTCGAATCGGACGAGAGTAAAGCAAGAATAAGACGGACGCGGCAACCAAATGCAGAGCAGGAGCTGAAACGTAGACAATGTGCGCGGAGAAGTGGCGCTCAATCAGCTCGCCGACAAGCTTGAGCATCGACGAGCGACAGTATATGCAGGCTCGAAGCGTCACATAATTATTTCGTCTCGGAAGCTTCGGCGCCCGCGCGGTAATAAGCTCGTCGACGGACCCGGAGCCGAGATAATGGCCGGCCGCCATAATCCGCCGATAATGAGACGGCTTTTCTCAAGCCCGGCATCTCCATGCAAATAGCAGGGGCTAATTGCAGGACAAGCGCTTGCCGGCGCTCGTTTCTTACCGTCGACTCTCGATCGCTACGACTTTGTCACCGCCGCGAGCGGATTTTCGGCGTTGCCGCGTGCGCGCGAAGCCAGGCGCGCTCCGCGGCTGCAAGCGATGCATAATTCACGCGTTTGGCCACCTGTTGCCCCTGTGCTCTCGCCACCCGAAAGAGAGAGAGAGAGAAAGAGAGAGAGCGAGAGAGAGAGAGAGAGAGAGAGAGAGAGAAAGAGAGAGAGCGAGAGAGAGAGAGAGAGAGAGAGAGAGAGAGAGAGAGAGAGAGAGAGAGAGAGAGAGAGAGAGAGAGAGAGAGAGAGAGAGGAAGAGAGAGAGGAAGAGAGAGAGAGTGAGAGAGTGAGAGTGAGAGAGAGCGCCTTCATAATTTAGAGGAAAGCGCCCGGTCAAGAATTATTTGAGAATCTCTGTGCGCGAGCGAATCAGCAGCCCCGAGGCGACGTTCGAACGCCAACAGATACGAGAAACAATTGTGTTCGCAGGGCGCCTCGTCCAGCCTCGTAGTCAAGTACGCAGACACTGAGAAAGAGAGACAGTTAAGACGCATGCAGCAAATGGCCGGGAACATGAGCCTCATCAGCCCTTTCGTATTCAATCAGTTTGGACCCTACGGCGCCGCTTACGCGCAGGTTAGTTGACCGTCTCCCACGGCCTTGCTGTGTACTCGTTGCGCAACCTCCCGCGACCCTGACTGTCTTTCTGTCTTTCTACCCTTGGTTTTGTTTGTGCTTTTCTTTGTGAATTGCAGCAGCAGGCGGCACTCATGGCAGCCGCGACCGCCCAGGGACCGTACATCAGCCCGATCACGGCCCTAGCCGCTGCCGGACAGATGCCCCACGCGCTCAACGGCATGCCCAATGCGGTCGTGCCACCCACGTCTGGTAGACACTTTGCATATCCACTGTCGCCTTCGACGAACTAGCCGGTGCCTGCGCGATACTCCAGGCTTCTATTTTGCGGTGCTCGCTCGCTGTCGTTTCGCCTGTGCCGAGTCGCTTTTCCGGTTACTTAACTTTCGCTGCTCGCTGATCCGTCCAAAATCAAATGCTGTAACCAAGCGTTTTCGTAGCACGAACGCGTTCGACACCGAGGTATATCCGCAACGGAGTGTCTCGTGCTTCGGACCGAACGTTTAGAGCTTTGTCAAGTTATTCTTCCGTCAGGTGGAGACAGCCATCAGCTTTGCACGACATGCAATATCGCCACCTGGCATAAACACGACCTATAATATACGCTGCGGCCGGAAATTCGTGAGAAAAAACGAGAACGAGCTTGTTTTTTCGCACTCGTTGGCCTGGAAGCGAAAACGAGAGCGCGAGCCGCGCTTTTGCTGGTGAATATTGGAAAGTCTCTGAAATATTTATCGCGTTTCATGCGAAAAAGGTTATCGGATCGCACTTTATTATCGCAAGGACCATTAGCTTTTGATAAAAATAAAATGTCGTTTAACGGTCCCGGGGATTGATGTTGGAAAAGTGTGCTTGCTGACGTACACGCACACGCACACATACATACACACTCATACACGCACGCTCACACGCACGCACGCATACACATACACACACAAGGGCGAATACTCATCTGAAATTTAGCGCGCGCTGCGTGTGCACGCGCCCATAAACGCTCGCTGGAACGCCAACAATAATATCCATCGGCGCGAGCAGTAGCATCGAAATCGAAGCCCGTAAAAGGTGCCTAATGGCCGTGAGAGAGAAAGTTGTAAAACGATTCGATTCGATTCGGTTTTGTGCGCGTCGATGTAAAGCGCCCTGCTTCGCGAGACGATATGATATACTGTACGTACGTCTGTATGGCTGCAGGTGCAAGCGCAGGTCAAGCGGTTAACGGCGCACTGCCGTCGCTGCCGTCGCCGACGATGCCCAATTTCAACATGGCCGCACAGACACCGAATGGACAGCCAGCTGCATCCGACCCGGCCGTCTACACGAACGGCATACCGCAAACGTATCCAGGGCGTGAGTATTTCAGTGGCCGAGGGCTCTATTTAACGGGCCGCTATACCCGTTAAAACCCTTACGGTCTTGCCCCCCCCCCCCGTCGTCTCTCAGCGTTTCGACGAATAAAACTGCAACTTTGGCCGGTTGGTCAATTAAGTACTCGTGTAAAAGGGGAAGAGAAGGGGGGGGGGGGGGGCGAGACCTTTAGTTTAAGAACATCCAGAACCGTGATAAGTGCCGAGCTTACTGAAGTGTAGATGCCCTTCATCTGTCCATTCCAGCACAAGGTCTACCCAACGGGGAGGCGGCACTGCAACACGCCGCCGCGTATCCAGGCATGCAGGTCTATCCCGGTGCCGGTAAGTCCCCTTACGATGACAAGTTAACAGAAGGCCAATCTTGCGCACACTTCTCCTCCTCTGCTTTGCGCACACCACTTCTCTATCTTGTTTTTGTTTTGTTTTGTTTTTTTCCAACTTTGTTAGCGACACAGTGCGGGTATAAAACAAAAACGGATAACCGATACCGCAGATCTCGCGCGCGGCGAGGAGTGAGGACGAGGAAAAAAAAAGAAAGAGAAGCAGGCGAGAGAGCGCCCCATAAAACGAAACGAGCGCGTAAATGGAAAAACGCGAGAATGACACGCCGCCGTTGCCACGACCGCCGAAGCAAGCGACTTGTTTTGCATGCGCGCGTGCATGCGACATTACGTATGCGCATATCCCGACTTTCTTCTTTTTTTACGTCCGATGTGCACACATATACTCTCATATACAGACACATGTACGCATATCCAGCAGCGGTGAACGTGACGAGCTTTCACGTCGTTTCCTCTCTTTCCAGTCTTTTTCTCTATACTCTTTCTTTACTCTACATGCTGTACACACATATATAAATATGCGCGCGCGCATGTGTGTGTGTGTGTATGTATATTTACGTGTATTTGTGGATACATAGATATTACATATTTACGACGTGAACTTGGCAGTGTATCTCTTCTTTTCTGTTTTCTCTCTGTTGATGTATATACATACATGGTATACTCATTTTATTTTCGTAGCTTGAACTGAGAGCACGATACTCTGTTATATTAAATTTGCTGAAAATTGAAAAAGAGGCCTTCCCGTTCAAGCTACATCTTCTCTTCGTGGCATATGCTGGATATACATTTGATATAACTATATTGCAAACCTCGACAGCGCATGCCTTACTACACGTTGTTTATCAATATATTATTATACCATTCACGCTCATCCACATCCCCGTTACGTACATTTTAATGATTGCTTTCCACTCTCGCTCTTTCTCTCGCATGAATTAGCCTGCTGAATTTTCGCGCAGCGCAAAATGGAAGAGAGATTAACGACGACGCAATATTCACCTCTTTTTTCATTATTAAATGCTGCCATTAAAAAAGAAAAAAGAAAAACCGAAATTGCTCCCAAGCGACGTTCCGAGAGACACGCACATCAATCGAAAACTCGCGCCAGCAAATGCTACAACGGCCAATATCACTTGACTGTTTTTTTTTCTCGTCGAAATAACCGCTCGACGACGCGCGCTCGAGTTCTCTTCCGCGTACCTGAAATTTCCCATAATTAATGAGCGCTCGTTGCCGGCGGTATAATTTTGGCACTCGGGTTTCGCACCTCTGCTCTATACCGACATATACGCGTACGCGCGTAGGCGCGATATCGTGTTCTAATAGCGAGGACGGCCCGACGCAAAGGCTATCGAGTGACGCGAGGCCAACGAAAAATGAAAAAAACGAGAGAGAGAGAGAGAGAGAAAAAAATCACGCGCTCTCGAAGCGTTTTTGTGACAGCGAAACCCCTGATATTCGAGTTCGGTTTTTTCCGCTGTCACGCGTGCGTGTGGGCGGATATTGAGTTTCCGCTTTTTGTCCCGATAGTTGTTATTGCTTTTGCGCGCCCGCGTGGTTAATCAATGAAAGTTGGCCCCGTTGAAGCGCCGAATTTCGAAATAATTATCAGCGATTGGCGGCGCTGTAACTTTTCGGCACTGGGGGGCGGGGGAGGGGGTGGCTTGAGCTAACTTCATATTGACTCTACCCATGGACGCGGCATCAACTTTCAAATGGATTATATGAGTTTTGCGTCGCGATGAAAATGTGCGCATGTCAAAATATAGCAGAACAATATTCAATCGACAAAGTACTACGTAACGGCTTTTTTTCAATTTACGAAGGTACAATTACCGCTGAAAGTCGAAGCCTTCAAAGATGCATTTCACGTTTGTCCCGCTCTTTGACGTCACGTCACTGATATTCAACTAATCATTTGTCAAGTAAAAATTAATTAACGATAAAAGAAAAAAAAACATACCCACATCCATCAGAAAGATAATCTTAATGTGGGCGCGGATGCGAAAGATGAAATTCAGCATGGCTTAAAAACACGTGTGAGAAAGAGGTCTGCTCGCGAGATATCGAGAAATAGAGAGACAGCGCAATGATGTATCTTGTCAATTTGTTATTGTCGCAGCTTATCCCGCCGTCTACGGCCAGTTTCCTCAGGCCATACCACAGCCGATGGCCGCGGTTGCGCCCCAGCAGAGGGAAGGTAAGTCCATCTTCGACCAATGCAACAAACAACTTGTACAGAATATAAGAAATGACGAAGCGTATCTTCTGTCGATATGCTCTCACCGTCACTCATTTGATCTGTCTATACATACATATATTTAGTTATTTCATCGTTACATTTATTATATATACATTTATATATACGTCTGATATTTGCTGTTTATCTGTTGACTCGAATCACCTATTCTAGTTGTTGTACACGTCTTTTTTTGTTCCAACATGCTTCCGAGAGTACATACATGAAAGTCGCCGCAAACCAAAGCTCTTTCAGCGAGATAAAGTTGAAGCGTCGAAATGGATCAACCGACGGAGACAACTTGATCGCTATGTCGGCGCAAATACTATAATCGAGGCGCAACAGCTTTCGGCTCGGAGCTTGCATTTGTCGTTGTCAAGATTTTGAATTTCGCAGGCTGGTTGCGCCGATTGCTGGCAACTTTCAGCCTGCGCGAGGCTTCCGCAAACACAGAAAACTTGTAATTCGAAGATAAGTGGCGGGGGTGCGGCCTTAAGTCAAACTCGATTTGCCGGTGGAGGAAGAGGGAGGGGACAAAAGGGAAACTACAGTAGAGAGCGTTGATTATGAATTTTCGAAGCTCAAAGAGCGTGTAATTGAAAAACTGAGAAGGCGCCCGACAGCAATTAACGGCAGGGGGATATAATGCAAATAAAACGAAAAGTTTTAATTGCTTCGCGCCTGCGGAGCTTTTCTTGCTACGACACGCTCGAGATTAGACCCCCTTCCCTTTCTCTATTCTGTTTCGGCTGATCGACTCTCGACCTGTACCACTTGCCGCGGAGTCTCGCTCTGTTCTTTCTCGTTTCATTGTCACAACGATTGCATGTCTTTACACTGATGATATTCGCTGTTGCTTTTTTCAGAAAGATATATATTTGATGTTTTCATTATATATGATACCGTCAGTGTATATTGAATCAGTGTTTTCAAACGGTGTTCGGTTATGAATTTGATACAAAACGCATTTCTTCTCCTTTTTTTTTGTTTATTATTATATCATGGTTGTCTGCTAGTTTCAATTTTTATTTATGGAAATTTCTATATTGAATTTCGACATCACATCAATATTTTGATGTTTATGTCGTTGCGATTGTTGTCGTTGGCTATTTGGTGTTTGTTAAATTGAAATTTCATGTTTTAATTAAAATACGAAATTTAACGGGACGACGTCGCGTGTATAATTACACGAAACAATGCCCGAGTAATATTCTGCGCTCTTTAATGGGCTTTCCAATAAACTTTCATTTAGACTTTTTTAATATGACACGATTAACTAAAGAATTTCAATATAGAATACTGTCGTTCGCGAGCGGCAAAAATTTCGTCGTGTGTGCGCGGCCGAGCTACAAATTCGTCGACCGTATTATCACTGCTAATTCTTATTTATGTAACTTAAACACTATTTTTCCTACTTTTAGACACCCTAATTTTTGGCGATTTTCATCATTGACTCTCGTAAACATAAATAATCCTATTATTTGTTATCAACCAAAAACCATTTAATAATATACATATATATATATATATATATATATATATATATATATATATATATATATATATGTTTGTGTGTATATGTATATATGTGTATATGTATATGTATATATATACTAATGACGCGCATTTTGATATGCGCGGCGATCATGTGTTTTCAGCATAATAATCACCATCATATTCCATCATAAACTTCATCATCCGAGCTTTCCTACTTTCTCATTCAGCCATCATTGTTGTGTCTTGTGTGTGCGTGTGTAACAACACTGAAAGTATAAATACTCAACGTAGTGGAATTTAAAATTTTTGTTTATTTTCTTTAAATTGTGTC
Source organism: Phymastichus coffea (assembly GCF_024137745.1). Taxonomy (NCBI): domain Eukaryota; kingdom Metazoa; phylum Arthropoda; class Insecta; order Hymenoptera; family Eulophidae; genus Phymastichus; species Phymastichus coffea. The sequence goes on from NW_026706973.1 coordinate 147,456, forward strand.
AATTTACAAATTCAAAATTTAAGAGAGTTTTGTACGAATCCGTTGTGTGCTCAGCTTTTAACGAGCAATATTGCTCTTGACTTTTGTATTCTGTTTTACAATAGATTAACCTAATAATTTTTCCAAACTTAACTCGACTAACTAAAAAAGCATTGTAGCTTTACTCAATTACTTATTAACAGTTATTTGACTTTGATAACTTATAACGACTGGTGAATTTTTATTGTGTTATTTTGTACATCATTGTATAGTTGAAAAATAAAAATATGTAAAGTGTATGGCAACCATCCACATATAACATCGTTCATACACATGAAAAAGTCACGCGGAATTGGCATGCACATCAGCGTCATAAAATTTCATAATCAGTGTTCTCATGTAAATTTGAATCAATCATCCAATTCATTCAATCAGGCCATCAAAATTCCGTCAGAACTAAAAGAAAAATTTGAAACGAAGTATATTTAAAAGAAAAAAAGAGTATCACGCGGTTCGCTCACTCTCACATTCATCGAATCACAATCATATATGAAGAGAAAAAGAAGTTTTCAACCAAATTGGAGTCATTGCATTCATCAAAATCAGACAATGGAGATGTCAGCCATTAACAGAAAAAAAACAAACAAACAAACAAACGTTCATTATTCCCAAAAACTTGAGTATTATACTTCAAGTATCGATGTTTAGATGTGCTCTGATTTATATGATAGGATGCTCTATGTCAGGACCCGAAGGCTGCAACCTCTTCATCTACCACCTTCCCCAAGAGTTCGGCGACGCTGAACTTATGCAGATGTTCATCCCGTTCGGCAATGTCATCTCATCCAAGGTCTTCATTGACCGTGCCACCAATCAGAGCAAATGCTTCGGTAAGTATATATCCGTTGTGTATAACAATTTCGCAATAACATTGTGTTATAGACCTCGTGCTGTGTTTTTATACCATGTTTCCCTTGATCAATGTTCTTTCGACGAAACGTGACTTCGGAGACGAAGTTGTAAAATATCGAATCGATGAGCCGACATCCAGAGATTCCAATTAGCCGAAAAAGAAAGACAGTCGGAGACAAAAAGCTGCAGTGGTGACATTATACGCAGAGAGTAAAGGGAGAGATAGATGGATAGATAGATAGAGAGAGAGAGAGAGAGAGAGAAGCTTTGAGTAGCTTGCGCAGGAAAGAAAAAAAATGAGGAGAAAGAAGCCCTTTTAGATCTGGACAAAGGAAGAGCATGCTCACCAAAGAGATCGGGAGAAAAAAAGAGGAACGGCGGAGCTGCTCCCTCTGCCTCCTGCGTCTCTTTTGATTAGTATCATATCCGTTCGCGCTCGTTGGTAATTAAAAGATTTCATTTCCTGGACGGCGCGTGGCCGTAGACTGAGCGCGGCCTAGCCTGCACGGAAAAAGAGATCCCCGCTGCATAAAAGAAGAGAGGAAAAATTGCCAGTGTCGCTCAAGCTTTTGTAGAACAAGTGCATTCGTCAATAGCTTCCTTCTCTTTCCGTTTTCTCCCCTTTCTTCATTGGTTCGCTTTGTCGCTGGCAGCTTGCACATTATCCGAACCGCAGCCATGATATTCGTGTTCATTAGCGCGCGGCGAGTTTGCTCTTTGAACGAGAGAACAAGAGCCTCCAACGAGAATTATCATCGGGGACGAAGCGCATGCAATACAGAGCAGAAAAAAACCTGCGCTTGTTTCAGGTTTCGTCTCATTCGACAACCAAGCCTGCGCTCAGGCGGCGATCCAAGCGATGAACGGCTTTCAGATTGGCATGAAACGGTTAAAAGTCCAACTGAAGAGGCCCAAAGACGCCAGCAGGCCGTACTAACCCACGTCCCAGTCTAAACAAACTGGCCGGCTTGCGCCCTACGTTATTACTTATAAAGTAAGTATCTTCTTTGGCAACATTCCCGCTTCCCTTTTCTTCAACGACCACTTGTCTTATCTAACGTTTCAATCTACTTTTCAGATATCGCACGAAAACGCGAGTCCACTGGATACTCGAGCATACTGAGTGAAGAGTTTTTGAACCACCGCTACAACGCTTTCAACCATAAAAAATTATAGTATACTAGTTAGTTAATTCTTTAGGGTTAAAACAGGAAAAAGGGATTTTAAACAAAACAACAAAAAAAAAACCAAAAAAATATTGAACGTAGAAGATACGACGAGTCATCGCAAGTGGAGCTTTGTTAAGCATCAAATGGCCCCCCAGCGATGAAGAAAGTTTCGTATAACTAGCACACGTCAGTGCGACGTTTTTTCTTCGTGAATCGCAGAAGAAGATTGAAATGGAAAGCCGTGATTCAGGCGAAACCGGTGTATCGTAGGAAGAGGCTAAAGGTTTGCAGTTATAAACACGAGCGTCGAACGGAGTTTTAACTTGCTCTTGCGTTCGAATGCGCCGCTAGTCAAAATACTTAATAATAATAATAATAATTAAAAATATTGTGCAACAAAAAAATGAGAGAGAATGGGGAAAGGTGAGCAAACAATTGAAATTCTCTCGTCCGTACCGTCAATGAGGTTCTCGTCTAGTCGTACGGGTATATAAATATACATAAATATATTTTAACAAAGACGCGTGTTCATACGCATAAAATAGGAGAAAAAAAGCACGTGCAGGAGCGTTTTTTCTCATCACACTAACACACAAACACTCACAGTAGATTATATACATGCGTAAAGCAGTGGAACAAGATAAACAGAAGTAAGAAACGTCCCAACGGGAAGATGAAGCTTTTTCTCTCCCGCAAAACCCTTTTATCATATGTATGCATATACTCTGCTGTAAGTAAAACTTGTCGGAAACTCGCATTTTGCGCTCTTGTCGCGCGATTGCAAAAACACTTGTTCTTTTTTTCTTTTTTCTTTTTGTCAGCGATAAAAAAAGCCGCTCGACGAAGCCTATTATACATAAATATAGCGGTAAAACGCGATGAATTATATATATTGAGAAGTCCCCTCGCGCGCACGCGCTGCGCAAACAAGACTATATATTATTATTATTATTATGCGAATACTCGAAATAACGCTGAAAAAAAAGATGAAAAGTAAGATTATATAGGCTCTTAAAGAAGACCAGCTTGTAAGAAAGCGCGAATGATTATATAAAAGTCAAAGTTGACTGAATCGTGCTCTCTTATCAGTCGTGTCATCGAAAAAAAATACAGGGGACTATATGCGTCGTTATTGCGCAGACGTACTTAGTAGTTAAATTACGTTAATTGAATAAAAAATAAATATATTATGATAATTAATTAAACAGAAAAAAAAATTACTAGATATACCGATTAAAAGAACAATGATGATAATTAATGAAGCCACGCCAATTCTAGTCACATTAGTCACGGCGGATCAAAGTCATAAAGAAAAGGTAGAGAGAAAAAAAGATAACCAAAGATGTCGCGAAAAATAAACCGCGACGCGGCAAATTATGGTCGCATTCATATACTTACGGGGTCTCACGCATGCCAGCATTTTTAGGTTATACATATTATAAATAAACACACGCATGAACAAACAAACAAAAATTATAGATATATATTTAAAAAAATTATACTGTGCGCGACATGAACATGCAAGATAGAGGTAGTGAAGAAAATAAACTATGAAAATACGCAAGTAGATTTTTTAAAAAATAAATTTTTGTCGAGGAACAGAAGAGGGGCGGATGCTCTTATATTGAAGATATTACAGGATCTTCATTATATCGATGCCCGCGAAATCGCAGCTCCTTAAAAATACACGCAGGCCATATGTAATATTCGTGACACGACCGAATCTTTTCTTATTCTCGCTTCGGCTATTGATGAGAACCAAAAGCACTATATACTATATAATATAGAATTCAATTGAACAGAATTAAAAAACAAAGAACTGGTAACCACTTTTTTGTCGTTCTGTACCGACCAAAGAAATTAAATGGCAGTGCGAATTTAGATTTGTACGGATCGTAATAAACGTATAAACGGATTTTTCACGGCTATCGGTTTTAACTCGCATGACGTATGTAAATGAAAAAAAAAATGCCAAATGGGCTGTGATTTGAAGCACACGAAAGGATAACAAGAATGCGCAAAGTGTTTACTTGAAATGCTAGAGATATTGAACAAATTGAGTCACGAATATCGTACGTATCGTATGGGACAATTATGCTTTATAATTAAAAGCAAACACACTTAAAATTTGTCCTAAAGATTCGATGCCAGCAAAAAATTATATTTAAATTTTGTAATTCTTTTATCGTTCAGTATACAAGAAAGAAAAAGAAGGTAGCCTTCAGTATAGCTTTCATATAAAATACACCAATAGTTTGAGTGTAAGAACATTCTGCAACTTTACAACGTATAACTTATATATTACACGATCTTATGACTAATTACTACAACTGTATGTTAAAGAAAAAGTCTCTAGCAATCAAGTGCACGCAATGTCATAGATAGCCATCAAATGTGTGAGAAAAGTGACATAAAAAGTGAGTAAGTGCAATGCCGACACAGGCAACGTGGGTGGAACTACGACGGGGAAAGAAAATTAAAATTGGTTCAAGGTTTCTTGGACTATGACGTTTGAGAGAGAAACAAATATAACGAAGTCGATGAGAAAAGAGAAATCGCGCGCGAAAATATTGTAATAACCGAATAGGATTTTTAGTCATTTTTAACTTTTCTTTTCGCGAAGATACTTAGACGAATGAGAGAGCGATTGTGGAGAATCAACCAAAGTACCAATTACTAATATTATTACTATGATTATTATTATGACGATTATTATGATTATTATCATTGAAAGACCTATATTATATAAATATATAAAACTATATATTATAAAATGCATATACAAAACAAAAAAAAATTAATATATATTGATGATCCTCGAGACAACTAGCGACTTAGTAAATTATTCTAGCTTTAACAGAATTCAAATAAATTAATTTATTAGTTGACGAAGGGTAGATCTGCGATATCGTATTATCGAAAGCGGACCGCTTTGTTAGTCGACCTTGAGGCTGCGAATTTATATTATACAATTTTACGCACTTCATATCTTGTATTTTTTTTACTTTGAGAATTTTCTTTTTTGGTTTGCTCATTGAACGTACAATGAATTATCTAGTCAATTTTTTATTTTTATTAAGTTTTACTTGTTTTTTTTTTTCAACAAATATGGAATGAAAGTGCCAATGTTAATGGGTTCTATCGTACGAGAAGCAGTTGTGATGCCGTATATATTAAAGATTTTACCATTTGTTTTTTCGCAGCCTTGAAAACGAAAAAAAGGATATTTGAAAAGTGCAAGTATAGCTTAATTGCGTTGGAAATGTTAACGATTGATTGATTAACAATTATAACTGATATTATCGGTCATACTTATGACATTATTAATATAAACATTAAATAAACGATAACTTATAAGATAATTATTATAATTAAATGAAGGAACAAGTGACGGCAAGGAAATTCAAACAAGTAATTTGAATGCATCCAAAAATGGCAAAAAATATTCTTTTTGCGAAAGCTGCAGCATACTTCGTAGACGCGCATATTCTTATCATTTCGATAGGAAAAAATTATTTCTAACGAGCGGAGAGGCAAAACTGTTAGCTATCATTATAACATGACAAAGACGAGGAATTTTCACAGAAAAATGCTACTGATGCGAGAGAATGTACGGATTGAATATTCCCCAGTGGCAAATCACGCTGCTGATTCAGACATTTTGAATCAGCTTTAAATGACAAAAAAACAAAACAAAGAATTTACCGTAGGGATTATTGCGTGAACTTATATAAAATCTTACAACCGTACTTTTACAACCAAACCATACTCATGATATTTTCTGCATGCGAAACAAGTCTTTTATATACATCAGATACGATATATATATTTTATCCGAACGAAGCACGAACTCTTTTTGTTGAGCGGAGAGAAGAAGGCTGTAAATGAAATTTTTAATAAAGGAACATCATATTTCGTTGAAAAAAAACAACCAACACGCATTTATGACAATATTTATTTTATAACATCCCTTTTATCTCGTAAATCAGTAGTATTTTTCCATCACGACGTATAGAGTTATATTTTAGAGAAATGCGATCTTTTAACCATAAAAAATTTGGTTTTTTGGAGGATGTGAGATGCAATGATGCAATACAAAGTGCTTGCGTGCTCGCGTGCTTGCGTGAATCCCTACTCCGCTCCAAAAAAAAGTATTCCCACTGGTTTCCCCGAGAGCAGCAGAAAAAAATCTATAAAAAAACGGAAATCTTTCAACCGCGATTAGAGTTTTCAAGATGACGCAAGGGAAAAAGCTCTGGCGCGATAAAATCAGTGATTTTCCGCCTACTTCGTTCTATGGTAGGGTTCAAGATTTATTGGAGCGTTAGAGCGGGAAGGATAAGGACTTGAACGTCGAAATTTTTTTCCGTGATATTTTATTTTTAATTCGCAATTATTTTCAAATTTCATTTGGTTTCATTCCAAAAGAAAACAAGACACGTCAAAAAGTAATTGAAATCGATCTTAGATGTTACAAAATCTTGGAATTAACTCAAAGTTATAGCAAGAATTTTCAGTATAAAAGATACATAGTGTAATGCTGATAAAGTTCGGGAGCTTACATGGCTAATTAAATATCACTACAGGAATAAGCTTCTTAGTTTTTCGTTGTTCACCGAAGGAACATTTCGAGAAACAGATGTGGCGTAAAACTAAACTGTAAACATAAAACTGATTTAAGGAAAGACTAGAATTAACACACGGCAACCTATTAATCCATAGTTATTATAAATATTATAAATAAATCATACGTAAGCAACCCTCAGTCGCTCGAACAAGTTATAAATAAAACTAACAAAAACAGAACTATTTTATTCCGGGTAAAATAAGTTTTTGCTACAGTCACGACAAGCGTGCATCCTCGGTAAAAATGATATTAGAGTATGAAAATGCGTGCAAATGAAATGAATACTCAGGGAGTCTCTCTTGGCTTCAGATTTATTTTTACACAACACGTGAGACGAACTCGCCGTAAAAATACACTGGTGCGTTTCGGTATAAGCAAAACTTTTTTTTCATTGCTTTCGAAGCAACAAACAACGTATACTTGCTGGGACGAAAGTCGGTATCCTCAGCGTCATACATATATATTAACAAGCAGAGTGTATAGTCATTTCATATCTGATACATGTAGAAAAGAAAGTCGAGAAGAGCAAAAAAACATCGATATTTTTCTAAAAGTCGAAGAAGAGAGTGAGATAAAGGATTCGGACTTTTGTACAAGCAAACAGATATGCATGTATATGAGTGCTCGTCGCAAGCGATCGTGACCAGTAGTGTACAAAATGCGAAGATGAATAAAAGCAGCAGAAAAAAGAATCAAGATTAAACATAGATAAAATATCATGCCGTAATTTGTGACCGCGGCGTTGTACAGAAAATCAGCGCCATGACGTGTGCACCCCGTTGAAATTTATGACAATAGTAATGTTAACACACACACCTAATAGTTACTTGTTTTTTTTCCGTTGCTGTTGACTATCGAAAAGGTCTTGAAGGGGGGACGATCTCTCTTTTGCCTTTTGCTTTTTTTTACCGAGATACATCTGAAACGAAACGACTCACGTCGGTGATTCATGATAACAGGGTACGTTTTTTTTTTGCGCGCGAAACGAAAAAAAAAATAATGTATCAATTCATCACCTTAAATCGCCGAAATTAATTAAATCGGCCGAAAAAATATATACAATTCACATTCATCGAAGCAAAAAATAAAGAAAAGAAAATGCCAAAACGCGTGCGCGCAGCTTTCCAACGATCTCAATATTTCTTGTATAGAAGAACGCGATATTGCAAAAACAGTCAACCAAACCTAACATGCAAATACGCAAGCTAGATAAATGTATAACAATTTCCAAACGAAAAGTCTTATGATACGGTGGAAAAGGTCAGTCAAATACAAAATTCGTGTTAGAAGCTCGCTCAACATCCTTATCTCTCTCTGGATATCCTACGAGGAATATCCAGCAGCACAGTCGACTTACATATATTCGATTGACAGAAAATACATATCTCTCGAGCTTTGGAACACACATTGCTAAAACAAAGACTTTGCTTTCATTTCTCACGTATTTACCCGGCCATTCGTATCGAACGCTATCCGGGACCAAAAGAAAAAACAAGTCAAACAGCTACACACCTTTTTGCTTTTGTAAATTCAAATTAGATCTGTTTTCATCGAAATTCTACAGCTTTATCAACTCTAATATTTAATCCACATTGGAGCCAAATTTGAGACTGAAATTTAAACACTTTGTACTAAACGTTGACACGCATATAAGCGATGTAAGGTAGTTCGCTCACACGGTTTTATAAAAAACCGAGAGAGCTGTATGGGCTTTGTTAAAATCACAAACAAGATCTTTGGTCCAAAAAGAAAAAAAATATATATACACACACATGTGTGTGTGTATATATATATATATATATATATATATATATATATATACACAACACTTGAGTTTAGTCACATTGATCTCTAGGCAAAGTACTTTTATAACGTATATGCAAGCTAAAATATTAGACCCAAGCGTCACTGATTCGAGGAATTGGAAGAGAATTCAGGTTAAAGGTTTTTGTGAAAAATTACACTCGATACTGTCATCATTTTTTCTTAGGAGCATGCATAAAATTATCATACATATAGATTAATAAGTAGCATTTAAGGTAAAAAGAAAATCCTCTCACACGGAAAACAGCTTTTTGAGTTATTTGTAGAGGGTCGCCTTTTTTGTCGAAAGCGAACTTTTGTGAATAATTACACGCTTAAAAAATCGTAGCAATTACATCTTAATGATATGTAACGATTAACGGAAACAAGCATTATAATAATGAAAATAATAATAATAATAGTAATAATGAAAGAATTACTAAGAAAAATCACCGATTAAATACTTAGCTTTTAAGCATTAAGTCTATGCATACAAAAGAAAAGGTTTAACGATAATATCTCTGTAATACACACGCTCTAACGATATAGATGTATAAAACAAAAACGCATACGATATATCGACTAAGCGGATTTGCTGAAGCGAAAGACAAGAGTTGAAGGCAAAGTGAGAACCAGACAAAAAATAGGTGAAAAACATATTTTAAATAAATAATCGCCAAAGAAAGAAAACGTTTTTAAACTTCATTCAAAAGATGAAAAAAAAAAAGAAAACTTAGCGCGTAAGGCCCATCGTTATATATATACGACGTATATATGTATAATGAAGCATTGAAAGTGGACTCTAAAATTAACTGTAAATCCAAAGTGCGAGCAAAGCGAAAGAAAACTGTCACCCGGCAAGAGGAAAGCAAGAAAAAGTGACGAATATACATCGTGTATCCGTATGAGTTTGACAGTTGAAGCGATCTATTTTTTGTCCTTTCGTTCGGTGTATATAATTTATAAGCTTTTGTGGGCTTGCGGCCAGCGGCGGTACGACGGGCCGGGGCGCAACAGTTGGCCAACAAGTGGCTCTTTCGCGCTCGAACGCGAGTTTCCGAAAATTTCGTCGCTTTAATCTACGGAAGCCCGCTGCGCGAAAACTGCCGAGGCAAATTGGGACGTACGCCAATACAGATTGCGTGACGCCTTTACGGAGATATTTTGCCAGTTGAATATTCAAAACGAGTCTGTGAATTGCAGTGCGGATTTCATTTCTTGTTCGCTTAATTCAACTCCATGATCGCGGAAAGTTGTCGTTTATGTACGCTTCCATCGCTGAGAAACGAAACGGCCGGGATGACAATGAAATCGAACAAAGCAAAAAAAAACAATTTATTTGTCTACACAGGACGCGTACACATACATACTAAGATACATACTAAAATACACACTCGAGGTAGGGCGATACTTGCGTTTTTACGACAATAAGAAGTCTGGTTTTACCGAAGCACATAAACAACAAAGACACATACATAATACCAACCTAATTTTACGTTTTCTTTTCTATCCTTGATGTATAACTGAGGGGTTATTGTGACTGTTTTCGTTTTTTGCTATTCTACACAGAGAGGAAAAATAACGATTTTCTAAAAGTCTCATCGTCAATTACTAAGCTACTTTTTAAGTGATCCGAACAAAAATAAATAACGATTTTTAAAAAATGAGAAGTATTCAATGTAGCTTGAATATAGAACGACTTGACAGGACGGAAGAGGGTATAAAAAAAACTTTGCGTACGTAGTTCTGCTGTTTTAGCGACTGTTAAGTGTACTTAAGCATAGGTTTTTATCGGAATGTAAGAATTGTTCATCTTTGTGTAATAATTTGCGTCTCTTAAACAACTTAAGCTCTTTTTTAAATAAACTGATGTGATTGTTGAGTAGTATTTGAAGGAAACAAAAATAATACAGAGATTTTTAGTTTGTGTTTTATCGTTGCCCCTTTCATTGACCCGCGCCAAGATTTTCTTGTCAAATCGCTCTACCGACTTCGGACTGAAAAATTCGATCGTCGAAAACTTGTATAACAATTAAGAACGTTGAAAGTGAGAATAAAATTAATTTTAACAAAAAACAAAAAAAAAGAAAAGAAAGAGTTGGTACGACTGACGAAAAAAAAACGTTATGATTTGCAAAAACTAGATACTTTTTTGCTGCATGCACACAATGCATTTGTTTATATAGGGTAAAAAGAGAAAGGTAAAGCAGAGGAATTATTATTATTGAATCATCATCGAGAGAACAAAGAAAATCAGAAACGATTCGCTCGCGCGAGTCATAGAATTTAAAAAAAGAAAGAGAAAAATGATGAAGATAAAACTGACCGTACGACTATAATCTAACCTGTATATTTTTACAATATATATATATATATATATATATAAATAAATATATAAATATATACATATGCATACAAAAAATATATTATATTATATATACTATAAAGTCTAGAGATACGCGTTGCATTAGGTGCGTAAGTAGTATGATCCTCTGTAGCCTTTAAAGGAGGAAAACGCGTCGACAAGCGAGAAGAAAGATAGAAATGAAAATTGAAAAAGAAAAGAAAGAATCATGATTGTTGATTTCAAAAGAGGCGCTTACAATAAAAAGAAGAAAATATTGTACTTTATTATCATGCGGCCTCGGACGACTCCCACGTTAATTTTATTTGCGACTTTTATTTATAATACCAACGAGTACGTCTGAGGGGCGAAGAATGTTGCGTAGTATAATCAAGCATTGACGCGAGTGGCGCTAATCGCTCTCTTTACTTCCGGTGGTCTAAAAAAGTACATTGTTTATCGTACGAATTACTTTCAAGGTTAGGTGTTTCATCGTAACGTTCAATATTTTCAATGAAGTGAACTCTCGTAGAGTGAAAGGAATAAAATGTAATCGTCCACAACGTTTGTTTGCTTGTTTCTCTATTTTCTCTGAAATTTGCGGGACGAAAAGCTTAAGAATATTTAACGTTGGTGATTCATTAAGACACCGATGATGATTGTTAAATCCGGAAATCGAAGTAGCTTGGCGCGCGAAAAAGCTGGCTTATATACCTTATTTATTTAGCGAAGGAAAAAAGTGAAAGAAAACTATTTATTATACTCATTAGATGCGAACAAGAAAACGATGTAAAAAGGAATTTATCAGTCGTATGTGCTGCTTGTGGGACGATGTTGCAATCGCCGTTTTTTAGAGAATGCCACTCGTTCATTATGTTTTTTGTATACACGACGTCGTCCAATCAATCAGCCAAATTGCCGCGCGATATTTCAAAATGTGCAATATTTTTCTAATCATTTTAATGTCATTTATAACCGAGCAATTCTTTTTTCATGATGGTCGCATCAACGAGTCGATTCGTAATACAACGACGACTCTCACCACTCAAACTATTGTAATTCTCAATTTAGCTTATTTATACCAAGTAAAAAAGTTGCGGTATATAAACCTTGTATAACTTAAGCGAATCAATTATTTATGATAATCATAGGTGAATGATTTATTTGAAGGGAGATTAAATACGCACATAAAGTGATGAATTTGCAGGCGAGAGAGGATCTCGCCGGTGAACGCGATGATCGTGAATTGATAATCCAACGTAGAGAAAACAAGAAGGCAGATGAGAATAAAAAACAATTATATATTATATATACACTTATTTATTATAAGTAAAACAGTATTAATCTTTATCTAACAATATAGACGCGGAGGGAGAGGTGAAATAAAAGAAAGAAAAAACAGTTAGAAGAACGATGAAGAATAACGCGGGGTTGAGGGTGGAATTTATTGATTGATTATTTAAAATTATATCTTACTACGAAGTAAAAATATATTATATTATATTATATTATACATACGAGAGATTAACAAGATAAATTATATGATTAATAGTAGGCTAATGCAGGAGGCAGAATGCGAATTTTTTTCTAGAAGGGATTGCTAGACTGTAGACAATTTTTGCTCATATACTGATGTCATTGATCCAAGTCGTAGATTACAAATTTCGAAGACAAAAGTCAACATTATACTCAGCAAAGTGAAAGTTACCATGGTAGTTCTTTTTTTAAAAAGCATGCGTGACTCTTTGATTCGAAATCGTCTCCGACTTTGATCAAAACGTTTCGCTACAGTCCGGAATGATGAAAGGTCGACGCGAGGAAGTTGAGATCTCAGCATATCAGTGTGTGGCGAATACGTGTTGGAGAGTCGGCGCACACGGAAACGTGAATTTATAATTTCATGTATGCCTTTGTTTTTCACAGTTTTTTCATTTACACGCTCGGCCAAAGAAAAAGAAAAGAAAGAATTTTCGACAAGTCGAGTTTAGAAATTTCGCTGGCTCGACGAATCTTTCCTTCGTCTTTCGGAACGATGCTTTTTCTTCTTCTCAAAAATTACTGTAAGCGTCAGGCGATAAAATGGGGTGAGCATATAAATCAACTCAAGTGCAACCGAACTCGTAATCTTCAGTCGCAGCGAATGATATTGTAATACTGAACGATTAAACCGCGTTAGCGAATACGCACGACTTGTACGCATTAATTTCCACGACTGACCCTTACTGTAATTTTTTAAAAGAAGCCATTTATCGTCTACCAAAGTCCATGACATTATCAGTGCACTATTGACTAAACATACCTGCTTTGTGATTTATCGTTGAGCCAGCGAAACGGAAAGAAAGCGGAGCATATGCGCGTGATCCTACGTGTGATTGCCGAGACAGGAAGGCTGCGTTATAAAGCGGGCAAGCAAAGTAATTTAAAAAATATATAAATAAACGAATAGCGTAGAAAGCAAGCGTAAGCCATGCCATTTATATAATTATCATTATTTTTCATAAAGAGAAAAAAAAATACTTAGACAATTGATGCTGCTGAGAGTTGTTCGTGGAGACATTCTTACATGTGTGGATATCTCTCGCGACGACAGGCATGTACTATTATTATCTATATGATATAGAGAATGAAAAAAAAAACGTTGCGGCAATTATAGATTGCGACGATTATTATTATTATTATTATTATTATTACTATTACTATTATTATTTTTATTATTATTATTATCATTATCATTATCATTGCTAATCATGACTAAACGCGATGACTCTTATTACAAGTAAATTGATAAGGGAGAAAAAAGTAAGAAAATTACTATTTATATTTACGGTTATTATCGAACTAAGTTAAAGAAAATAAAAAAAAAATGATTAACATCATGACAGCGATGTCGTCTCGACGTCAACAGGCTAGATTATAAATGATTAAGACACCGCACCGACGCGAAAGTCCTGAGACATCAAAAGCGTGCAAGTGTAGTTGCGTGTATCTGAAAGTGAACGAGTGTGAAAAAGACAGAATAGACGAATTACTCGCGTTGTACAGGGGAATAAAAAAATAAAAATAAAAACGACTATAAAATATCGATGATTTTTACGGCGGTTTATTTCGTACGACCTATATGGGATATTACAACACATTTACACACACTCATTGAAAGTAAACCGTGTCCAACAAAAAAAAAATATCTACGATGGCTCCGTACGGTGTACACGCTTTTAAACGTACTAAGCAAAGGGAAAAATGAAAAACGCGGCCATTCGATAAAATAGTTTTTGCCATGGCACATAAAAATAGAGAAACTCATAATGAACGACATCATTTGTACTGTAAACGCACGTAACGACTAAACCCGTAGGGATGCGTGAAAACGACGATGTATTTTTCGCGCGAGGTAAAGCGGAGGATAATATATAGAGACGCGGACAAGATTTGTGTGTGTGTGTGTGTGTGAAAGGAGCGAATGGGTGAAAAGAGCGCGTGCAAGCGAGAGAACGGAAGAAAAAAAATAATGAATAAAATAAACCGCCAATTACTTTAACATTGAACAAAAAACAGTACTATTATTTGTATGCCGAATGATCATATGCCATTTTCAGTGTGACGCAATAGAGAAAAAAAATGATGACGTGAACGAGAAAGACGAAAGTGAAGACAGAAAGAGGGGAGTGAATTAAACGAAAATCTAAAAATAAATAAAAAAATAATGACATTAAAAAAATGCCAGAAGTTTCTATACTTTTTACGGAGATTGTTATAGTCTAAGGCGCACACTGATCAAGGCATTCGTTCCTCGGCAAGGCATATAATATAATTATTAATATAAAATTTATAACAGAAATACAATAAATGAAGTTAATAAAAATATGTACACTGTATAATAAACATTATTTCCTATTAATAAAAAAATTGCTATTGTTGTTCTTGCTGTTTTACCCTTACAATTTTCGTTATAATTATTTTTTATGCACTAGTCTTACAAATGAATATCATTTGTATTTTTGTTAAACTTTACTTTCTGACAATATATTAATTTTTAGAAATTCATTGGTTTATTTTCACATATTTTGAAAGTAGATTTAATTGCCACTTTTCAAGTTCAATTTCAATAAAGTAATTATTTGAAACATTTCTTTTATTTGTTCGAAAGATTGGTTATACAAGACATTGAGTTTTAAGATTCCAAATATTAAAAATATTTCTTTATTAATCTATTATACTTCGAAATTTCAAAGATCAACTGAAATCTAACCCAGCTTTACCGACCACAACACTATGAACTTTCTACATTACCTCACCGTGTATCCTGATATGGTTGAAATCGTTATTCTCTCTTGCGGATAATAAGTGCATACAGAAAATATAGTTATATAGGCATACAGTTTATTACTAAGACGTTTGGATTGTTATCGTATGTTTATATATGAAATCTTGGCGACATTTAAAAATGGACGACGTTGCTGTCAACTTCAACCTAAGTACCTGACCCTTCGTTCTTTTGTATAAAACATCAAGCGATTCTTTACCATTAGATCAGGTGTTCACTTGGGATGTGACGAGGAATCGCTAAGTATGTTGTTTGCCTTCGTAAAATCCTTTTGTGCGCTGTTCTCTCTGTTGTTACGACTACAAGATTGCCTTGGACACGCTGTGTACTATTGACACATCAATGTGTTTAACTTTTTTATTAGAGCTAGTGATTCATATCAATCGCTATTTTAATTTAACCCTTATAGCAGTTCTTAAAAAATATCTCTTTGCAGCTAAAATAAGGAAAAATCCATCTCTAAATTGTGAACTGACTGCTAATTATCATGTCACCGGGGATCAATGATCACCCATACAACACTGGTACGCTACCAAAAAGTAACAGACGCAGTGATAGAAATAGACAAATTGTTGACAATACAGTGAATAACCAAGAGAATAACTGGATTACTAATGACAGGGGACATTATCGAGCACCTCCAACACTATCACAACATGCAAACAACTTGGTAAGTCATCTATAAATCTCAAATCTTATGACACAGATTAATTCATGTCCAGCTCAATAATCGCTTAACCATACTTTCCAAAATTTCTGCGAATATTTAAATTTGGACCTTGACAGATTTGTAACATGTCTTGTATGATAACATTTCTTAATACTAGCGTTTGTTATTCACAAAACTTGGTTTTTTTGTTCAGTTTTACTTATCAAATTCATTTATAAAATTTTGTTACCGATCAGAAAGATTATAAATACATAGCTCTAAATTACTATTAAATATAATAGCTTGATTGAATTTAGTTTTCAAGCATTTATAAAATTAAAAAAAAAACAATTATAACATAGCATCTATTCTATATGTTACAAAATTTTCTAATTTTCAATTTCAACAATAGGAATCCGAAAATACACAATTTCGTGATTCAATGATATTTTATTCAAATGAACAGTTCATTAACTATAAAGATACTGAACTCATATTTTCAATCACATACCGAAAAAGTTACGTTATAAAATTTCTACATAAAAAAGACTCAACCATCCACTAAAAAGAAGCATAAAAAAATCACTCTACACACGTAATTAAAACGAACCGTATACTACCAAAGCTCCTCTAATAATAAACCAATGAATAAACGAGCGTCTGCACACCTCCAAACTAACTTGAAGCACGGCGCACCGAAGCTTCTATTCTAAAATTATACTTGGCTACGAGAATAAAATTCGTACGCGCGCGTGTGTATGTGTGTGTGTGTGACGTATCACACGATTAGTCTCAGGTCGACTGGCATCTAGTGTACCAGACTGCGCCGCCACCACCAACATCGTCCGCAAGGAGTGGCAAAAACAGTAACACTAGGTCGACTTACCCACCGCCGGCCCCTGCTTCTTCCACTGGATCGTTGGATTTCAGAGATTTCGGTGAGGATTATTTTCTTCGCGTTTTCGCAGATGCGTTTGTGTAGATGGACAAGGAATATTGCTTTACGTTTTCTTCAATAACTTGAATTTTCCAACGATCGATTTCATTTCATGCAAAAGTGAACAATGTTCATCTCATTTTCAAGAGAATTTAGATAGTAACTAGGAAATAAAATTAAAAATTTTCAGTAAGAGCTTTCGCTAGCTAAAGTATTCGCAGTCTCAAAGCGCTGTTGACTAAATTCGCTGTTCACGCTATTAAATTAATCTCAAGTATCCAGTATCAACAATCAAAAGCAATAAACATAATTAATTTTTTAAATCTTCTCATATTAATTTTTTTTCGAAATTTTCCGCAGGACCCTACAACAATCACAATCGATATCCAAATCTTTATTCTCAACCCGAGAATATCATACCCTGGTTGAAAATGACATCTCCACATCAACCACCACCAAATTTCGCGGAGAAACCTACCAACACGGATAAAATGGTATAATCGCAGGACGTTTTTACGAGACATGCATCGATTGCGCGCTATAGTTGTTATTCTCGACTGATTACTGAACGCATTTAGAAATGAATAAACACATAGCTGACCGATATAACTTCATTTCATTCACTCAACGAACTTGTTGCTAATAGATGCTCTAGTTTCAATAATAACTATATGTTGAAAATGTTACTAGTTAATGTAATTTAACACTTGTTTTAACTGAAAATTTCCATTATTCATGCCGATTTATTTATTTTATTAATTTTAGCCTGAAAGATATCAAGTGGAAGGACGGTTAAATCAAATCAGAGAATACATAAAAGTAACTACGTCAATGATGGATTCGCTTAGTCGATCAGCTGATCCTGTAAGTATCACCTCAACAATTTGCGTCAAGTTCCAATTCCGCTAATAACAAATAATTTTATTCGAACACAAATGTGTGATATAGCGAGCGCAAGCCCAATATGAAAAACTAAATAAAATGGTGGAGGATCTTTATGATAGCGAACGAAAACTTGGAAAGCTTCTGGAGGAGAGTCAAAAATATTGGGGACCTAATGAGGTTATCGAGGCATTTACAACTTTTTTGTGCATGATGGAATTGCTTTTCGATTAACTTTTTTAACATTTGAATGGAACAACAATTTGAATTTCATTGTGCTTGGCAAAATCACAATCAACTGTTCATTGGAGTTGTAGCTGACTTAAAAAATGTTTTGTTAAGTGAACGAAGTAATATTAAAATTTTTTTTTTAATATTTGAAATTATTAACTAGTTTTACTGATTAGCAATCTATAATATGAAAATGCAATAATAATATCCTCAACATCTGTAGGCTTGAAAATGATCTTATGTGTTATAATAATCAAACCGGAGCCTGACAATTTTCTACCATATACTTAATTCCTTACTATTTCCGCTTTCTCGCATATCAGTGAAAAACAATCATATTTTTACAGAACGGCGAGATGGTCTATGACGAAGGCCGCGAGCAAGAACTTCGGAAGAAGATCGACGAGTCTCAACGTAAACTCATCCAGTTACAGGAGCATCAGGCTCATCTTGTTGCAATGCAAATGAGAGTTCGCGAGCGTCTGAATGAAGCACGCCATGCTCAACAGACACTGCTAGCGTCAGAGTCCGAGGAACGCGAGGAAGAAGAGGAAATCGACCCTGAAGAAAGAAACGGTATAATCAATGGACAGGTGACTCAGGGTAATGTAGATCAACTAGAGCGCGAGACGGAAGCGTTGAGAGGCAAACTACAACAGCTTGAAAACAAGAAAAAGCAGATGGATCATTTGGTACATGAGCTTCAAGACATTGAACTTGGAAGCTTTGTAAGTAAATCATATCAAGCCCTCTGTATTCTCGACTTTCATTTTGTGCAAATTCGAAAAACTAATGATTAATCATAAATCTACTTCCTCAATCTTCTTTTATTCATTTCAGAGATCGGAAAGCTCCAAACTTGTACCAGCTCAACAACGTGACCGTGTTTCCGAACTAGAAGCAATGAAAGCTCAACTTCAACATCTTAAAACGTTGATGAATGAAGCCACTCGTGTACAAGAAAATAGTGATGTCCAACCATCGGAATTTGATCACGAAGAAAACAATGCTGTAGCTGCAGCATCCAATGAAGTTTACCCTACCGAGGAGAATGGTCATGAGATCGTTTCTGAGGACAAATCGAGACCTACTGTTGAGCAAATTCAGGCTGTCACGAACGAATTAAAAGAACAGCAACAATTACTGCTTGCTGCTAGAGCTGAGCTTGTGAGGTTGAAGCAACAACCATCAATTGTTAGCTCTTCTCCACCAGCGGAGAAGAAACTAAGTAATAATAATGCAAGATGTACACAGAATAATCAACGGCAGTTTGAAGAGCTTAACAGAAAGGTCAGTTAAGTTTGATTTGCAGAGAGAGATAGAATAGTCAATTTATTTTGTTTGCATTTTTTAGGAATCGTACCCAAGTTTGCTTGTTAATCACAATACAGCGTCGGATGGTTGGAGTAATCGTAGAGAATGCAATTCGCTACCTAATAGTCAGGCAAGCACTGCTAACCTTTGGGCTCCATCATCCAACAGCAGTAAGTTCTACACATTGAAAAAATATTCATATCAATTACACGCAACTATTAATTTGATACAATTGTTTAGTGAATGGACCTCACGAACACAATGTAGATACCATGTCGGCGCAAGAGACTTTATTGGAAATCGGATCTCAACCTCCACTCGATAATGGAAATAATTTTTGGGGTATGCCACCCCTGATCACTAATCAACTACCTCAAAGTATGTACTTTAATTGAAGTAGTAGAAAAAGCTTCGTAGAAATAGTAAAATAAAATTAATTCTCTAATAGGTGCAACAGTAGGCTCAGCTGAATATTATAGACAGCTTTTACTTGGATCTCAAGCTCAACAGTTGCAAATGCTAACCACAACTTTGCAGCAGTGTTGTCAACTTCTCTGGTCTCAACAACGGGAAATGCAGTCTATGAGAGCTGCCATAAATCAGCTTCAGGTTAATATAATTAATTAATTAATAAGAATTAATAATAAGACATAATAAAATTTACTATAATATCGTATTATAAAGCTTTATCATTTGAAAGTAAGTTTTGTTTACATCACAAATACTTTATGTTCAGGCTCAATTGCGATATTCGCAATCACGAACCAGTAACAACCTCGAGTTGCATGAAGAGCATCATTCAAATCTCGTTCGCCCAGCAACGCAGCAACATTTTAGTTCAATCGAAGCCGTCACTTTGCCACCAAGTTCATCTTTACCGAATCTCATGTCGTTACCAGGTGCATCACCTGCACCACCACCAGCTATTTCAATAATGTCGAATTGTCAACAACAGCAGCAACAGTTGAATAATCAAGTGCCACCAGGAAATCGAGCAAACAACTACTGGGATAATTTCAGAAGGTAATTTATCGTACAAATTGTCAAAAAAGGACATGCCAATTAATTTCGTGTATTCCTTTTTATAAAGAGAAAGTTAAGATCTGGCTCTTTTAATCGTCGATAGGCATTTAGGCGAATTTCGTTTTGTATATTGCATGTTACGAAAGAATTGAAGAAAAAATTGTTAGGCGGCTGATAGTAAATACATGACTATTCTATAAAAATTTATGAAATTATTATATGATTGACCGTAGAACATAGAGTTCCAAAAAATTACGACAAAAGAGTATATAAGGAGTTGAAGCATACCATAGTTCAATATCTTTTATTTTTTCTTGCATTTCCGCTTCTTTAGTGATGTAAACTTTACACAAACGTTAGTCATTTTATGTATCCTGCTTAAATTTTTTTCGAATGGAAAACAATAAATTTGATCAATAGCTTGATGATTTTAAATTATTTAGTTTATTATTCTGTCCTTGGTTCCTTGTCATTTTACGAATAATAATACAGGTGGTAGGTAAAACGAACATGCGGTACGTAAACAATTTCTTCTATTTAATTTTTTATTCTTTACGCTTATCGACTAATTGGCGTGTTTCTATTAATTACTAATGCGTGCAGGTTTTCGTAGTTTGGCAAAGAAATTTTTTCACATATTAACACGATACGAACATGCTGTACGACGAAACATGTCTATTGTGCTTTTACAATTGTTTTTACTAATATTATAAGAAAAAAGTGAAATTGCTTATTGTTTATGTTTTATATTATAGTTACTCAAGGCAAAACTTACTCTCTGGTACTTCAAAAACTGCAATCGACGGCGCAACAGCTCATGTGATTTCTTCCACAACAGTTAGCCATCCACCTTTGTAAGTTTATCTTGAATAAATTTGTTCAATTCCTGTATTTCTCTATTTTTTTAATCTTTTTTCTCAATAGAAACAATAAACGCAATCGGCAGCAAACACTAGAGAACTTACCATCTCAGCCATCTGAAGTGCACTATACTTTGAATTTGCAACCTCAACAAGATCGAGAATCCACAGCTTCAGCACCGAGAAACAACATTATACTTACCAGTGAACAGCAGTCACAACAGCCTGAAAATATTGGCGCAGAAGCAAGTGGTACCTTGCGTTCTGAAGAAAGAACTGATGATGAATCGTATACAAGGTTCGAATACTTTGAATTTATTTTTATTCGACATTATCATTTCAACCACATTTTCTTTTAGAATTGCGAAAACGATAAGCGAAAGAGAAGATTTGAGACTCATTTTAATGCATTTCCTTAAGGTTTTGGAAAGTGGAAAAGTAAGCATTTATCATAAATTAATATATTTTTTGTTAAACTTTAAATAAGTTTCTCATATTTTTTAAAATTTTTTACAGCAAAACGTCAGTCCTTTGCCATCATCGAATATGAGTAATAGCTCAGACTCAAGCGATGACGAATCAGATGCTGGGCCTTCAGGAAATTCAGCAGTACCGATTGAAAATATTCATAATCAGAATCGGCGTCCTACCGTAATCGTAGATCCACAATTAGAATCCACTTCCAGTCATTCAAATGATGTACAGGTAAGTCAAGCTCATCTCATTTACGTCATCTTCCATCTACATACTAAATCACAAAAGTATCACATCATTTTACAGGAATCACTTATATCTGAAAATGCTGTCTCCTTGCCATCGATATCATCGACAATCGGAACTGTAGGCATGGTCGAGTCTAATGAGCTTAACACCGAGTCTTTGAATAATGAACCTGTTAACAGCGTTTATATGAGTGATGGGAATGATATAACATCTGGTGTTACCGTCGAGTATTCATCCATCCCTTCTGACATATCTAGGATATGTCAATTGGTTGACGTGAATGTTGAAGATGAAGATGAGCGTGTTGAGTTTGTGATGCTCGATCGCGGATCACAAACTGTTGTTGGAGGCATGATGGATGATCTGCAAAAATAGTTTTGTTGAATCGTCGACAGACCATGGCAGTTTTTTATCTTACGATCGACTGTCATTTTTCCTGATGCACATATACTTAATGGTTTTCATATTATTATTATTATTTTCTTATGTTGAGAAAACGTGAGGGTTATTACCGATTGTCAGTATATTTGATTTTTAAGTTATTAATATTTTATTGAAAAGTTAATTAATTAACATTAAACTTACAAGATTTTTTATTTATATTTTTTATTTTGCTTAAAAATGTTTACTCGTTTTTCTAAGACATAATTCTATTTGAATGTCACTGATAACTTAGTTTTCTTTCTTTAAGCTATCAAATAATTTTAATTCGATTAGTAAATTCTTGTGTTGTCTATAGCAAACTTCTAAATAAGCTATTTTCTATCAAATCACTATATTAAAATGTAAAATCTAAAAGACTGTGTAGAGATAAATAAAGTACTACATATATAAATGACAAGAATATATTGTTTATGTACAAAAGTAAATATTTATTATCAATGTATTATTATGTTTAAAAATGTTATTACAATCACTAGCCTATTTTTATAAAGGCGTAACATTTAATACGCGATGATTTAATATTCATAATATAAATATGAAAATTATTCCACAATGAAAACTAACTAATTATTATTATTATTATTACCATAAATCACTAGAGTAATGTCAACTCTGCAACAAAGAAAACCATTTTGTTGTTAACAAAATCACTTGTTTCAACATCAATGTAAAGTTGCGAGTTTACTTTACAAAATTGTCTACTTATACTAGCTTAAGAAGTATCTTTGTTACACTCGTATGCAATAAGAAAACCACTGTTAATGGCTGGCAGTTTTAGAACTCAGCTTCCTCGTTGTAGCCACTTTGGCTCATATGATGATAAGAAGAGCAACCATGGGTCAATAGTAGCATATCTTCCAATTCTTGGCACCTAGTATCCCTGCTTATTGATGTTACTGGTTGAATTTTGAATTTACCCATTATTGTTGATTCCTCATACAGCATATCGGAGTCAGCTGCTGGACTTAGGCATAGTAACGGTTCATGGTACACCTGGGCCAATCTGCGCTCTTCGGACAAGATACAGTCTCCTGCACCATGGAAAACATGTTTGTTACCATTGTTTCTGGAAATAAATTTACTTGTCTTATTGATTGTGGCTTTGGGTATCTTTTTCTGAACAATTAAAACTTGCTGAATGTTAATGTAAAACACAGAATGTCTAATAATAAAGTTCATGCAGTTAACAAGTTTATCACATTGATTTCTTTGAAAGGATTCTTGACAACAAAACAAAAAAAAAGATTTTTTAGGAGGTTATTAGGTTATCACTCAACTGTATAACGTGAACTTTTGAAGATATATAAATTATATTTTAGCGAAGGAAATGTAGCTTTAGGATATAGACATCCGAATTTTCAAGTATTTTTCAAAGACAGCTGGCATTTCTGTGAAATTTTCTTAACAATTTCTAAATCGTCTTAGTGTATAATTGCAAACATACATGTATCAGAATTTGTTCATTGTAAATTAAAATATTTAATGAATTGTTTGAAAAACATGTCTCAGGAAATTTTCACTCGCGTATTCAAATAAAATAATAAACTAAAATAGTAGACCAATGAGGAGTCACGTAAGTGAAAACGTAATTTTTCATTTAATTCTAGCTTAACATTTTTATTGCGACATTGACACTATTATTGAAGTAAAGCCACACAAATCGTAACAACAGCAAAGCGAAGCGAAGGACTTTACAGTGTGTGTATACCCCCTTTGAATAATTGACGCTCCTCACGGCTTAGTTATGCTTTGTTTACGTACGGTATGAAACGAGAGAGAGAGAGAGAGAAAGAGAGATAAAATACGGTCAGTGGCACGTGCACGTGACTCTTACGCGTCCCAATCCAATTTCCCGCGACACGGCACAGGGGAAGCGTGCGTTTGCATCACTTGAGCTCATTAGACAATTATATGATGAGGGATTTGTTTTTAATCCATACACTTTTTGTGCAAATGTCTATTGTAATTATTATTTATAATTACAATCAAAGAACTGACCTGCACCAATGTCAATGAAAACAAAGGAATAAATATTCATAAGCGTTTTTTTACGCCAAGGTTGTTCAAAAAAGTTGAAACAAAAACTCCAAAAAATACTATTACCGATATGGATTCTTTTTTTACGATTACGTAACTAATTTGTAAAGTCAGGATTCGGGCATTATACTAAAGGTAGTTGAAAAAAGTAATTTTCGCCATTTATTCCTAGAAAACGAAAAATCAAGTGCATCTAAAAACTTTCCATACATTATAAAATAAAAGAAAATCTCTTAATGATTCGAGAGCGTTTCGCTTGCCCGCGGGAAAATTTGGCAGCTTACATCGCTAACTGGAGCACGAAGTTGCAAGTTATATACACTAATAATATATTTCCCAGCCACACACCAATAAGCACAAGAAATATTCTGCAGTTAAAAAAAACTATGTCGTCTGTTTTACTCACCAGTGCGAAATTTCTTGAAACGTGGCATGTAATTAGCAACCTCATCCTTGTCAAAGACGCGTTTCCTGCCTTGGGACCGTCGCCAGTGATCCTCTTCCACACTCATGAAAAATTCGTGTGTCTGCTGTTTCTGCTGCACAATGTTGTTGCTGTTATTTTGCACTCTGGCCAAGCAACTCTCGTTATCGACATCCATTCCAATGTCATTGTTGATCAACGTTTGTGGCTGCGATTGCTGTTGCTGTTGAGTATTGATAGGAAGATAGCCGTAATAAGCGTTGCACGATACAAACGGTTGTACGTTGTTTACTTGCGCCGCCATCTTCACCGGCAATTTGAGGTTATATTTATATGTAGTGTGATGTGTGTATGTGTGTATGTGTGAAACGTTTTGTTGTATGTATGTATGTACCCTCGTTATAGGTATACACGTGTATGCGAGCGTGGCCCGTTTTTTTCCGTTGCACTCTCGCGGGATACTAGCTGCAGATCAATGTGCAACTCACGAAGAGAGTTACGTGATTTGATTTCGCTCTCGTGCAGAAAAACACTCCCGCGGTTTTCTTGAAACACTTTTTTGCTGATTAGTGACGTAAACCTTAACTTCTGATATATGTACAACTGATGTGCACGTGTGTACAATGTTTTATGTACTCGACAATATAACAACTGATTGTCGTCTCTTGTTCGTAACAAAAAACTATGTACCGATATACGTTGACGCTGAACCGAGATCGAGAAATTTATCTGAAAAAAGAATGAGGTGAATGCACGTAACGGCTTCGCGTAAGCGGAGAAGGAGAGAAGGTTCGTAAACAGCGTAGCGAAGTCGAGCGCAATCGGTACGAAAGTGAAATGAAAGTGCGCGCCGCCGGTCGCACTAAAGCGAGGGAAAAATCCTCGGCGGGGGTGTCTGTATGTGTATACGCGCGCGGCTTTGTTTCATGTGAATTGAAGTGGGGATAAAGATGTGCGCGCGCAGTTAGAAAAATTCACCGCAAAATTTTGACTTTTTACCGTCATAGTCAAAGTAGAATAATTAGAAAATACACGCCTAGTTGTTAAAAAAATCTTACTTATAATTTTTGTTTATATCTAACTATGAAGAATGTGTAATGTTTTACAAATAAGTGAGTTTTCTTGTACTGCACTAAAAATTATTTTTACTTTTCAGTTTACTT
Organism: Phymastichus coffea; assembly: GCF_024137745.1. Lineage (NCBI taxonomy): Eukaryota > Metazoa > Arthropoda > Insecta > Hymenoptera > Eulophidae > Phymastichus > Phymastichus coffea. Next base: position 173,301 of record NW_026706973.1, read on the forward strand.
TCTATATTGACAAAAAATATTTATTGTCATAATATAGTGTTCAAAATATACTATTGAAGTGTTTGGAAAAGAAGAAAAAACAATATGAGCTTCAAAAAGAAACCACGTTCAAAGATAAATTCTGATAAATTCTTAACCCACTTTTACATAATCTCCAATAATAGCAAATTTAATTCTTTTCCTTAAACTGCTTGAAAACACGCATCCACATAAAGTACAAACAGAATGTCAGTCAGTAACCCTCGTCCTGATGTGATGTGAAGTTCGATCCAATGTTACAATATCAATTTCACGCACCGTCCTACGCATTCCCTCGAGTAATCAAAGTGCAGGCGTACCAAGAACATTGAAGTTGATCGTCTGCTTCGCTTAAATTTCCACAATGACGTAACGTTCCCAAAAAAACGACGCATACATGCGCACGCAGTCGTACGACACTACAAATACATACTCAGTCTTTGGCTCGTGAGCATGCGAGCCACACGTATAACCTCAAGGTGCTAATAAATAAACAACATTCTCGCAATACTACTGAAACACGTATGTGGATTTGTTGCGTTGCTGTCGAAGAGAAAATTCGCGCGAATCTACGGTGATGACGCGAGTGTCATGTAATAGTAAGGTTATGCACTTGTCGGTTTCTTGACGAGCTTAATTTGCGTGTGCAATTATTTTTTTTTGGAGAGAATAGTGTGCATACAAGTGAGCGACAATGGTGTTCGAATCGATTGTCGCTGAACTCCTTAATAAGGTCCTTGGCGAGTACATCCAGAATCTCGATTATAAGCAACTTAAACTCAGCTTGTGGGGAGGTAAGTTTTTCTTTCCATCTCATTCTGTAAGTCAGGGTTATGTTTACATTCGATTGATTTCGCGAGATATCAACGCTTGTAAATTAGCGACAATTAACTGCCGTAACATTTCTCTTTTATGCAGGCTTTCGTGGTATTAAGGTATAATCTTTGTCTTGATAAGCTATCGATAAGCTACAAAAAGGAAGTACAGCGATACTTTACTTACGACTTTTTGAAGCTTTCAAAGCTAAATTAAAAATACTACTTTACGAATTGTTATAAAAAATTTTTTTGAACACTATCCAAAAATATAATGTCGAATAATACAATTTCAAAACTTTTATCCACGGCTTGATGTGTGAAAAGCAACTGCCAAATTGTTTTAAGTTTTAGAGTTTATATTTAGTTTTTGAAATTCTGTTTCATTTTGCAATGCGAAAAAACCATCAACGACTTTAAAGCATGAATTTTTCATATACCTCTTCTTCTGAAGCTGTTCGTGCTTGAAACCGTAAACGTCAGCAGCGGCATTTGCTCGGTATTATTGGGAATAGTTGCAAAACTTGACGAATGTTTCATTATAAACGCAAGTATCTTGGGTGTATGTATACATACTTACGCACACGTGTACATCATCCCCTATGTTTGTCAAACGCACAGATCTTTTTTTCTCAGTTTTCGGCAATTGATAAATTGCCTAACTTTTTTAGTTATACCGAATGTCATGCCTAGCCTCGTACGTGACATCATCGTTATTTAAGATTCATTGAAAAAAGAAATATGTTTGGGCGTTTTGCCTATTTTTTCCTTTGAAATACTAGATCCATAAACACGCAGATAGATTATCGTTGTTTTCTCTCTTTTTCTCTTGGTCGCTCTCTCTCTCTCTCTCTCTCTCTCTCTCTCTCTTTCTCTCTCTCGATAAATATTAAATTCGTGGTAAGGTACAAATTAAATAGACCGTAAGAGTTATTTATAGAAAAATTTTTTTCATTCTACTGTGAATTTTACATAACAGCTGGTGTAAAACTGTTATTGCTAGACTGCAGTGTGAAGTTGACTTTTGTTAGCGAAATTAAAATGAAAATAAAATCTATAACGCAACTTTTGAACAGATTTTTTTTTCTCAAAATATCACACTAGAACTTATTTGTAAAAAAATACTTGACAATTCTAATCTACCAGTCTCGTTCCATAAGTTATAGTTAGTTACTCGAGCTAATCAATAAACGCAGGTACGCAATCTCGCCAAAGTTCATGAACAGATTTTGAAACTTGCAGGAGATGTAGTCCTCAAGGATTTGCTTATTAAGGAGAGCGCGCTGGATATGCTGGATTTGCCGATAAAACTTGAATATGGAAGATTAGGTAAATATAAAAAAATACAGGATAATATTTTTAGAAATGAAATAATGAGCATTATTACTGAATTATAAATCGACTTATCAATGACTCACGCAAGTTATAAAACTTGAATATCATGTCAATGATAATTGCATTATTCAAAACTATACGTGACTGTATTATCATAAATGCTATATTAAGTTACGTTGTAAAAGCGATAATTTCACTATAATAATTGAGAAATATTTGACAAAATGGCAACTAACACAAAAAAAAAAAATTAAAATGTCACAAACTTTCAGGTAAATTGATCCTTAAAATTCCATTCAAGGACATGTGGAATGGCCAAATCGATGCAATAGTCGAGGATTTATTTATCCTGATAGTGCCGACAAGCCAATCGAAGTATGACCCGGAAAAAGAGGAGAAGGCGCAACTAGAGGCAAAACGCGCCGAAATCGCTAGGGTGGAGAAGAGCAAACAGCTGGCTGATTTGAAAAGTAAATTGATTTTTTTTCAGAATGAATTACTATCGAAATCGACTGAATATTTAATGATTTTTATCAAGAGAAATATGTGGGTTTATATAGCGTACAGCTATTTGTACGATATTATTTGAGTTTCCGTTAACGCTTATCGGTTATTGAAAATTAATCAATCGATAGTACTGATAATCTTAAATATCATGTATTATTGCAATTGTGTATTATTGCAACAAACTTATGTTAAAATGGCCTTTATATTTTTCAAATTGCGAAAGTTATTTTGGGAAGATGTAAAATATAAAAGTAACACTTCTCTATAACTTTTCAGATCAAGAAAAAGTGGATGACTCGATGATGGAGAAACTGTTAGCTCGTATGATAAAAAACATTCACGTCGAGATCAATCGCATCCATGTGCGTTATGAAGATCATGTCACCTTCAAAGAGCATCCGTTTTCCGTTGGTTTAACCCTCAATCGTTTCGCCCTTGAGAGTTGCGATCGTTTGTGGTCAACCCATGGTAATCTCAAGGATATGTATGCTATTCAACAAATTTTCAAGGTGATTACATTCTTTTCACTCGATATTATTTTTTAAGAAAAATTGTTCATGTTATGGATACTTAGATAATACGTTTAAGCAAGAATTTTAAGTTGATTTTAGTTTTATTATATCTTTCTAGTTGTGCACAATGGATGGGTTTGCTGTTTATCTGAATCCATCGCCGAAGCAATTCAGCACAGAGCCACAGTCCAAGTACCTGCAGATATTCTCTGAGAGTATTGCTACTGCTGATCATATTCCCGAAGATTATCAATATCGTAAGTTTCCATAAATAAATCCAATGTAACTAATGCTTAAAAAATTTAATTTAATTTTCTAGTATTGGGTCCAATAAATGTCAAAGCTAAATTGAAACTAAATCCAAAGCCAGAAACAGACGGCAGCAATTACACGATACCAAAAGTGTTCTTGGACCTCGAAATGCAAAAGTTGAGAATAGGTCTGACGAAAAAACAATACCAAACTCTCATGCAGATGGGTGAAGGTTTAGAGCGGGCGAAAAATGCTGCGCCTTACAGGAAATACAGGCCTGATTTGCTATCGTATCGAGGTCATTACAAAGAATGGTGAGATAAGTTCCACTAATTACCAAGGTTTATTAAATGCTCTATCGGATGAAATAATTATGCTAACGGGGAATTTTTTTCTACTTATTAACTTGATTGTATCACTGATTAATTTTTATTTATCCATTTTTAAACCTGTTTTTGCGTTCAGGTGGCACTTTGCATATAAATGTATATTAGAAGAGCACATAATAAGAGCCAGAAAAAATTGGGATTGGGCGCACATGAAAGATCACAGAGATACCTGTAGGAGTTATGCGCAATGCTATCAGACGAAACTTACAACAAAAAATCTGCCATCTGACATCGAGGAACAGTTAACAGAGCATGAAAAGAAATTAGACCTTTTCAATCTCGTAAGGATTAGGCAACAAATCGAGATGGAGGTAATATTAATTACTTGATACATTTGCTCTTGGAATGATTCGTTGATTCGATTTATACATTACTTATCACATACTTGATTTATTTTTCAGGTTGAAAGATTAGCGGAAAAAGAAAAAAATTTAAAAGCTAAAAGAGGTTGGTTTGGATGGGTATGGGGTACACCAAAGGAAGAAGAAGTTCAAGAGCTTAATACTGCTGCTGCGATAAGTAATGAGATAAATAAATAATCTAACTTTTTTGGGAACATTATTTACAAATTACATACACACACACAATTATATTTAATAATTGAATAATATTCATATACTTTATAGTGAGAAAATTCGAGGAAGAAATGACACCAGCAGAAAAAGAAAAATTGTATAGAGCAATAGATTACCAAGAGAACAGTGCTCCAGCGCATTATCCGGAAACGTATGAGGAGATTGATACGATGTTCTTCCTACATGGTCTTCAGATTCTTTTATTAGATACGGATAAGAGCAATTCTCAGGTTCTTGATTTACAATTGAACGGCGTGAAAGCTGGTTTCAAGTCACGACCATCTGCAAATGCTATTCTGTACGTATTGGTTTACTATTGCTCTGAAAAAGTAATATAATATTACAATCTATTTATAAAAATTGTATTTTTAGAGTAACTACTTCGATAAAAGATTTGAAATTACTTGGAGTAAAGCAAGGACATAGAGTGCCTTCACTGTTCAACTCAAATCCAGACGCAAGTTCTGAACATCAATTATTTTCAGTTTCATACGAGAAAAATCCACTTGATAAACTCTGCGGCGACAGAGTTATCGTAAAATCTAGTTCGGTACATATGGTTTATGATGCTCAAACGATTATTGAGTTGATTAAGCTATTCAAAGTACAGAATGCATCGACTTTATCACAGTAAGTTTTTATACGCCCTAAGGATTTATCAAATGAGTTTTATGGTAATGATTAAAAATATTTTTAGGTTGCAGGCTGCTGCAGCGGAACAATTAGTCAACTTGAAAGAAGTATCAGCTCTAGGTTTAGAATATGCCATCCAAAAACACGCTGCATTAGACATTCAAGTCGATTTAAAAGCATCGCAGCTTATAGTACCTCACGGTGGATTGTATAGTGGCAATGAGTCTTTATTCGTGATTAATCTTGGTAGTTTTAAAATGCAATCGATGGAGAAATTTAAAGAAGATTCTAGTTTGAGCGTTAAGCAGTTAATCACTATGGGAAAAACTGAAGAGGACATTTTGAATCACCTGCGAGAACACAGTTACGACAAATTCGTGTTAAAAATTGTTAATTTCCAAGTATGCTTATTGTTTACATTCATATTTTGTAACAAGTATTGTTGGAAATGTATTTTTAAAAAGTATTTTTATTTTAGGCTTTGATATCGATGCCAAATGAAGATTGGCGTGATGCGCTAACAAATACCATCAGCCCTATCAAAGTTTTACAGCCCACAACACTTGAAATACAGTTCCATAAATGCCTCGTCACCGACGATCCTTTGCTTCCGAAGACAAGACTCATAGGTAATTTACCGTCAGTGGCAATCAACATCACAGGTAATTTACTATTCTTCAATAAATTGTAAAATGATATGATAAAAAATATATAATAACTGATTTATTAATATTGTTACTTGTTCTAGAAAATCGGCTTTTCGAAGGTCTGGCAATTGCTCAAAGTATACCCATTCCCGAAGTAGAAGAACCAACAGAATCATTACGTGTCTCAATGGTAAGAACAAATATAGTAATTCAAAAATATAACTGTATTTTATAATTGAAAATATAAAATAAATTGCAGTCGAAGTCATTATCTCAAATGTCACTATTCAAAGAAATAACAAACATACCTTCCAAAATGGAAAAAATGCAAGAAACGCCTTCACCTTTAAGTTCAATGAAGCAAATGATTGATTTGGAAGCGAAATTCGTCATGAAAGAATTCACACTGACAGTGTCGAAGCAAGAAGACGAATCAAAAGTATCGCCGTTTATTAGATTTGAATTACTTCAATTAGAAGCAGAGTTGATGCAATTAACCTTTAATCAAGAAGTTATGCTGCGATTAGGAGGTGTCCAAGTGAAGCAGCATCACCACACTGGAGAGATCTTTATGATCAATACACCCATGTCTTCTGGAAAAGAAGAATACCTGATTGTTGTTAAATTTATTAATGTAAGATATTTAACTTTATCATTTGGAATATAAAACAAGAGACTAATTTTTGAATAAAATTTTTTTTTCCGTCAGATGAACAAGCATTCGCCTAAGTTTTCGAGATCGGGTTCAGTAGTCAATTTACTGCAACTGGAATTCACAACACTCGATATGCTTTTACACCAAGAAGCTCTTATAAATGTGCTTCACTTTCTATCCAATATTCAAGATAAAATCAGTGCCGCTACAACTGTTAAGGAAAGAAAATCCGAACGAAAAGTAGATAGAGTTGGTGGTTTAACGACTATTCAGGAAGACACATCGACGTTTATCAAAGAACAATTCCAGAAACAAAGAAAATCTCGTTAGTAACTTAATTTTCACTAGTATAGTTAGTTTAGACTTTAATATGCCTATGTACATGTATTGTACAGGTCGGAAGCAGGCGCAAGTGGAAATCATTGACTTGAAAGTCACAGCAAAAATTGGCACAATTAGTCTCAAAATGGCTAATGACTTCAGAGAGATTAGTGCTTTTAATATTGAAGGAATCACTGCTAATTATATTATGAAAGCTTCTCACTCGATTGCTAATGTTCAACTTAGTTCTGTGAACGTTAAAGATCTCAATACAATGTCTATATATAGAAACGTAAGTAAGCCTTCAAAATCAAGTAAATTTTTTTTATAGTTATTCTTTTCTTCTTCTTAGATTGTATCAGTTGAAGGTTCAGAATCTCTGCAAATTGACGTGATAATAAACAATGTAGAGCCTGACGACGTAGACAATAACATGTCGATAGCCGTAACGATGGGTTGCCATCGTATTGTCTTCCTCAATGCTTTCGTCACATCAGTCATGAATTTTCTGAATAACTTTCAAGCCGCTCAACAAGCGATTGCTGAAGCATCAGCTGCAGCAGCCGAAGCAGCTAAAACTAACATCAAAGATGTTCACGAAAGAGCAGCTCGAATCGAACTGTCAGTGAAATTGAAAGCCCCGGTGATTTATGTGCCGTTGAACTCCAAAAGTGAATATTGCCTTATGTTAGACATGGGCAATCTAACTATAAGTAATGAATTGAGCAGGCTGAATGTGAATACTGAGTCTGGAGAGAGTCCTATTATCGACAAAATGAACGTTGAGTTGCAAAATTTGAAACTTTCTCGGTGAGAACGACTAAAGGCATGAAAAATTAATTCTAATCTTAGAAAAATCTAATTACTAAAATTTTGATTTTTCATTTCAGATTAAGATTGAATAAACAAAACTTTGTTGCTGATAATGAAGTACGACTACTGCAGCCAGTCAGTTTCATTCTAGAAATAAAGCGCAATCTATCGACATCATGGTTCCGAGAAGTTCCCGATATCGAGATGTCAGGCCGTCTCAAGAGTATTAATGTACTGCTAAACCAAGAAGATTATGCGATGATAATGGCTACGTTGAGTGAAAATCTCGGCGAAACTGTCGAAGACAAAGCATCGATAACTCATGTACCTAGAATTGAAAGAAAACAGACTCTGACTGAAGAGTCTGTTAGACCTACCACCTGTAAGTAACGTGTCTTCAGAAATTGAGTTAAAAATGAATGATAAAAATATTTACCAAATTTCATTATTCTAGTTAAAGCCGATGTAGAGGTGATTAAAGAACGTGAAAGTGATTTACAAGAACAACGCAGCGTACAAACAACCATTAAATTCGAATTTATTATGGACAGCCTGGTAATTGAGCTATTTACCGGTGGTTCGAAAATGTTACAATCACAAAATTCACCGCTTCATTTACCAGAAAATAGTCTTGGCAGATTTGGACTGACATATTTAGCAGTAAAAGGGCGTATGTTCGCTGACGGATTGCTTGCGACATCAATTTTATTAATGAATTGTACGTTGGATGACACTAGAAAGATAAGGCAAGGATCGTTGATAAGAATTATGGAAAGGACGTCAGAAGTGCCTGTGATAGAAAATCTTATAGAAAATGATGCTAAACCGATTAGAAGTATGTTGGATGTGACTGTTAGGAAAGGACTTAATGATATGTTTGGTATGTACTTTCATTTATGATTATTCATTGGTAATTATTATACGAAAGTAAACTCAATATCAATTTTGTAGTGGACGTTCGTGTCTTCTCCTTTAGCATAATAGTCTCCTTAGATTATCTTATGAAGATCAAGGACTTCTTCAATGCTGGACAACCACTACCATCTCAGCAATTAGCTTCACAATCCTCACAGAAATCACAATTTGATACTAATACCAAGAAGAAAGTTGCTCAGCCACCACCTCCGGTGAATGATACTAAGATGACGATTAATTTGCATATTGAGAAGCCAGATATAATTCTGCTTGAAGATATGGATGATATTGATTCTAATTGCATTGTTTTGAATGTAAGTTTACGTCGTTTAATACGAATCTTTCTATTTTTTAATTTATTTGAAATATTTTTACTTTCTTCTATAACGTTTTTAGACGGAAATGTTTTTGAAAGTAAGAATAATGGGTGATCATCAAGTCATCAATGGGTCAATCAAAGATCTTTCTATTCTCGCTGGTATATATAATCCTGCGAAGAGATCCGATTGGATTTATCAAGTAAGCTATTCGTTGGGTCAAAAATATAACACTATTTCATAAAAAATATTTTTTTACAGGTACTTCGGCCAACTAGTATAAGCATAGCTGGTTCAACTCCAGAAGACAAAGGTTTGCATATTGACGTTCAAAGTACAGACATACACTTATCAGTCTCGCCAGGTAATTTTTTTAAGTTTTGATTATTAATGCTTTTTATTTGGATAAATGAAAAAAAATCTACGACTATTCGGCTCAAATATTTCAGGTGTCATTGAAATTCTCAATCGAGTCGTACAAACGATAACGAAGAAAGACGAAGAAGGTACAGAAGTTAAGAAGCCTGAGCCTAACCACGAAGGTTTGTGGGTTATCACACCTTTCACAGAACCTGACTATTGGTTTTTAAAAACAGGTAGGCAATACAATCACGTAAATAAGATATATTCGATCAAATCTCATTGATAATATTTATTCATCCTTTGCAGAAGTAGCAGTAGAAGCGTTGGAGGATCTCCAACTGTCTGATGATGAAGAAGTCACTAACATAGTTTATAAACCCGAGCTTGCAATTGTATCAGCGCCCACGATCTTGCTTACTCTTGAAGCTGGTGTTGGCAACAAAACTTTGCCTATGCTTCTTCTCCACCTTGGTTTTCAAAGTAATATTCACGATTGGAGTACCAGCACGGTAATAAATTTACTATTATTTTTTTATACTTATAGTTACTACAGTACTTATTATACTTATTATACTTATAATATAAAATATAATTAAAATGAAGTAATCTTAAATTTAGATGAGCATCGACTCTACAATGTCAGTCGTTATGGCTTACTACAATAGTCGATTAGCTCTATGGGAACCACTGATAGAACCTATGGAGGCTATTCAAAATGGAAAACGCACTTCAAGACCGTGGGAACTAAATGCCAAAGTAATTGATGAAACCGATAAAATTTACAAACTAATAATTTTGAACATAACTAAAATATAATTTTTAGATGCAATTCAATGATATCAGCATTGATCCAGCAGTAAATGCTTTCAGTCCAGTAGCTGATGTTGAATCAGATGAGTTACAGCAAAAATCAAAAATGTCTATTGACATTACATCTTCAGAAAATCTTGAAATAACAGTCACCAAAACTTGCCTGGAAGTGCTGAAGCAACTTGGCAATGCTTTTTCAAATGCCATGGTAGCTGGAAATAAAACATCTACGACAACCCTTGCACCTTACATATTGAAAAATGAAACTGGCCTCCCTATCACTTTAGACTTGGAACAGAGTAATTTCAAAGTATGTTTCTATTTTCTAACATATATGCGTACTAAAAAAATTTACTGAAAATTATCCATCATATTTATCAATTTGAATATAGGTTGCCGAAAGTGAAAATACTGTGCAAAGATCTAGCGCTTACGCAGAAGTTATATTGAATTCTGGGGCTTCCATAGAATTGGCTTCGAAAATCAAAACTGAAATTCACCTTTTGCAACAATTGAAAGCCGATACAGTGAAAGAGCAAGGCTTAAATAAATTTGTCATCGCGGTAATTTATAATTTTTACTTAATTTTTAAAAACTTGAAATGAATGTTCAATGAAAATTTTCAGTTCAAGGATATCAACAGTAGATTAGAAATCCCTGTTTTAAGAGCTGATAAACGATTTTATTCTCTGAAATATCGAAAAGAAGGATCTGAAGAATGGGGCATCATTTCTGATGTTATCGTCGAGGATGGTAGCACTATTGTAACACTACGCAGTATATTACAAGTAAGTTCGAATCAATTTTTCAAAAGCCTTTTACTTGTAAAATATTAAATTTATATTTTTCTGTAGGTTCACAATCACTTCTCCGAACCAGTGTCCGTGTACTACATGACCAAACGCGGCAACGAAGTTGAAAAACTCGGAACCGTTCAGCCAGATAAAAAATTCAATCTACCTCTCGATGCTGTGTACACTACAACGAATATTTATTGGTTGTTCTTCAGTATCGAAGGGTAAACTTTTTCCATCTAGAATAATAATCAAAATTCTTTATTTAAGCTCTCATTTCATTGCGTAGCTATATGGTCTCCGTTGATCCATTCATCTGGAAAGACCTACAAAAAACTGTGTCAATGACCAAAGTCCTCAAATGCGAATCTCGCAACAAGATGGAAGTCGTAGACCCATTCTATATCCAAGTACGTACCTCGTTTCCCTCGAATATGAAAGACAAGTGATCTACTTACTGCACCCACAACACGTCACAGTCGCGCAGCCCGCTACAATCTCTCTAAGAGTACAACGTTGACATTTCTAGACTCTACGCGCGCTCTTCGTGGTCGCGATAAGCGTTGTTGTTAGCGGGATAACTCCGATCGATTTGCCCAGGCTGAACTTCATGTCCAAACAACATCGCGTTCAAGCCCCACCAACTTCTTATCCTGTTCAGGTACTCATAGACGTAACAACACATTAGCACACACAATACACATGGTACACTTTCGGTATTTCCTTTGATAATTCGTACAAGCAGTTTACTCATGTGGATAGAATTGCTGTTTATTAGACTAGACGTGGATATAGCCGCATACGTAGTTCGGTGTATTTAATTTTTTGCTACAAGAGTGGGTTTTAATGGATTCGTTGTTACACAGGCCGTCGGTGAAATGGAGCAAATTTATTTTGAAAATACTTCTCGACATACCATGGCCAGTACTATTTACAATGTGCATCTCTATCCTTCGATTTATCTAAAGAACTTCCTACCAATTGATATTGCTATTATTCTACCTGGTAATGTAGAAGAAAAGAAAGTCGAAGCTGGTGCTACTCTGCAAATTCCAACCATCGATCCTAACAATTCCAACATTGTTATTAAGGTTTCTATTTTTTAAATAATATTGACTTTATTCAGATATTTCATTTCTATATCAAATAAATTATTACAGTTGCCGCAATATCTTGAAAAAGATTGGTCGTGCAGAATAGAGATAAAAAAAGATCCACCAGAGTTTTCAGTCTGGTCATTCGAGTCATTTGACAGCGCACAAAAAGTTATAATGGATCTTGGCATGCATATTTCAACCAAGCATGGATCGATCGTCATGGCCCTTTATTGCCCATTCTGGATGCTTAATAAGACTGGTCTTATGCTATCTTACAGAGTAAGTTGTTTTAAATAAAATTATTGTAGAAAAACATTATCGATTCTATTAGTTCTCTCAATAAGACTTTGAAGCTTTTATTTGTTCTCTTGGAAGTCTATCAAATCTAAAATTCTATACTCATTTAAAAACGGAAAAAGCGTTTCAAAATGATACTTTGAAATGTCTTTTCGGTAACATATTAAAACTCGCTTGATTAACCAATCCATATCCCATCGTAAACTAACCCATAAAGAGAACCGTAAAAATCCGTAACTATGCTATACGAAAGTCCTTCAACAAATACACTTTAAATTGTTTTGCAGAAATCAAGTAAAGGTGGCAAAGAGCACTCGAGCCCTGTCAAGGTAGAAACTGCCTTTCGCTCTATCAGCTATCTCCGTATTTGCTTGTAGATAGGAACTTCTTATTACAATAATTTTTTTATTTTCTTTATATCTTTTAGTTAATCTACTACGCGCACAAAACAATCGTTTAAAAAACGAACTGAACGTTTGATTAATTTCTTATTATGCTTATTTAGGTAACTAAGGTACTGTTAACTATTTGCACGCTTATGAATACTCGCGGCGTCTTTTAGGTAAAATTCGTTCAAAATTCACACATGAGCGTAAATATTTCAGTGTTGTGACTTGAATTGCTGTGGACATCAGCGTAATCAACGACCAAGGACAAAGGTTCTCGGTGACGTTCTATTTCTTATTTTTTCATTTGACGTGTCTCTTTATTTTTTCTTTGGACGGGACGATTCATTTTATGTTGCAGTGCTGGTAGTTGGTTCGCGCCTATAGCTCGCATGTTGACTCACTCGCTCCTTTTGACATACTTTCTTTTGTTTCGCATGATGATGTGCATAATTGATGTTTATTTATAGCTAAGAGACAAAATTTTGTTGGTTTTAACTGTGAGATAATAGTTACAGCGCATAGTCAATGTTTAAAAGTGAATATTTTAAATATTTTTAAAAGTGAATATTTGAAATCATAAAAAACAATTGAGTATCCAGTGATAAGAAAACACTGTATATCATTATGAATTAACAATTGTAAACTAATCGCACATACCTGATTTAGCAATTAATTAAATAAAAAAGTCGTGCAATACCTACATAAATATTCCATCATCTCATAAAATTTCCGCTTTAATTGTCACTTAATATAGGTGGAGGTTTCTCACAGCCTACTAAGCCGCAGTAATACAGCTTCAACCAATCTTTCAAAAAAGTAATTTATTAAAATACTATTTGAAATTTTCAGAGCGGAGAAAGTCATCTGAACGTGTTATACCATCCAGAAACATTCAAAGGGCCTATTCTCTTTTCATTCAAATCGAAAGCATTCTTTGGTAAAAAAAAGGCAATGGTGCGAATTGAAGATGGCGAATGGTCGGATAAATTCTCCATCGACGTTGCTGGTAGTAAAGGTGTTGTCAGTTGCAAGTACAATGGAAAAATTTATCAAGTATGTCTTCTTTAATCTTGAGAAGAATTATAATTGAGAAATAGGAATTTTTATAAATTTGATGTTTTTTTTCAAGATTGGAGTGCATAATCAATTGACCTATAACTCACTGACCAAACAGATTACCTTCACGCCTTACTATGTGTTAATTAACGATGCTGACTTTTTGATCGAGTGTCAAGAAGCTAATCGTCCTGCTGATCCTGTCATCAAGGTATACATTGCCTTTTAATGGTTTTAATTTTGACGTAAAAAAATGATTATTTTATTTTCTTGCAGGTACCACCACAAGAGTGCGCAGCATTCTGGCCAAATTCCGAGCAGGAAGTGAAAACTTTACAAGCCAAAGTAGCTTCTCACCCGGAAAAAACAGCCGCATTCATCTACACGGACGTGCACACGACTTTATTAAAACTGGACAATAAATACGGTGGTATCAACGTTGACGTACAAATCAACGAAGGAGGTGTTTACATTTCTCTCTCGGGCTACACACATGGAAATGCTCCAGCATTGATTGTTAATCATACATCTTACCCGATGAACCTATGGGAGAAAGGCTCGATAAATATTAGAACGATACAACAGTATAACCGAATGTTTTACACTTGGGAAAAACCAGCTGGATCAAAAATACTCGTTTGGGAGGATGGTACGAAAAAGGAAATCGAGGATAATTTGAGAAAGGTAATTTAATATGTTTAGATTTTCTCAACCGAAGATATTTTTATTAATCATTGATCTATAGGATACATTGGGTTACTTCCATCATCCTGACATTCCCGACATGAAAATCTTCTACGTGTCTTTCCTAGATGGTATCCAGCGCGTTCTTCTCTTTACAAAGAGTTCGAAGATTGCAGAGGATTGTCAGCTTTTAGGCAGTCTTGAGGTTATCGATCAAGACGTCACTATGAAAATACACGGTCTTGGTTTGTCTCTCGTCAACAATATCAACAAAACTGAGTTATTGTACATGTGTATTGCTAGTTCAGGAATTATTTGGGAAGGTAAAAAGTTACCAACTGGAAGGTGGAAGGCACTGAGTGATAGGGAAGTGTTTTTAATTGAACAGGGATATCAGAAATATATGATGGAGTTACATGTTGATAAAGAAACTGCTTACCGTGTGGCTCTGGAACCGAAATTTGAAGTAAAATTTTTCAAAGGTGGATTTTCACAAGCCGCATTTTGAATAAAATTTTATTTCTAGGTTGATTTCCTCAACTTAATGATGCTCAGACCGCATAAACGATACTTGAGGCGAACATTCCAGACTGGTCTTTGGTTTCAGTATCGAACATCGGCTCATCAAGTACAATTGCATGCGAAAATCAACAAACTACAAATTGACAATCAACTACCGGACTGTATCTTCCCTGTTATCCTGGCACCTGTTCCACCACCTAAAAGCGTGTCTCAAAGTTCAGGTACTTGGAAGATAAAAATTTTGAATTTTTTTTCCTATACAAACGAAAAATCGTTAACCTCAATATTATTTTTTCAATTCTTTAGTAATGAAGCCATTTGCTGAAATGAGTATAGTCAAACGATTATTGGCGCACAGTAATGTCCAACAATTTCGATACTTCAAAGTTCTGATTCAAGAGTTCCATGTAAAAGTAGACTTGGCTTTCGCAAACGCCTTGATGCTTCTGTTTGAAGACGCCGAAGCGAATGAGGCGCAACAGGTAACATTATAATGAACTATAAAAAAATAATTGTTTGCAAAAGGTGAGATTTGTTTTGTTTATTATTTACAGAGAGAATTATTCAAAACTGACATGAAACTAGTCGATGAGCCGTTACTTCATCATGTCAATTTGATAACCACTGCCCAGCAAAAGAATTTCTTTGATTTACTACATTTCTCACCGCTCAAGGTTTTTGCGCATTGATTTTCGTAATACCTTCTTGGAAAAACTTAAATTCATATCGTTTCTTTATTTCATTTCAGATTCATATCAGTTTCTCTATGACTGGTACCGGAGGCGGACCTTCAGCAGTTCCCCAAGTGCTCAACGTTGTGCTTCAGGGCATTGGCGTTACCCTTACAGATATCAATGACATCGTATTCAAGTAAATGTTTATATCTTTTTATTTTTTTCATATTTCATATTGTATAGTAATTGAATATTTTTTTTAAGATTGGCCTACTTTGAAAGAGATTATGTATTCATGACAAACAACCAAGTTATTTCCGAAGCAACGAGTCACTATACAGGCCAAGCGATCAAGCAACTCTACGTTCTTGTACTTGGTCTCGACGTAATTGGCAATCCGTATGGACTAGTCGTAGGTGCAATGAAAGGTGTTGAGGACTTATTCTACGAGCCTTTTCAGGGTGCCATTCAAGGGCCTGGTGAGTTCGCCGAGGGTTTACTATTAGGAATGAGGAGTATGCTGGGACATACAGTAGGTGGAATGGCTGGCGCTGTATCGAAGATTACGGGCGCAATGGGTAAGTTTTGATTTCCACTATTAGGGTTGCCAACTTTACGAACGTATATCTTGGTGATGTAATCTACTTTTATGATTTCAATGCTTATATTTGAAATAATGTATATTAATAAATATCTAGCAGTAAGTCAATTTTTAACATTTTTTAAAAAATATTTCAAGTAAATGGCAATATTTATTAAATGATAGTGATTTTATATTATAAGTTAAGAAATGTATTTTTGAAAATAGGTAAAGGACTTGCAGCTCTAACATTTGATAAAGATTATCAACGAAAAAGACAGGAACAACTGAATAAGCAACCTGCAAATTTGCAAGAAGGCCTCGCTAGAAGCGGAAAGAGTTTGATTTCGGTAGGTGTAATACTTTTAATAGTAGAACCATTCTTACTTAAGAGAGTATAATACAGCTTATATATTATAGGGTGTTTTTGATGGCGTTACCGGTGTCGTGACGAAACCAATTTCCGGAGCTAAAGAGGAAGGAGTAGAAGGTTTCTTCAAAGGTTTTGGAAAGGGTGTTGTTGGACTTGTTACGAGACCTACATCTGGTATTGTTGATTTTGCTAGTGGATCTTTCGGGGCAGTGAGAAGGTAGAGTTTTTTACTATTTATCGTAATCCCGTGAAACGTATAGAGGCATCAAATTAACATTTGTATTTTTGTAGAGCAACGGATTTAAACGAAGAAACTAAGAGAGTTCGACCGCCAAGATTTTTACAGCCTGACAGTTTAGTACGTCCATATGTTCGAGATGATGCTGAGGGTAATAAAATTCTAGGTGTAAGTTACAAATATTTATTTAATAATACATTGTTTTAGTTTAGAAGTTGTTTAAATCAAAGTACTAAATCTTTACAGGAACTCGAAAAAGGAAAATATGCTAACACAGATATGTATTACTTTCACATGAATATGGGCAAAGATGTTTTATTGCTAACTGATAAAAGAATAGCGTACTTAGAAAAGTGTGACTTGTTTGGTGGTTGGAAGGTAACTTAATTATTAAAATAAGTTAGATAGTAAATGTCAATTACTTATGCGAAAATGATTTTCAGGTTGATTGGTCGTACACGTGGCAAGAAATTGATCCACCGCCAGTTATGGTCGACAAAGGTATCCAAATTTCTCTAAAAGATGGTCAGAGAAGGAAGAAGCTTGGAGGATTGTTTGGAAATTCGGATTCGGTAAAAGTACTTCTCATACCAGATTTACTAACGAAACAGGTATACTTCAATCGTTTCTTTTTAATTTTTTATTTGAATAACCATATTGAAATTTTAAATAATAAATTCTCTATGTATAAATAATAAAAGTATTACAAATAACATGACATTCGATAATTTATTTCAGCTGTTATGCTCAAAAATCCATGATCAACTACGACAATATAAAGCCTAAAGTAGTTAAACCAATAGATGAAAATATAAGAAAAATTATTTAAAGCGATATCCGTTTCTTTTGAAACGACTTCGCCGAAAAACTGGTTGTTTCCAATCACAAGAGCACAAAGATTTATGGAATGAAGACTGCTGTAACGCTTATCGTATGAACTAATGGGCTTCATGATGTTCTTCTCTACCTCGAAGAAGTTAAAAAAAGTGGTTCAAGTTTCACATGAAGCAATAATAATTGTTCACGTTTTTGTACAAATTCCAGATCATAATTATTTTAAAGTTGACATTTAATTTCATTTGGTCTGTTTTTTGTTACTTTGTGTTTTTGTTATTAAAAAAAAAAAGGGTATTGTCAAACTCTGTGATTTGAAAGATAAAATAACCTATATTTATTTTTTACTCTGTATATGTTTAAAATATTTACCATGAAGAATTTTACCTTATTTTTTGTTTTCATCTATAAACCAACATAAATAATTTACAATTCATATGTAACACTAAAATATATATTGTGCAGCGCACTGCTTTAATAATGTTTACGAATTAAATGCGTATTCGTGACATTTTAACAACTGAGCAATTAGCTCAGGCTTCAAGTCTAAACTACAAAGTAATAAATAAGTTCTTTTTACAAAAACATTACTGAATATCGAATCAATTTATTAATTTCTAAAAATAATAAGTTTATATTATACAATCATGAAAAAAATGTTTCATTCTTGTGAGAGTGTTTTGATATTCATTTTGCTATTTTATAAGATTTTATGAAAATAAAATAGAGCATTTTATAAGAGCTTAAAGAGCTGTTTATTTATGAACTGCAAAATGTTGTTTGAAGAAAAAAGGTTTTATGAGCGTTAAACGCTTGAATAGTTATAATCTGAAGCTATAATAAAACAAAATTAAAAAAAATCATATATATATATAAGGCGATATTTTTCATCAACGTATTGTTTACAACGTATATTTTACAAATAAATAGGCACGTTATCTATTGCAAACGTTTTTGTTCTATTCTATAATATATATTCCACTTTCTCCTATAGCGACAAAAATTTCTACACCAGATTTTTTAACAATGAAACTACATTTTTGAATATATTGGCAGAATCTTCAAAAATGAACAATTACGAGAAACGTAAATTAATAAATAAATATAAATCTAAAATAAGAATTGTAGAGTACTATTGATTTTATATCAAGATTATTTAATTTTAAATCTATATGTATTTTAAAATATGTACATCTTATGGTTGCGCAGTAGTCGATTATATGTCAGAAATGTCGGAATTCATGTCATCTGGGAAATGTCAGAATCATTCTGACACCCTACATGATACGTCGAATCGTATTTTTTGTTTGATCATACTTTGCTGGCTGGAGTAGGGGAGGTTCGAGATTATAATCTGAGCATATGAGGCAGGTGTTGCCGACCGTCGAGCACTGACAACTCCAGCCGGTAACACGAAACGAACGAAATTGTGTAACCTTTTCCATCTCTTGTTTCATTCCACATTGCAACCCTCACGACTAACCGACCAAATAACCAAAGATCGCAGAACTAAAAGCGCTAAATTCAAATTTATGTAAATCGTTGCTTATTGTTAATCTTGGACGTAAATTAGCTCAAGCCAAAAATTTGAATATTAAGTTGTTAATATTATTACTAACTCGAGCTTGAATAAAGACTGTTTTTATTTCACAAATTTCTATCCTAATCGTAATCGTAATAAACCTCGGTTTTTTGACTTATCTCTATCACGTTAAGCTATAGTTCCAATTAACAAAACTAAAAGCAACCAATTTTTCTGAATAGCAGTTTATTTCGTAAAAATATTATTAAAAATAGCGATTGTAAATGTGAAGTTCGAGGACTCCATTGAACGTGTTTTTTGAGAATGCACTCTGTATAATAAAACTAGTCAAACTCTTTTCAAAGAAGTTGGAAATATTTTTAAATATGAATTTTGCTCCATTGTTTCTTATCCTTATTCTGACGTAATCATCAAGTCAGACAGCTTTTTTTAAACTCATCCAACCATTTAACATTTTCTTTGAAAAAGGCAAGTAGCCCTTGAAAAAAGGATTTCATGCTCCAAATATCCGAATAAAACATTCCAAGAAACTTTTGACATTGAGCAAAATTAAATTGATAATTTATACTCATAGATTCAAAATTATCACAAACGATAGCTGCCACACGTTGGTTTTGCTATTGGGTGTCTCAATGACAGATCCATATTCTCAAATAAGATTTCTCACTCAGCCTCTGTCCACACCGCAGCAACTGTAGCTCTGTATTAATGTATTGATAGAATTTTATTTGACGAAAACAAAAATTTCAGAAATTTCACTGTCTTAGAAAATGCTCTAACTGTCAACTTTAACTCCACCTTTTCATCTCGTATCATTTTACAAATTAAATCTAATCTGCTCCATTGTTAAAAAGAACTTGATAATTTAGTAAAACTTGTATGAATCTCTTTCCACTGGGGAATTGCAGACAACGAATTTACTGACAACGGTGCTAAGCAGGCAGCATCTGGGTATATATTGAATTACCTTACACTAATCCCTTTCGCCTATTTAAGATTAAAGTTACAATGGTTTTAGTAAGTTTTTCAAATTCTAATGCTGTATAATTCTG
The DNA here is from genome assembly GCF_024137745.1 of Phymastichus coffea. Classification (NCBI taxonomy): domain Eukaryota; kingdom Metazoa; phylum Arthropoda; class Insecta; order Hymenoptera; family Eulophidae; genus Phymastichus; species Phymastichus coffea. The sequence continues at coordinate 193,311 of NW_026706973.1, forward strand.
TCGTTTGATTTAAATATTATATAGAAATATAACAACGAGGATATGAAGAATTTACATAATTTTGTATGTGAATAGACGGACTTTCATTATAAAAGTTGCTATTAATTTTACTACGTTTGCCGCAATGGTTTTAAGTTAACTTTAAATAATAAAAATATGTAAGATTGTGAAATAGTATTGTTTTATTAATTATTCATATTGTAGTAATTGGCACCGATCTAGCTTTTAGTTTGACAAACTTGTAAGCAACTGTTTTACAGATTTTTAAGTGACTAAAAAACATCAAATACAATAAACGAGATTATTTATATGTGTCAGTTACAATGATTTCATTTGCCAAGCCTCGTAAAATTTTTAGACCAGCTGCTCACACTTCATTCAATACCTCTTACAAGTTCGCATTCTTATTAGAGTAAATATTCGTTCAACTTGAAACGATTTAAAACATTTGTGATATCGCATGTTCATTTGTTCGCAAACAGTAACACAAAGCCTTTTTTTTAACGTTTCAGTTATTCTCAGCTTGCCATCCAATGATTTTTTTGCTTCTGGTAACATATTAAAACTCCCAGCTATTGCGCCAACTTTATAAATGTGCTAATAAATTTAAGTATCGGACGACAGTCATAATGAGCGAATCATTGTGTGGAGCCTAATTATTACAGCAATTTTATACGGTAATTCAGAACTCACTTACTAACTACTAAATTTGTTCGTAACAAATTAAAAATAGAGCATCTGCATCAGCAAAATAAGCATATATTCTATTAGCACGGAAGGAAAGAGTTAGCCTTCGCTGTAGCAAATCGAATCTGCTCCAGTATTGGTAGGAGCTGAGGAAATGTCTTCTTTCTAATGGCTTTTCTACAACACTGTTTAATTTGTTTCGCACGTTGTCCTTTCGTAAGAAAAATTGGACAGGATTCCGACGGACGGATAACAATGGATCGTTGCAGGCACGAATCGCAGCTTTAAGCTGGCTTCACGACGAGAAGCTCGACCTCGTGGCCGCTTCTCGCAGCGAGGCCGCGAGCGTCGCTCGGCGGGGAGGCGACCCCGGCCAGTTGGCGAACGATGTCCTCGCGCGTGCGACCTCTGGTCTCGGGCAGCAGCGAGTAGCAGAAGACGAAGGAGGCGAGACAGAAGCCGGCGAAGACGAGGAAGCAGCCACCGCCGAGCAGGCTGTCGAGAGTGGCGAACATCTTGACGACGACGAAGGCCATCGCCCAGAAGAAGACGTAGCAGAGCGTGCTGGCGAGGCTGGAGACGTCGTTACGGAAGACTTCCGAGGTGATGACGAAGGGCACGGGGCCCATACCCAGGCAGTACGAGACCATGAACGCGGAGAAGGCCGCGAGCGGCAGCCACGAGAGCCGCTCCACGTGGTAGCCGCGCTCGTGCAGGCACAAGAACGAGCCGATGAGCGCGTGGCACAGCGCCATGCCCGCGCACGAGACGAGGCTCAGCAGCCGGCGGCCCGCGCGCTCCATCGACAGCGTCGCCGCGTACGAGCCGAGCACCTGGATCGCGGCGACGGCCATCGCCGAGTTCTCCGCCGACAGCGCCGGGGCCGCCCGCGCGAATATCGGCTCCGCGTAGCTGATCTGCAAGCAGACGCACGGCCCGTGACGCGCGATGCTGCGCCGCGCCGCCCGCGGCTCGCCGCTCACCATCGCCAGGATCCCGCTGAGCTGCTGGCCGGCTATCGCTCCGAGCGCCACGAGCAGGCCCCGGCGCGCGCCGCGGTCCCGCAGCAGCCGCGCGAGGCCGGGCGCGCCGCCGCCGCCGCCGCCGCCGCCGCCGCCGCCGCCCTCCGCCACCTCGGCCCGCAGCCTGGCCAGCTCCCGCTGCGCGAGCTCGCGGTCGTTCGCCCGCAGGAACAGCAGCGATCTGCAACGACGAGCGACAGGTTGAGCTTGAGCCGACCGGCCGGCCGGGCGTCGCGGCGCTCACTGCTCCGCCTGGGCCGTCCGGCCGCTGCGCACGAGGTAGACGGGCGTCTCGGGCACGAAGAGGAAGGCCGCGGCGAAGCCCACTGGGAACAGCAGCGACAGCACGGCGAACAGCCGGTAGGACAGCTGCGAGCCGGCCACGTAGGCGAACAGGATGCCGAACTTGGCCGACAGCAGCAGCAGGCTGCCCAGCGCCCCGCGCACCTGCTCGCCCGCGATCTCGCTCACGTACAGCGGCGCGATGTACATGCTCATGGAGGCGCCCATCCCGCCCACCAGCCGCGCCGCGTACAGGAAGTGGACGTGGCTGGTGCCGAAGATGACGAGCAACCACGAGGCCGCGGACGGCACCGCGGCCAGGTAGCCGAAGCCCTTGCGGCCGAACCTCTCGCTCAGCAGCCCGGAGAACGGCACGACCATCAGGGCGCCGATCGGCAACAAGCTGCTTATCCAGGATATCTGCTCCTCGGTTATTCTCGCCTTGCCTACCGGCGGCGCTGCCAGCCGCAGCTGAGGGATTATCGGCGATGGCCAGCCTATGTTTATGCCGCTCGACACCGTCGCCAGGTTCACTGCAAGTCGCAACCACACGCGTCGCATGCTCGATTAGATGCGCCTATCGACAATCGACCCTGACCGCGCTCCGCTTTCATTTCCCTTTCTTTGCGACCTCGAGGGTCTTTCCACCCTGACTTTCGGACTCCTCCCGCGGACCTCCGTTTACCATTGTTTTCAAGACTCAATGACGGCATTTCTTTTTTCCAGTAGCAGTGCCTCGGCATTTCGGTAGCGAACGCGTCTATTCCATGGAAAAGTGTTTTTTCACTCCAGCTATAAAAATGTAAGCTACCGAAACAGGTGCATTCGGACAGATAAGATAAGAATCTAACGTTCAACGTGCACGCTCATGCAAAATTACGCGTACCTCGCTTTTCGATACTTTTGGTATAATGATTGATGAATCATTTCGTCAATTTAATATACAATTTACCACCTCACATGGCACATTCGTGAAAAATGAAAATTTTATGAACAAAAAAATATCGAAAACCTTTTTTAAGTCTTACCAATGATTGCGGCTATACATTGCCGAACACTTCCAGTATTCTTTGATCTTTCTGGCTTGTTCATGTTTGAAATACTCCAAGTATATACGTTAATAATATTATGATTATTATTATTATTATTATTATTATTATTATTATTATTATTATTATTATTATTATATAATAATGATATTATTTTGGCACTGCATATAAAGCATTCACATTATTTTTCTGTAACAACACAGTGAAAGTAATTAACGAAGATTCACGGCAGCTGTTGCAGTCTCTTTCAAGACAACTCTCAAACTAACCAGATTCATTATAGTGTTCAATTTATTACAGCTTGTATTCGCGTGTCATCAAAGATAAGTAAATAGGAAAAGTTTCATGCATGTATTTATGCTGTAAATGTGACAATGAGCAAAGTGCCATTATCTCTTAATGATATGACATGCCATTGAATAAACATCTCTTGAATCCAAGTGATGTTTATTCAACTTTCAAGCTTTATTTAATAATTAGGCGACAGCGATTACGATTCACATATTGGTTATTGAACCGCACATCATATCTTTACGAATATTCGGTAAGCTGCTTGAGAAAAAGAGAACCTTTACCTTTTTTTTTGTCTTTTATCTACTTACAGAAAAATTTTTGTATCAGAAATATATACCTTAGCTTTTCTTTTGTGAATCTCAAATAAAATTAATAATAGTTTTCAATGTGCCATCAATGGAATAATAGTAAGAATAATGTGATCTTATCTTTGATATTTTAAATAGAAACATTTTACTGCTTGAATAAAGATGAGAGTAGTCTTCCAAACCATAAAACTCTACCAACTAGTTTGGCAACTTTATCCGTAGAATAAACTAGGTCAGTAAATATAAAATACATAATTTTACTGATACACGAGATTAAGATTTTTTCTAAGTACTATTACAGGAGATAAAAAATATTTCGCTATATACGCAAATTAGTAAACAATAAAACTACATTCACGCTTTATTTACAACTCATTAGTCAAACAATAAATTCGAAGGAAATGATCTATATAATCTTTCAGTAAACTACTTTTATCTAGCTAACCTTATTTAATTTACAACCATGCTCACAATGATTTATTTCAATTTTTTTTATAAGAATGGCGCTACCAAGCTTGAAAATCGAATGGCAGCGATTGTTTATTTAATTTTTCGTAGCAAATTTCGTTTTTGCTCTTTTTTCTTTTTCTAATGTAAGATATTAATAAACAATTTAGTAAGGATCACGCTTTAGACAACAATAAAATTAAACAATTAAGAACACGTATCACTAAATTTTTATAGAAGCTATAAATTACTCATATTCGCATTCCAGACTTATTATTTTCATCAAAATCACCGTGCACATTTCTTATATGCTCAATTTTCAGAGATAGAGCTACGCAAAACTATATAGGCCAAAGAATTAAGAAGTAACTTATAACTCGAATTACAGGTAAATAACGGTAAAGAATTTTTTTTATTATACATAATTGCATCAAGATTTATTAAACTATTTGCTGGTATGTTTTAAAATAGAAAATGTTGTAGATACACCGAAAACAAATTGTAAAAATTAAGTTTTAAGTATGTAGTCACGTCGACAATATCGTGAAGAGGTCATTTAAGCGAAAAATTGCGTAAATACGCCATGCCGACTGCAGGGCAGAGAGTTGAAATGTCAATATGGATTAAATGTATGTTAATATTAATCATTGCCATTACAGTGTCTAGTGAAACTTTTTTGTTTCAGTTCAATTCGTTATAAATTTCAACGCAATTATAAAAAACAACAATGGAGTATCAGCGATGATTGCTTTTCACAACAAATAAAAATATTCCGCTTGATTTCAGAAGTTTTCTTTTACAAATGTAAGAAGCTTTCGCTGTCGACGTTAGAAAGGATCCTCGATAATCGTTCAAATATGATCCGATACAATAGGCCTCTCCGATTGAATTGATTCCTGTGGAACGTAAAGTCGATGCAATGAAAGAAATTTACAGTAATATTCACAAAAGCTTGCAAGGATTTCAAGTTGATCGACGAGAAACAGATGAGATAGTTTGCAACTACAGGCCTTGATTTCGAGATAATAAGAAAGAATTATTTCTGAAATTCGCGATTTTTGGCGACCTTACTTTTGTATTTCTTATGGGACTCAAGAGGAGCGTCAACTCAAAGTCGAAAATATCGCCGAACAACGCTGGAAAAAGCTCAAAAATCACAAGATATTCGAGTTTGAGTTGACGCTTCACTCGAGCCCCATAAGAAATACATGATAAATTAAAAAATCTATTATCAGAGACGGTCATCAGCTTTTTAAATAATCCTGTTACAGGTAATAAAATGTTTTTTTACTTCCTGTCCGTCACCCATCTCTTTTTTGTAAAAGGAAAATAAACTAACTTCACTTTTAGACCTACATATTTCTTTTCTATAAAAAGAGAAAGGAGACTATTAAGTCACTGTACGGAAGGTCTGTACGAATACGCTTGTCACTTTGTGCGTCGTTTCCAGATGTTGGTTCCCTCGCCGAGATTTTACGGCGGTCATAACAATGAATTTGCGCGCCAAGTTTTAGGCGCGCTGTTGCTCTACACATGGATACAGGTTTCGAAACGAAATAGATTGCATATTTAAGTCGGGAAAGTATTGGTAACGCCGTAGCATGTGAAAATTTACAAAAAAGGTGAACCCGAGGTTGTCAAACACTTGCTATGACCTTGACAATTAAATGACAGTGGTGCGTGTATTATTTTTTTATCCAATAAGATCCAATGAAGTTACCGACCGAGCCGAATTTGGGAAATACTACTTTCGGGCCGCTGAACAAAAAATTGCTTATCTCGTGGTAAATTTCAAATATTATCCTAAATTAATTTTTAAATTATTGAACTGGTATTTGATTCACTTGCATAAAATAATAACAAAGAGATTGCGGTTAATCTACTACATTTTTGCCTCTTTATTGTCGGCAAAAAGATACAAATTTATTCTATGGTATATAGTATACATACACACCCATACACACACACATAATTTCAGAGTATAAGAACGATCATCTGTACACCTAATAATCGTAAGCATGGTTCGTAAATATAGTATGTATAGTTCAATCCATAGGTATAATACACGATGTGTGTGTGTGTCTGTGTGTATGTAGCTAGTTGACAAATGCATACAAGAATATATGCTACAACTAATATTATTTTTTCTGTCGTAAGACTAGGCTGCTAATTTATCGTTGTTCATCGGTCGCCAACGTTGTTCACGGCCTCGATCTTCTGCGACTTAGATTTTTGTTTGACAGTCTCGTTTTTCTCATCATCCGAAGAGCTCAAAACTCTTTTTTTATCTGGTTTTTTAGTCTCTTTCGGGTCATGTTTATAGCTCTCAAATTTATTATTTTCATCCTTAGAATTTTCTTCACTTTCACTTCCACTGTCCTTTCTCAAACTCTTAGAATTTACATTAGCTTTATCATTGCCTTTAAATTCAAGAAGACCACTGTTTATGTAAAACCCTCCATGGACTGTGGTTACCTCTTCAGGTACCTCTTCGTCATAAGCATCTGTATTGTCTATGAATGGATCACTCTCATCATAACCAGCTCCTAAGTCACCATAATTCTTTCTCTTTCGATTGCCATATTTTGACTCAAAATATCTAGCTATGTCTAGCTCTACTTTGTCATTACTGTCCATGTCTCCAAATGGATTTGTCCCATTTGTAGCCCCGTTATCAGTTTTCTTTTTCTCCTTGCGCTGTTTTTTCTCAGCATTTTTTAGTAATTCAGCATAGTTTACCTCTGGATAATTTTCATTGTTCGAGTCTGGGAGAGTTATCTCAAAGCGCACTGATGGTGCTATTTGTTTCTTATCCTTGGCAGATTTTGAGGTTTGACTCCCATCAACACTTTGCAGTGACATCCTCTTAACTTCTGCCATGGCTTGTTATTCCGTAATTATCAGTTATGAACACTAAAATAATAGCATACTTTAGAGCTATTTATTTAATTATATTTTTTTCGTTGAAAAATTTAAGTTAATCGTAACTATTTATTGTTAGAATTTTATCGTAAAGATAAACATTAGTATGCATTACCTCCATAAAAATTAACATTTATTCTCGTCTTTTCATAAAAATATACATCGTGAACTCTAAAGTTGCATTTAAATATTCGTAATTATGAACAATCGGTTGATCTAAACTTTTCCAAAGCCGGTCGTGAACACTTTGTTTATTTACCATGTTTGAAGAAAAATGGCTGAAGTTCAAACTAAGCGAAGCGCCATGTTTAATCTTGCTCGCCATCATTATTTGGCGGTAATTGTAATTTATTTGATATTTTCCACCTTATACAGTGAACTATTTTAACTAATGGTAACAAGAAGAATGCAATTCATATTGATTTTTTCAAAATTAACTTTAATATAATTGAAGCAATAATGACAAATTTTAAATACCACGTAATATACGATACAGTAATCGATGTCATTTTTTTCATACATAAATTTTTCTTTACACACATGCGCGTACTGCAATTAAAAACTAAATCATGTTCTCATCTGCAAGACATTTCTTTTCACTGACGCAATAAAACCAATTAACCGTACAAGTAATTAAATATTCTTTTTCTTTTTGATGTGGTTATCGGTTAAGATAAAGTTTATTTGTAGCGTAGTTACATTTATTTAAAATAGTTTCAAAGTTTTCTCGTGTGATTAATATTTGTTTATTTGCTTTTTTTTCATTCTTGTCAGATGGCTATGCAAAAATACTTTGAGACGTAAAATTGTGACATTGAAATTATTTCAATATATATAAAAAATTCAAAGTTTTCGAAAAAGTCTAGACAACACTCTGGTTGCTTCATATCACATTCTATTAATAGACAATTATAACTTTTTATGTAATTATTTTTTTGTTTGATGGAAGTTAATTTTTTTTATATATAAAATATCCTGTGGACCTTCAAACTTAGCTCCAAAATATTTGAAACTAGCACTTGTATCTTATTGGGATAGGATTTGTTTTTTTCTTATGAAAAAATTATTAACACTGATCAACGAGGCATTTAATTATGATAATGATGTCCATAATAGCAATAATAATAATCATAATAATAGTAATAATATAATAATAATACGCGCGAGTAGAGTATGAAACGTCGCTTCCTTAAAAAAAAAATTATAATGCAACGCAGTCGGATTGACTACGGCATATCAGGAAGAGAACGAAGTAATAAAAAAGTCAACAAAACAGATAGAAAGAAAGAAATGTCAATTTTCGAAAAGGATATGGGATCCCTAGTAATCTAGTAACAAAAGCGTCAATTTTCATCTCTCTGTTATACATCAAATGTAAAATGACTACGACAAAAAGAATTACATTAAAGCATACGCAACAGTGACTACCAGAAATCACATTCTCTTTAATAATTTCATATCCATCGAACGAAAACAAAAAGACAAATCGACTGGATTTTCTCTATCTGCGTGTACACTCGACTAACCAGCGCAATGTCAAGCAAGAAAAAAAAAAATGATTATAAAGAGAACGGATTAAACGCTTCTTCAGTTGTACGACTAGCTGAGGCCTGTTTTTTTTTTTAATTATTTTTGTTTGTTTGTTAGATGTAAAAAGCGACATTATAAAAAGTCACTTGATATATCACCCACGTTTACATATTATCTTTCACATCCGATATTACAATCCATCATGATCATTCGCTCAAAGTCTCATTCATGCACTCACGTAATCAGAAGTGTACTAGTAGAAAAAGGCCTCTACACCCAATTTTACACAGTAAACAGGTATTTTTTGTTGTATTCAAAACAGTTTTGTCTTGTTTTTTTTGTCCCGTTCTAGTAGAGAGATAATTAAAGCGGCACGTATTTGACACATTGGTTACATACAGCTCACGACGCGCATTCGTATTCTTGTCTTTCCATCTTTTAAAACTACAACACACGCTTCTGTCTTTAAAAAGTTACACTTGTTCGCTAACTAAAAAAATTAATCAATCACCATTAATCAAACAACAGAGTTGTTTTCTTTCTTTCTCAAAACAAATTTCACCAATTCTTTCGTTTTGATCGCAAACATACATCACAACATACAAGTTATACGTATACGGATAGACACAGACGTCACGTCAAAATGCACAGCATTTTAGTAATCAACAACAACGAAAAAAGGAGAGTAGAGGATGGGTATAAGTAGGTAGCCGCTATCTACTCTGTTTCGCATTGCTGAGGCTCACTGGGCGGAGTGCCATCGTGCGAGCAACTACTGCCCAGTTGCATTGGCGTTGCCAATTGTGGCGCCGACGCCGAAGCAGCAGCAACTGGCGGTGGTGCTTGCAGTGTCGTCGGTGCGTACACTAACCGATAACCTGGTGGTAAGATGAATCTACCCGGTTGTGCCGTTGCCGCCGCCGTTGTTGTCGATGCTGTTGGGGCTGGTGCATAATTGTAGGTCGATGTTGCTAGGGCCGAAGGTTCCGCGTAATATGGCAGATAACTCGAAGAGCTGCCTGTTAACACGTTTGTGACTAGAGTGCTCGTCGAGCTTCCCTGAAAATCGAAAAGTATTGCTTATACTTACAATTGTATCAAACATTTTCTCGCAATGAAAGCATCTTTCATCGAAAACAAAATGTTACCTGTGTTGATGTGTCGGGCATAGTAGCAGTGGCGAACTGATACTGCGGTGGAAACATTCCAGCGATGTCGAGCTGCTGTTGTTCAGTTTGCACGGCGGCAATGCTTTGATAATTATCCGAAGGCACTATTGGCACTGGTATGACGTAGGCGTGGGAAAGAGCAGCTGCTTGGCTTTGCGATGGAACTCCTTGAGGCTGCTTGAGCTTTTGCGTTGCAAGCCTCAATGTTTCCTCGGTGTCTGGTGAATAACTAAGCTTACGTTGCATTGGCGTCTGCGTTGCTGGACTGAACATTATATAATCTTCCATTCCAGATAGCCTCGATTGCCCTGCCATCAACAGATCTTTATTAAGATCCATGTTGGTGAGTTTAGTATGTGTTCTTTTTAAAGTCTATATTTGCATTTATATGTGTTTGAGTGAACTATTTACCTGTGATAGTATCATATAGTAGAGGGTGATGATGGTGTTGATGATAAGCACTTGCTTGCTGTTGCTGCTGTATAAGCAACTGTAACTGATGTTGTTGAAAGCGCTCTAACTCTTCCCGGTGTCGCTTTTGCAATGTTTCCAATTCCATTGTTTGCCTAACACAACGTATATCTGATTAACACTAATTGTACTTACGATTGCTTCATTAGTATGAATGGTATACAAACCTTTTGATAAGAAGTTGGTATTCTTCGCTGGGTGTTAAAATTGGCAACCTTTCTTCCTTCTCAAGCTAGAAAAAAATCATTAAATTTTTGAAATGTCATTTAATTAGATACTGGACGGAAATTTGAACGTTGAATAATTCACCTCAGTAGGTAAAGCATTATTCGAAGTAGAGCCTTGAGGCGGCGGCACTGAACCTTCCCTTCTGTGCAATAATTGTATCGACGCTGCACCAACTGCAAATTTTCAAGATAAATAATCGTATACTACCGACACATGCAATTCGTCTTACTTGTGTGCTCCTCAGCGTAATGCTGAACAGTATTAGTCTTGCTTTCGACACTCTTGCTATCATCCAAATTTGGATTTTGCGAAGCAACAGTTTCGTTTGAGGGTGGACCAGCCACTTTAGACACCATGAACCTTGAAATTTTCCTCGCAGGCTGATTCTGCGTTAAATGTTAGGAATAATAAAATAATATACAAATTTAGTAAAAAAAAATGAAAAAATTGTAATAAGAATAGAATTAAATTCAACCTCAATATTAGAACCAGAATTATCCGTAGTTTCCAGCTGTCCAGCAGTTTCCATCACAGGTGTAACAACGCTCGGAGCAACAGTCGCAACAGGAACACTACTAACAGTCAGATGGGCGGTCGATGTATTCGCGTAAACCATAGTTTGCGAGGTTGTTATGACACTTGGCGTTTTTTGATGAATTTTTGCCAACTCGTGTTCGAGTTCTTGCAGTCGCGAGCCTGGCTTTGGTACGCGCGATTTAGCTTCTTTCGTGGGGCTTGAAATCTCTTGGGATTGACTACTGGTCGACACTAGCGTTGGACTGTCGAGCTCAACCGTCTAAAATAATTTATGTGTTAAAAATATAATGCAAATCATTGAACGATATCGAGACAATAAGACTTACATTTGAAGCATAAACACTTTGAGTAGCAAATTGTTCTGCAACGGCATTACCATCGACTGCACCAGCTTCATTCGAGATAGTCGAGTATCCAGAATGTATCGTCGAATGTGGAGACGAAGATGCCTATAAAAAAATTAAAATAATGCAACTATTAGTTTCTCATATTCTTTACATCTCTTAAATTGACGTTCAAACAAGAAACCAACCAAAGTTTGAATACTCGGTACAGAGATACCAGGCGCAGCACCCATTTTTTGTTGAAGCTGATGCACGTGTATATCATGCAAAGCAGGTGCTGGTTGAGTATGCAAAGTCGCAGGATGACTGATCGGAGGTGTATTATAATTAGCCAACTCAGACGGTTGACTAGTCAACTGCGTGAGCTTCTGCTGCAGATAGGCTATAGTTTGCGGACCACCCTCCGGTTTGTCCAATGAGTTCTGTTGACTTAATTTTCTGTGATGATCCCTCATAAATTGCTGGTGATAAATAGCGTTATCCATCGACTCGACAAACGTATGTTCTGGAGTGATATCGTGACTGGAGTTCTCATTCTCCGATGATAGCATCTGACAATCGGAACTCGTACGACGACTGAGATTGTACTCGGAATTCGTATCTTGCTGCTTGTGCTCAGGGAACTTCAGCTGCAGATTATATTGATCTGAGTTATCTGTCGATTCCGGCAACGTTTGCTGCGATTGCAAATGAGCTTGTGGTGCGATTTGATAAGGTTGCATCATAGGTTGCAAAGTCGCCTGACTTTGAATATAGTGTACGTGTTGAATTGGCTGCAGTTGGATAATATTTTGCCCCGGTAAAGGAGCGTATGAAGGCAAGATCCATTGTCCTTGGATAGTCGCGTGTGTTGGTAATGCATGTGGCTGTTGATGGATTATTTGAGTTTGGTCGATTTGTTGCTGAAGATTCGCTTGTGGCATCGCTTGAATCAACGTTGGATGAGCCAATGGCGCTGACTGAGTCGGAATGTTTGTTGGGAAGTTCGGCTGCGCTTGTAACAACTGTTGAGAAAATTATATATTGGATTAGCGTTTATATTTAAATGAATTGAAAAACAAATTTACACTTTCAAATTTTTTTTGCTTTTACTATTCTACTTTAATTTTTATTGCAAATTAAGCAGGATCTATACAAATTCTAAACTAAATTTTCATTTTTTAATAGTTTGTTATTTGAAAGTATTGTAACAAAGAATAGTATAAAATATAATATCAAATAACATTTATTAAGAATATTTAGCTTTTTTTCGTTTAGTATTGTTGAAGGTAAAACCATTTATCCAAAGAACTTCAAATATTCATATACACTGTTCTAGAAGTTCTACTAATTTTATAATTGAGGAGTTGCTTCAGTAATAACGTATAAACTATGTTAAAAGAAGGCAACAAATAATAAATAATATCTCCTCAATCATTTGTCAGTCGTCCAAATATAAAAACTCTCCTTGAAACATTTCTAACTATAAAGCATGCTAGAATATATGTATATATATATACACACACGCACACGCACGCACGCACATACACACACACATACATATATATACACACTCGGTAAAAAAGTATACCACCTTACAATATACCTCCATAATTCGAAAATAGAACACATAAATGACAATTGTGAGAAAAAGATTGATATAGAGAGAAAGAAAGGGAGGGGGAGGGAGGGGGGAAAGAGAGAGAGAGAGAGAGAGAGAGAGAGAGAGAGAGAGAGAGAGAGAGAGAGAGAGAGAGAGAGAGAGAAGGAACTTAGGTAAACTAAAAAAGATAGTATCGCAAAATTACCCAAAAAGACTTTCCAAGGTGGTGCAACTTTCTCATTACCTGCTGCACGTTCTGTTGCATTTGCTGCTGATAATGAGTATTCTGCAGGCAGAGATCTGCTTGTACAGGTTGGAAATACTGTTCGGTGTGCAAAATTGGTTGAATAACCGCGGCGGGATTCTGTACGGGTTCGTGACCCTGGACGACTGGATGGGCGGCTTTGGATTTCGGATTCGACAGTATATTGGCGAGATTCTGCGCTAAATCGGGCAAAGTTGACGATACTTCTTTGGCTTTTTTTGGCGCAGCTTCCACTGCTGTTGTTGCTGTTGTTACTGTGACGGGAATTTGAGATTGAATCGGTTGAACAACATTTTGTTGGATTACTGGTTGTTGCGGCGGGATCTGTTGTTGCGTTTGTTGTATTGGTTCCGTGTAGCCGTTTGAAATAATTTCTTGTTGCTGTTGCGGTATCGGTTGCTGTATCTGCAATAGCTGTTGCTGCTGTTGTTGAGGATATACCTGTTGTTGAATCGGTTGAACTTGAGCTGCTTTTTTGTCATCAGGAACGTTACTGTAGATAGAAACGTTATTTTCAGTTTGTGAATCGGACGATATGTTGGATATGTTGGAAATCCTGCGGTTTCGCTCGTCGACGCTCGGTTGCGTTAGATTTTGAACCGAAGGCTGCAGATTCATCTGCTGCTGTGATTGTTGTTGGATTAGCTGAGGTTGCGTTATAACTTCTTGTTGCGCTTGAACCATGTAATTTTGTTGAATGACCTGTTGGTCCTGTATCATAATTGGTGCTACTATATTTTGCTGAATATCAACTATTGGAGCTGTAGCAATATTCTGTTGACTCTGTTGAACTACCGATTCATTTTCGCTAATGATGTGCGATATTTGCTGCACCTGCGGTACCTCGCTTTGCATAATTTGTTGATATTGTTGCTGTTGGATGGATACTTGTTGAACCTGTCGTACCAGTTAAATCGTATAAAATTACATTATTACTTTAGATTGTTACGCAAAGAAATAGAAAATTACTAACTCCAATATTGATATCCGTTGGTCTCTCGATAATATGCCCTTCAGTCACCTGATCAGATTTCTGCATAGCTGTAACTTCAAGTTTTCCTACCTCAGTAGGACGTTCAACAACTTCATGTTGGATTCTCGTTTCGCCATCTGTGACTACGGCTTTCTGCTCGACAACGGGGCTCACGAGGAAACGTGAAATCTTTCGCATTGGTGGCACTGATGCTTTCATCACCTCTGTATTATTAAAATCACTCGACTCCTTAACTTGATTATCGTCCATAGGTAACTGCTGGGCTTGGAACATCTCTTTTGCTACGTTATCTGTATGAAATAAATAAGAACGTTTAAACAATTGATTTCAAGCGTGATAACAAAAGATAAAAGACATACCTGTAGCAGACTGAATTTCATTCTTCTGCTCGAAATTTTGCGTGTCGCCAACAAGATTAGAAGTACTCTCATATGCGTTAGCAGTCTTCGAAGGGTCAGTACTTTCCTCAGACTCGTGATTCTCCATATCCACTCCAATGATCGTCGACCCAGCTGAGACTGACTCGAGATTATCCAAAAACTCAACAGGATTTGTGGGTGTAAGAGTGTCAGTGTTTTGAGTTGATGTAGATGAACGTCTCGATGCCTCGGTTGGCTCAGCTGAACTTTGATTATTTTGAGTTTCATTTGCTGATGGAGTTGCAGTAGTTTGCTGCAGCTGCTGTTGTTGTTGCTGTTGTTGTTGCTGCTGTTGATGTTTATCAGAGAGTGCTGCATTGGCGATATGAGAAATGATCTGGTCGATGGGCAATATCTTGGTTGGTGTCGACGTATTTGAAGTTTCATCCCTCTGCAATTAAAAGTAACGTGATTACTGCGAATCCAGAAAGATTTATACCTTGGATTAGCTTCTGCACACTAACTCCAAAGCCAATATTCAACATCACAAGCTTTTCTTTAAGTATTGTGATAAGTGTTGATAAATCTCTTTTCAACTTAATAATATTTAATAAATAAATGATATAAAATCATAATAAAACATGCATACGGTGAAGACACATCTGAAACAACACTTACAAACGATGTTATTAAAAAAAATAATAAGAACGTCAGGTCCTGCAACCTGAAAAATTGATATAATTATAAAAGAAAAAAAACCGGGCACTCTTGACTGAAACGAAAACATTGTATTTAAAGAAAAAGAAAAAATAAAAGAAGAAATGAGTTAATGTTGAAACGAAAATAGTGTAAGTAAGTGCATAGAAAGAGATAGAGAGGAAAGCATGAGACTCACCGAGCGGTGCCTACGATGAACTTTGTACGAGGAACGTTGGCTGCTTTGCCGCGTTAGCGAGCCGTGTCTCACCTGCTGCGTCCAAAATCATACACGGCAAATGTTCGTCTTTTAGTTTTTTCTCTCTCTTGTTCTCTTTGTCTTGTCAAGACACGCACGCGAATATTCACTCATACATTCGTACACATTTATTCAGACAAAAATGAAGATCCATCCAAACATGTTACCTTAACAGCATCCAGACTGTGATCACGTTCGCGAGGTCTTCGACTCGTAACAGGGCTACCTCCAGCTGATTGATGAGGAGGACCATGAGCTATTAATGGTAAATTGAGAGTTGGGTCGAGTCGTAATTGCCGAACGATGTCTTCAATGAGCTCAATAAATGTTTCACGTTGCGACTGTGGCAATAGATTTTCTGCTACCTGAAATATAAAATTTATGTTTTATTAAAAAGATTATTTCGCAAGTTGAAAAAGTCAAACGACATACCAAATTGTTTGCAATGTCGGTTGGTACCATATCATCTCGATCAAATTTAAAAGTGACAGTTTTCTGTTTGCTAGTGTCGAGTTGGCACTCAACGGACAAAGCCTGGCCCTCGACATTGCTCACTGACAAAACTGTTAATTTGATCCCGGGCTTCTTTCTCTTTGTACCAGTTCTCTTAATTTTGCTCTTCTCTGTCGCTGTTGTCATGGAATTGTCAACAATGTCAGAACGTCTATAACAAACATTTAAAATTAATACGTAAAATAATCGATGCATTTATTCATATTCATATTCAACAATCACTTACGCATCTCCCACTTCAGTCGTAGCAGTAGATGGAATTTGATTATCCAATTGCTGGACATTTGAAACCACTTCCAGCGACGTAATACCTCGTGAAACTTCAATAGTCTCTTGTTTTATCAAAGTCTTTTCAGTGATTATAGTAGACTCGTTAATTGTTGGGAAATTTTGTTGATGAATTGGAGGTTGTTGAGATACAGGCTGCGGTTGAACAATGGATTGTTGCTGCTGTTGAACAATCTGCTGTTGTACAACTTGCTGCTGAATAACCTGTTGTTGAACAACTTGTTGAACAATTGGTTGTTGCATGGCAGATTGCTGCTGTTGCTGCTGCGTTATTAACATTTGCTGTTGATCCTGCATTTGTTGTTGTTGCATCAGCGGCTGTTGTTGCACCATAGGTGACTGTTGTTGGATTTGCGGTTGTATCTGCGCTTGTTGTTGCATTTGTGACGGTTGTTGGATTTGCGGTTGTATCTGCGGCTGTTGTTGAAGTTGAGGTGTAGGCTGATGCTGTGGTTGCATTTGCGGTTGCTGTTGTGATTGCTGCTGCGGTTGTTGTGGTTGCTGCTGTGGTTGCATTTGTGGTTGCTGCTGCGGTTGCATTTGTTGTTGTATTTGTTGTTGCTGCTGCGGTTGCATTTGTGGTTGTTGCTGCGGTTGCATTTGTGGTTGCTGTTGCGGTTGCATTTGTGGTTGCTGCTGTGGTTGCATTTGTGGTTGCTGCTGTGGTTGCATTTGTGTTTGCTGCTGAGGTTGCATTTGCGGTTGCTGCTGTGGTTGTTGCTGTGTCTGCATTTGTGGTTGCTGCTGCGGTTGCATTTGTTGTTGCTGCTGTGGTTGCATTTGTGGTTGCTGCTGCGGTTGCATTTGTGGTTGTTGTTGCGGTTGCATTTGCGGTTGCTGCTGCGGTTGCATTTGTGGTTGCTGTTGTGGTTGCATTTGTGGTTGCTGCTGTGGTTGCATTTGTGGTTGCTGCTGTGGTTGCATTTGTGATTGTTGCTGTGTTTGTATTTGTGGCTGCTGCTGTGGTTGCATTTGTGGTTGCTGCTGTGGTTGGATTTGTGGTTGTTGCTGTGGCTGCATTTGTGGTTGTTGCTGTGGCTGCATTTGTGGTTGCTGCTGTGGTTGCATTTGTGGTTGCATTTGTGATTGCTGCTGTGGTTGAACAGTCGTAAGTCCTTGCGAAATAACACTTACATTTTGCGATATTGTGTTCGCAGAGGCTACAATGTTAGCACTTTGCGAATATGGCATTTGGATCACATTTTGTTGGGTTTGGGTTTGAGTTGCTCCGCTTGATATTATCGGTGCATTCTGAATATTCGATGGTATAGCAGATGCCTGGAATACATATACAAAGATTTGTTTAAAAAAATATTAACATACATTTCTCAGCAGTCTAAAAAATTACCTGTAGAGTTTGCTGAACAGTTGGCGTAACAGCGGTAACACTTGGAATGTTAGCAATCTGTTGTGGCAAGGATACTTGTACTTGCAACGGTTGAATGTAGCCTATCGACGTAGCCACAGCAGTACTACCAGGTTGATTGGGATGAGTAGCAAAAACCTGCTGTGACTGTTGATTAGGTAAAACGTCTATATGGCTACCAGTTGAACTGGTTGAATATCCTTGAAACATTTGCTGCCCGATATTTTGTTGATATATTTGTGGAGTAGCATAGGTTTGCATTGGACCTGCTCCTTGATAGAATTGCTGATTTGGTATGCTTTGGACTGCCGATGTCGGAGGTGCAGCGGGATTTTGGTGAATTTGTTGCACATGTTGGACCTGATTTTCGTTAATTGAACACTATTATATCAAAAAAAATTTTTTCATTAGAAAGTAATAACTGTTAAACTTACTTGCGTCTTAGTAAACTGAATTGTCTGCTGTATCTGCGGGATAGGTATTTGAGATGCGATACCCATTTGATTGAGTTGTATGTACTGTTGCTGCAATTGCTGCTGAGTGACTTGAGGGAAAGGCGCTTGAGCAGGAATAGCTTGAGGTGTCGAACACGTTGACGAATTTGCACTTAGTGCTTGATATTGCTGCTGCAATTGCTGTTGGGCTTGCAGCTGCTGTTGCTGCGCCTGCTGCGGTTGGATTACTGGAGTTTGCTGTTGGATAATAGGTTGTTGTTGGACCATCTGAACTGGTTGTGGTTGCAAACTATGTTGTTGGATAGTCACTGTGTTTTGCACCTGTTGCAAACTGACTCCAGACGGAACTTGTTGAGTTTGCTGCTGCTGCTGGATTTGTTGGATAAACATCTGATTTTGAATTTCATTAGCCGCAGAAGTCTCGGCATCTTGGCGTTCTTTTTCCTCTTTCAATTTTCTCTCTTCTCTCTCACGTTTTAATGCTGCGATCTGTGACTTCAACATCTTCGCCACACTTTTTACGTCCTCTTCCAATATCAAACTCGACTTTGCCATTTCTGAAGCGACCTCCTCCGCGTTGTCATTCTCAATATCAAAATCAAACTGAATAGCTTCGTTCTCTTTGTGTTTGCTAACCCTTTTTTTTGGATCTAATACTCGAAGACGGAATTCGACTCGTGATAAATCAGCTTCGGCTACCGCATTATCACGTGACACCATTTCTAATTTCAGTCCAACGTCGTCGGCGAAAAACTCGTGGTTTAGAAGATCCTTGACCAGTGGTCGCTCTTCCTTCTTTAGGCGAATGCACATCTCAATTATCTCGCGGACTTCTGGATTCTCCACTTTGTCGTAGCTTTGTGGTTTGACACCCTGCAAAAGAGAAGATTTAATTTTTTTTTAATTTTATTTATTTTGTGACAAATTTAAATTATTTTATTCGCATACGCAATATTAAAATAAAATAAGACTTGAAAATATTACGATCATAACTGTTGTTTTTTTGGAAAATAAAACACCATAAATTATTTAACTTTAAATACAAAAATAAATCATAATAAATCAGTCTTCGTTAATATATCTCCATGTAAGCATATTTTTGCCTTGGTCGAATAAAACACATCTTCTTGCACATGTATTTGTTGATATTTATAGACGTGTGTGGATATTAATACCCGCACGATAACCGAGTAACCAATGACATAAATAGCGCGTATCTCACAGCAATACTTCATTCTTCATTTTTTCCTCGTTGACTTACCGAAACAACTCTCTTATAAATCTGCGCTGGTCCTGTGCATTCAGAATATGGATACTCGCTGGTAGCCATTTCCAACATACACATGCCAAACGCATAAACGTCCACAGATTCGTCATAATGTTCCTCGTACATCTCGGGAGCCATGAATTCGGGTGTGCCGATAACGCTTTTAGCGAAACTTCGATTTTTCAGTGTAGCGAGGCCGAGGTCACCGATTTTCACGCTTCCTGTTGTGCCTGTGATGAAAATATTGTCGCACTTGAGGTCACGATGAATTATTGGTGGTGAGCGCGAATGTAGGAACGCCAGGCCTTTTAGGATTTGACGACACCAGGATTTTAAAACCTTAGGATTTATCTTTTTAAATCGTCGGAGATACCTGTGAATAAAATTCTTGTTATTTGAAAATCTTTCCCACGTTATTATTATTATTTTGTCTGCTATTTACGTTTTGAGAGTGCCTGAAGTCATGAGTTCTGTAACTAAAACAATATACTTGCGCCTGGTGGTTGTCACCTCCCAGTAATCATAAAATCTAACTATATTTGGATGCTGCAAGCCTTTTAACATTTCGGCTTCTTCTCTAAACCTCAGTCTTTCCGTTTTGTTTAGTTTTTTCTCCTATGGATAAAAAAATAAAACATTTTTCATTCAATTTCATTTATTCGAGAATTGTCTATAATTATTGTTTTACCTGTAATTCACACCAAGCAACGGCAACACCTGTTTGCGTATCTAGACCTCTATATACAGTTTTAAAACTACCGCGCCCGATCTCCTCCTCAAACTTGAGAAACCTCTGATCAGGCGAAATCGCCACAGCTTTCTCTTCATCATCGTCGTCCTCAATCGCTTGTGCTTTCACCTTTTTCAACAAATTCTCCACTTCCTTCATGCCAAATAAACTCTTGTTTGCGTGCTGCTCGTCAGGTTTAAAATTTTCATCCAGCAGTGGACCAATAAAACCTTCTACAATTTCTTCTTGAACAACACCCTTTGACTCGGCGCTTACATCCTCATTTTTAATATCCGTTGCTAACGGCGACGGTACTTTGCCCATTTTGCTCAATGACTCGTGGAGTGCTTGCGTCGCGACAATATCACTTATACTCGTTCCGTTGTCGTCTTCATCGAAGATTGTTACTTCACCCTCGACGCTAGCTTCTACTTCCTCGACTTTAGCTTCCAGATCTACAGACTCGCCCATCACATTCGACGTAGTAAATCGTGAATTTTTCACTTGTTCGATTTGTTTCGGCTCGCTTGTCGAAGCTGACGAGGTATCCAATGTGAGCTTTTTATGCCTAGACTTACTTGTACTCGATGAACTGTTTTCCGTCATATCACTGCAAAATTTTGAAAACAATGTTGTTATTATGATATAATTGCTAGAGATGGTAATAACCTTTGCGTAAATTTATTTATGAGCGGTGGAAATAACTGTTACACAAGAGTATAAATAAATGTTACAAAAATCGACAATGCTACCGCAATCTTAAGTAATAAAATTTAGATATACCTTTGATTACTTTCGTTGTTGAGAGAATCATCCAATATCTCATCACTATCTTTATCCTGTTTGACATTTAATCTCCTATTGGCACTAATCTTAGAGTCGAAATTAACTAAAGAGTAAACGGATGGTTTCCGTTTCATTTCACGAACGCTCTCATCTGCATTTGGCTGTTGCTGTTGTTGCTTCTTTTTTAACGATATGGAAGTGTCGAAACTTTGCACGATATCTTCACTCGTGGTCCTTCCGTTTCTTGTATCCGGTAACAACTTACGGCTACTACTCGTATCGCTAACACTATCATCCCTCGAGTCTCTCGAGTGCATACTTCTTTGTGCAGTCTTTTCCTCTTTACTTATTTTTCTAGGGTTCCCTTTTCCTATTGGCATGGATGGCATACTAGAGCCTGCAACAACGTCATTGATTGTATTTACATGTCACAATCGGTGATTCATTCTTGCTTGTGTTTCTTTTTTTTATGTTTTGTCGTTGGAAATTAGCCATAATAACAAATATACAATAAAAAAAACATATTTAATTACCTGAGACTTTAAGATTTTGCGTAGCAGTGATAGCTTCCTCGGCATCGCTAAGATTATGATTATTCTCGTAATCGATCAATGATTTGTCGATGGGATCCGAATTCTTTTGCTGCCTTGACAGTGATTGTGAGCTCGATGAGATTCCGTTTCTCGTTAATGACGTAGGCGGCGAATGTGATTCATGTTCCCCTCGATTCGACTTTAGCTAATTATGTAATTTAGATTTATTTTAGATATTTTTCACAATTGTAAATGAGCAATCTCTTGATAAAAATTATTATTTAATCTTTATAAATCAAACATTCAGCAAAAGTTTGTGTGAATCCAAGATTAATCATACGAAAATTTATGTCGACGTACCTTGCGATCAGAGCTACTAGTAGCTTGAGAATGAATAGTGACTTTCTTGGGTCTCCGATTCTTTGGAGTGACAGCAGTACTACTTGCAGCTGGATTTTCCTGCGAGGCTATGTGGTGACCCAAACCAATATTACTGTGGCCAGTGTTACCCGAGTTTGTGGACAATTTGGGGCACAATCCCGAAAGACTGACACCACTGCCACTTCCTCCTGATGGTCGTTGTCTACTAGTCTCATACCTACAATTGATTTCACATTGAATTTATCACTTTGATTTTTTAATTCTCCAATACAATGTTTCATCCACTAATGTTAGTATACTTGTAATTCATAAATGTTGATACTTATGTCTTTTCCTTTGTGGCAAAATCATGATAGAATGCAAACTATTATAATGATAATTATGATGACTTAATTGCAAGCATTATAATTGAAAGCAATTGAATAAAAGTCAAAAAAGCATGCTTGAACATTGAGAAGACAAACAATGCAACGATAAATGTAGAAGCCTGATTTGATACGGACATCATTATACCTGTCCTGCCTGTTATGGCCTGATGAGAGAAGTCCACGTACTACGTTGCCTATTGCTGCTTTTTTTCTTGCCTCTTTTTCCCTATAACTACTGCTACTTGGACTGTTGTGCTTTGTGTGATTGTTGTGATGTGTTGATTTATCCTACAATAACAGCCCATCTTATTACTAACATTCTTCAAGAAAATAAAATGCACTGTTTTCATCAAATATAGCCTCCAGTACAACAAGTTTGGCACCAAACAAATGTCACTGCAGAACTTACTTTGATGCCAATGAGTTTGATATATCCAGCACTGTTATTAGTCGGTACAGGACTGAGATCACAGCGAACACGTCTATGAGATCTCTCGACAACTACAACAGGTGTATGCTCATCCACATCTAATTGTCCCTGGGAGCCAATGGTGAATGGTCTATCTGTGTGTGCAATAATGATACTGTCCGAGTTGTTATGTTGCTGATTGCTGCTCACCAGCCTCAGTGACTTGTTCTCATTGCAGCATCTCGGCATTGCACGTGCGTTGATGGTGTTCTCTGTTCAAAAAAATTGAATTGAACAAAACAATAAGCACAAATGTGTTAAAACAAACGAAAGATACAGAGAAAGAGTTGAACTTGATCTCATGATGCTTCACACAATATTTACAAGTTAAACGATGCGCACTCACGGAAAAGTAAAACCACGACTTGACGATCGAAAGGACCACGGACAAGCCAAAGCAAGTTGATCTATCGCATGTTTATATTAGTCAGCTTACTCTCTTTCTCACTCTATCTCTTTCTCCCTCTCTTTCGCGCTCGCCTTTTCAGTGGTGTCTTCGTCGCTCACACACACAAATACACGCGCACGGACACAGACGCAGCCGAACGAACGGACGGAAAAAGGCAAATCGATTGACTTTTCCTCACTTGCGCTCTCATCAAAGCTCTTTCATTCTCTCTCACTCACACAATCGCACATAACTAACTTTACATACTGGCTCTCGCTTTACACTTGGAGCTCTCCTCAGTGCGGGTACAATGTTTGATCGTTAAATGATATGACGATGTTGATACTTACGCCTCTCTCCACACTATGCGTGTGTGTATTTCGTTAAAAGATGTGTGCACTGTAGTATTCCGTCGTCGCCGCTGCCACAGGAGAGGAGAATGATTATTACAAAAAATAATACAACCACACGGTGAGTCTGTGAGGCACCAAACCAAAAGACCGACTACACCCAAGTGTTCACCATTTTTACTCTACTGCGAAAATACAATAAGGTATCTCGCTCTCTGGATGCTTTCTGCCTGCGTAGTGCGTGCGCTCTACTCACTCAGCGACAGAGAGCTGCCTGCGCGAGTTCTGCGAAACGATCATCGCGAGACCTCGTGGCATGCACGCAAAACTTTGATGCATGAGGTAGGTAAGAGGGTACTCTACATTACCAGTCTTGCTGCTGTAAAGGACTGCCGATTGGCGACTGCTTGCAGTTGCGTGGCGCCGTTTTAAAAAATATACGCGACACTCGTGTCTTCTGCTACATCGTCGTTGCAGCATTGGAGAGAGTGAGAAAACGCCCGACCCGACTCTCTTTTTTCTTCAACGGCGCCTATTTTCGTTGTTGCAGGAAGTCGCTGTAGTTTATTTTGATGATAATAATCAATAAACACGTGCGTTCGTGGATCGAATAATCTATAAAGTGTGCGCATACGTGTGAGTGCGCTGTATGCATGAAGGAAGATGATTATCAGTTCTAGGATATAGTGTGCCGTTATCAATTAGAAGCTCGACCCCGTGTATAATGCACCTTCGGCTGCGATAAAATGCGGCATTGTGGAAAAAACTCGATGATAAATTTACGATAATACATACCGTGGAAGAATTTCGTGAGTCTCTGCAGTGCGTTCATCACAATACGGTTTAACTAAGCTTAGCTGATGGAGATTTTTTGTTGAGGGCTGTTATAGGTGACGGAGAAAGAAACTGAAAATAACGGAGGATCATGGAAGAATTGAGTGAAAATGTCACTGGTAACTACTCAATGATAATGACGACGGCGGCGACGACAATGTTGTCGTCCACCACTGCATTACCTGTAAATATTACGACAATCTTGCCAATTGAGTCGACAACTTCGAACTTATACAATGAGACTGCTGAGGCTTTTACTACTAGCCTGACTACCAGCAATTTGCAAAATATCAGTAGACAATCTTGGAATCTGACAAGGGTAGGAGATGCTTTTCCAAAAATTGACACAACTACTGTCACAAGTAATTTATGCACAACTACTATGGCTACTACTACTGAGGTTCCATTCGACGAGTTTGGCCCACCCGATGGGGTAGAATACATTTTTGTACCTCTGGGTGTGATGATTTTTGTTATAGTACTTTCCGCGGTGGTGAGCTTACTCAATTATATTTTGCTACTTTAAGTATTGATACAATGGTCTAAAAATATTGAGTACTGATTGTTGTACAGGTAATAGTAATATCAAGAAAGCGAAAATTAGAAAGACTTCGACATAGACTGATGCCACTGTATAACTTTGATCCTGGTGAAGAGGGAGAAGATGATTGGGAAACAGAGTTGCTCGATGAGGGTTTCGTCAATCGACAGAGACGTGTTAGTAATTCTATCGTCACTTGAGCGTAAACACAAAAAAAAAAACAGAACGAATGAATAACGAATGGCTTAATTATATATATACAATGTAGCAAGGATACCAGTCTATGGACAGCGATGAGAACGCCGAACTATTTAGTCCTGCGCGCTCGCATCCGCTTGGATAATTTCTTTACTTGTTGCTAGATAACTCTTTTATATATTTTTGACAAAAACAAAAAAAGAAAACAAAAATGAGCAATTATATAAGCTATCTGTAACAATGAATTATAATGAGCAATATTGCAACGTAGGATACATATATCTAAAGGTAATTCTTCAAATTAAAACTTTATTTTAAAAATTATTTGAGATCATGTTTTTAATTTGTGATAATTTTAATTGACAGGATACAGACATTGTCATAAGATGATAGAAATGTAGCAAATGTAGCAAGAAATTTTTCACTAAACAATAGACTAAAACTCTTAAAGCTGTGGTTGACTAATATAAATGGTAATTCCATTTAATTCTTCAGTCAATTCGTAACATATTTTAGCTTCTTCTAGTTGAAAATGCATTAGTTTGAAAATAATTTATATTAATACATGCCAATGCAATAATTTTTTAATATTTATGAAAACTTTGCATGATTACAGTTCTAAAATGTAATACAGTTTAAAAACATATAATCTTTCAACAATTTTATAACTTTTTAAATATGTACATTTTAATATGTACAAATTATCTACTGTACCAAAGGTGCTTATTTCATATAAAATTAAAGGGTTCTGCACCATATTTGCTTGATTTGCAAAGGTGGTCGAAATAAGATATATAATGAAAAGACTTACAAATACAAATAAAATATTGTATTCCCATAGCATGTCCAACAATAGACATAACATGCACTTCTTGTAGGCTTCTAATTACATAATCAAAAATGTGCTAGTTACTTTGTTATAAAAGATATTTATCATTGATAATCTTACCATAGACACTAATAGCAAATTTTCTATCAAATTATAGTGTACAAAATAATTATTCAACTAGTATTTGTCATTATGACAATTTCAATTGTATTGTTTTAATTAAAATAATTTTATTGCGAATCTTTTTACTACAAATGATTATATTTAGCATTTGACTAATCTACAATAATGAAAGAGAAAGTTATGGTGATTAATTAAATTTATTGACATTCTATTATGAAGATACAGAATTCACCAAATATATTAACATAACATTTTTCTCTTGATAAGCAAATAAATGAAGTTGTGAACAATTTCAATGTAATTATAAAACTTGAGTTTCCAAAATTGAAAAAAAATTACTAGTTCTTATGCTGATATTGCTGTAGATACAAATTATAAACGTGGGAAATATAAACGAGATTTGCACTACAACAGATTACTGAAGTTACAATTCTTTGAATAACAATTTAATCACTTGCCGTGTTTGTAAAGTATTACGATTTGGAATGTTATTAAATTAAATATTTCAATTAAATTAAATATTCCAAATAAATTAAATATTCCAAATAAAATAATAAAAACAATCCAATAGCTTGTTAATAATTATATAAAATTCTTGATAGTAATGTGAAAATATAGCATCAAGAAATGTGATAATTATAAAGAAAGCATGTATTGTGACATTTGTCGGTAGAAATAACATATAATTACGAAACGATGAGTGATAAAAGATTTTTAATATCTGCCATGGTTTTATAAACGCATATCGTTTACGTACACAGTCGATATTATAAATGAGTAAATAATATTTAACTTAACCGTTTCATTCAATTTTTTGTAAAATAATTATTTTCAAAATTTCACATTTGAAAATTATATCTAAAATTTATGAAAAAAAATGTTTTTAGGGTGTCAGTAATGTTTTTCTAAGCGACGTATCATAATGAGCTGTCATTATGTATATATGTGTAGTAACATTTCAGTTACGTACTTAATTTATGATGAAAACGCTGATAAAAAAAGAAATGTACATAAAAAAGAACATTTTCTTTTGCAATATTTTATATTCAAAATATAAATATAAAAAAAAGAATGACATTTGACGAAACCAACGAATACCGTAATTACAATGTAAAAATTGATAAACTAGTATGGAATGACCAAATGATTTAATAACGTTTCAATAAATGTATCCAATTGTTTTTACGTAATTTTTTTTATTCATTTTCTACTTAATGTTATACATTCACAAATGGTTCCAAGGTATTGATGAAAAGTAAAAAATTTAAATCGAAAGATGTAGTCTGTGAATTTATTTACTTTAATACAAATTTGACACTCACTCAATAATGTTTCGTACGTAGAATTAGGACTTCTTTTCGTTAATTAGATTATTTTTAGTACTTAAAAGACAAGAAAAAATTCTTTCTTACATTCGCGGCATAAACAAAGCATCGTTCAACTGTCAGCAAGAGCTTTTTTTACTAGATATACCCACATGTAGTACAGATGCAAAGAAAGGAGATAGTGCTTTAGTAAACAGAACGTTTCATTTTTCAAATCATGTCACATTAATTTAAAAAAATCGAAGACAAAACAAAAAAAAAAAAAAAAAAAAAAAAACAAAAAAAACACTTGTCCCAAAGGAATTCCTATAATGCAAACGCACGAGTATCCAAAAAACATGGATCACTACACACCATTTACTTTGTGTTGTCATTTAAATTTTGACTTATCTCGACGCATCACATAATTACAGAACCTTTATATCTTTTGGCGCTTTTTCCCTCTATGTCGAAATCATTATTTTTTTATTAAATATACGTGCTATAAAACCGTTCAGTGAATTAATCGATCGTTTAAAAATCGAAGAATAAAAGGACCTAGATTCATGTCTTCAACCGACATGTTTACAAAAAGAAACTCTTAAAGCATATTATTCATTTGAAGAAACAAAGAGGATAGACGTGTGAGTTGTCGTCATCGTCAAAATAGAGAAAGGGCTGCTCGCTTAATGTGTTATTTTAATGATTTATTTTGTTCATCAGCAGGTGTTCTGATTGTTCAGTTCTCCTCCTCTTCCTCTTCCTCCTCCTGTTCGTCTTCCTCCTCACCAGTGCTTTCAGGTTTCTCCTCTACCTTCTTCGGCCGGCCACGTCCACGTCCGGGGGACTTCGCTGCGGCGGTCTGTAAATATTACACATTCCATTATCACCAAACAATCTTTACGTATATCTGATTTCAGGTTTTAGTATCATTGTGCGGCTACAAATACGTCTCTCTCTGCAAGTTTTCTTAATGTTAAACTTATCCATTTTTGTTTACTTTCGTGTCAATGGTTTTGCGGACATTCCAGAAATAATCTACCAATTACATTTATTACGTGAATTGTCATTTCTCGGCAACGTAAACATTTCTTAAAACGGAATTTTTTAAACTGCAAAATGCGTCTATCGCGAAAATATACGAACTCTATCTCTAAAAAAATATTTGTATTGATACATCATTTGGTAGCACGTAACTAACTAAATGTACGTTAGAAATATTTGGTAATGCTTGTAAATCTTGCTACCGTTTATGGAAACATTGTTCACTTATCTTTCAAAACGTTCTATCGTTACCATTGCAACAAAAACATGAAAGTAATATACCGAATAAAAGAAGTCAATAGACGTTACTTGATAACAACTATTGGCTATAAGTTTTTATGAAATAAAACATTTTGAAATACTGAAAAAAAATTAACAATCTCTCAAAAAATCTAAAGTCATTAAAAATCTTAGCTTGCATTACCTTCTTTTTGTGAGAACCCTTTGGCCTACCGCGTCCCCTCTTGACTGGCACCGCAGGCGCGTCATCTTCGCCGTCGGACTTGGCTTTGCTGTTCTTCTCAGTGGTGGACCTGCCTCTCTTCTTGGGCTCCTTAACAGCGTTCTTCTCGCTTTTAGCCTGCCGGCCCCTCTTCTTCTTCTGCTCATCCACAACCGACGAGTTATCATCCGACATCCTTGCCTCCTCTATTTCACTCGGAACACAAACTGGACAAGACGGAAACAATGAAGAATGAAAAAAAATTCCAAAACGACATTCGATGTCCGTTAGTAGATGCGCAATAGGCTATCCCACACCCGTATAAACAAACTCATCTCCGTCGTCCCCCTTCGAGAAACGAGCAAAAACGCACCCGCCATTTTCAAAATAACCAAATAAATAAGCGTCCGGATAATAATTTCGAATTACTACAAAGCGCTGGTATTGGGAAAAATTCCCAAAAAATTTTTGGATTTTTTCCGACCCACGGCGGCTCGGTTGAGAATGTAGGATCAGAGGAAAAAATTGTTGCCTACCGTTTGGCGCGAAAGGAAGCAAGCTCGTCGAGCATCGGCGTTGGTGACGCCGCCATGACGCCTCGCGTCCTCCCGCCACAACAATGCGCGCGCGGCGATGAGACCGATGCCGATACCCGTTTTTTCTCTGCAAGTAAACCCCGCCGCCCACTCGTGATCATCTCGGAAATTCGCTGGTTTATCGTCTTTCAGTTAAAATCAATTGGAAGTTCAATGGACATGTAAATACACCCCCACTGCCACTGTGCGCGGGAAAATCCACCTGACGTACGTTCACTCTACACCTTCCATATTCCAATAAACAAAAATAGTGAAAACAAATATTGCCCTACATCGAAAGTCACCTATAGACCGGGACTGTGTGTACTCCAAAAAAAATAATGCGGAAGGTCGCAAACATAGGAAGTAGAAGGAAAATTACCTGATAAAGCTTGCTGTTTAGCGAGGGAGAAGCTGAGTAGTGATACGTCTGCAAACTGGGCCGTACGACTGACGCTCGTCGGCGTCTCTCCAGATATCCGCGTCTGCTGTCCCTTCCCCTTTTCTGCGCAAGCGAATTCCCTCCCCCTTTCGTATATACACACACGGCGTTCTTGAAGCCGAGGAAGAGAGAGAGAGAGAGAGAGATTCACCAAAATCGATGCGGCTTAGTGTGCGTATATGTGAATCGATTCCCGAGCTTGCCCCGTAACGGACGAATCCCCACTACGTCGATTTTTATCAAGCCATTATCTGAAGGAATAATTAAAGATACGGAAATTATATATTAATGAGAGTTTGATAGATTTTTTTAATTTTTTATAGAGAAGGGACGTTTTCTCTTATTATTGTATTCGTATTCTGTAAACTTGCTAAATGTTGGGATTTTAGCAATGAAGGACAGATACATTGCAATTCATGGAATTCAAGTGATAAAAAAAATGAAATGCAATAAATGTGTTTTGAAAACCTGTGAGTATGCGCAAAGCGTCGTCCAATCCGTTGGGTCATAACTTTTAACTTCATTGTTCAGTTTGGTGGCCTAGGCACCGATTGGTTGACTGCCGGTGAGTGCATGCTGTCCGCCTTGCTGGGTTAATTATTGCCCCCCTCGTGTGCGTCGAGAGATTGGAGATGTATAAGAGGAGATATAAGAATTTAGTTTCTAAGGGGGTAATGGTGATTTTTTCCTTAGCCTGATCATCAATTCTGGCAAAGGAGTTATAGTGGTGTGGGTGTGTAATATATTGTCATCATGATTGTATAGGAAAAATATTGGGAATATACACGTGATTAACATGGATTTCGAAGAGGAAAAGAAATTCGTTATTGACACGAGAAATGTCTTCTTTAGTGCGCTTATTGTAAGTTATTTTCATTGTTATTGTTTGTTTACGATAGATAATAATTGTTCATGTTTATTTCGTTGTTTTAAGTGTTTTAAAGTTTTTACTCCAAAATGGTTATGTTTTTTTTCGTTTTACTTAATCTACTATTTACTTTTAACTAACTACTATTACTTTAAATATATTTACTTTAAAAAATTAATGTAATATTAATTTATATATTCAGTTATTTATACGCCTATTGCATTTTACAATGAATTTATAAAGCAAGTTATGCTTCAATTTTATTTATTTTAAAAAAATTTGAAATTTCAATTTCAATATATAAAAATACATTTGGAAAGTTTTGTCAATATAAAATAATAAATTTTATTATATCTTACTGAGAGAAATCATTTATTTGAAGTCAGGTGGATTTGCTGGAACATGTGTTGATGTTGCACTCTTTCCAATTGATACGCTTAAGACTCGTTTACAGAGTGAAAATGGGTTTATGCGGTCAGGAGGTTTTTCAAAACTTTACACAGGATTGGCTCCAGTCATTATGGGATCAGCACCCACAGGTAAATATTAAACTAGTCCTCTTGTATATTTATAAAGTTTACTATAAATTTATTACATGAATATTTTCTTATAGCTGCCTTATTTTTTGTTACCTATGAAAGTATTAAAATGATATTACATGATAGTGTACGAAAAGAATTTTTACCATTTTTACACATGGGTGCAGCTTCAATGGCAGAGATTGTAAGTGAATATTTATCTATTACTTCAGGCGATACCATTTATTAATAAATATATCTTTATTTGCAAAGGTATCATGCCTTATTAGAGTACCAGTGGAAGTAGTCAAACAGAGAAGACAAGCTCTATTACCAGATCAAGGCAGATATAATCTAAAGTTACTTTACAGAGGTTACTGGAGCACAGTAATTAGAGATATGCCTTTTAGTTTAATTCAGTTTTCTATATGGGAATACCTCAAAAGAATTTGGGCCGAACAGGCTCAAAAAGATGTTTATCCATTTGAAAGTGCTATATGTGGTGCTATGGCTGGTAGTATTGCTGCTGCTTGTACCACACCATTTGATGTTGTAAAAACTAGGATTATGCTTGCCAATAGATCAGTTAAGAAAACAACTGATTTATCTGTTGTAAACATACTTTTGTCAGTTTATAAGATTAATGGACCATCTGGGTATGTTTTTTATATTATTTATTTTTATTTTGAAGAATGAGTGAAATTAAATGATATATATTCTATATTTTTTAGTTTATTTGCTGGTATAGTTCCTAGAGTGACCTGGATATCAATAGGTGGTTTTATTTTTTTTGGTGTATACGAAAAGTCTAAAGCTATTTTGGATTTCTAACTGGAAAATCATTTTATAAATTGTTTGTACCTGCGTTCAATGTTCATTAGATTAATTGTTTTAGGTAATTATAATTAATATTTTTAACTACAATTTCGTTAGAAAAATATGTTAAATATTTTAAAAGATTATATAAAATAGTTTATTATTTCAATATAAAGTTTTACATATAAAATATAATAAAATTTTATAGATAAATATTTTGCATTGTTGCTGTCACCCTAATTTAACCATTTTTACAAAACTTTGCTTATAAAAAGAATCAACATTGTTTGTAACTTTTTAGATTACAATTTGGATTTCAAACTGCCCATCAGTTTTTCTAATTTCATGGCCTTTTGAATATTTCCGGTCACTTTCAATTTTCCCATCATAAATGCGGTTGCTGGTTTCAATTTCCCTAACAAAAAAATACAAGTTTACATTTGTTTCAATTTTTTATCTTAAAAATAAATATGATTTTGGTTTACCTGAAAACATAGCAAAAAAGTTTGCAGAATCCATTGTCAATGTAGCATCTGCAGGGGAGTTTGGCGGTTCACCTTTACCAAGAGAGCCTTTGCCATTCTTCAGATCCAAATACCAAATTCCAGCTTCATCACCTGAAAATCGTTTAGAAAAAAAAATTTAGTCTGGCAATTTAAGCCAAAATAAAAATTCTATGTTATATAAATCTATCACCGACTTCTGGTGCTGTTATGGTTAAAAAAGATCGTACCTTTAACATTAAACTGGAAGATAGCTCCAGTTTTGGTCACAAGTTCATTGCTCAAATTTTTGTCAATTGCAGCAAATATCATTTCAATTTTTCCACCACTTCCTCCATTTGCTTGACTTAATTTCTGATGCCGTTGCACTTCTTTTTCAACCATTCTTGGGTCTATTTTGTCGATATCTAGGAAGAAATCCAGCATAAGGTTATCAGCATTTGCTATAAAAATAAAATTTGTTATTAAAAACAATATAATTCCACAAAATTAGCAACTTATAAGATATTACAGAATGGGGTTACGTACATGGATCACAAGCATACTGAACAAAATCACTAACACCTTCATTCCTCAATATATCTTCATCAACAAAGAAATTGCCAGTCACAGCTTTACTGTCCTTGCACATAATAGCATAAGCAGCATCAGCTACAATTTCTGGTTTTCGACTAGTTCTCGCTGATTCTGAACCAGCCAACATTTCCATGGCTGCAGTATGAATAGCTGAAAAAAACAAAATAAATGACTGTTAACTAAACTAATTATAAATAAAAATTAAGTTTTAAATACAATAATTATTACCAGTCTTAGGCCACAGAGCATTAACAGCAACTCCTCGATCTTTAAATTCCTCTGCCATTCCAAGAACGCACATAGACATACCATATTTTGCTATTGTATAGGCAATATGATTCTTGAACCAGATTGGATGCATACTTAGAGGTGGACTTAAATTGATTATGTGTGGATTTTTACTTTTCAACAGATGAGGTAGACAAAGCTTTGACCTATAAAATTACATTTTTTATAAAAGATATAAGAAACAAGACTCTTTAACCTACACTAGAAAAGTTCCTCTTGCATTGATTTGATTCATGAGGTCATATCTCTTCATTTCAGTATTCAAAGTATCAGTCAGAGAAATTGCACTGGCATTATTGACTAGAATATCAATTCCTCCAAATTTATCAACTGCATTTTTAACAGCATTGGCAACTTGAGTTTCATCTCTTACATCAACTATACATGGTAGAGCTTTTCCACCAACCTTTTCAACTACAAAGCATTCACATAATGAGCGTGAAATAAGATATTCACTAACAATATGTTTGAAATTTTTAAGTTCACTTACCTTCATCAGCAGCTGAATAAATAGTTCCAGGTAGCTTAGGGTGGGGTTCAGCAGTTTTAGCTGCCAAAACAATATTAGCACCGTCTTGCGCAGCCTTGAGGGCAATACTTTTGCCGATACCTCTTGACGCACCGGTTATGAAAATAGTGCAACCAGCAAGTTTCCTTTTAAATAAACAACGATAAAAAAATCACGGTTATAGACGTTTCAAAATTGTATACGCATAATGGAATTTATACTTTACTTACCCTGTGTTAATCATTTTTACGGAGTAAAAGTGTTTGATCGCACAGCGCTATAAGATAATCAACAATATAGAATATAAAAGTTGCAAATCACTGTTAACTTGTTATGTGTCCATCCAAAAGAGATCAAAGTACAACATCAAGTCTTGCACACAAACATGCCACATACGCATTATATGTGCGAGATCTGTTTCACCGACATTCACGCACACAATCTCGGACATTAACTGTACCATGTATACATGCACACATATACATTCATAAACACTCAACTGGACTCAAATATAAGATAATAGTTAATTATACTGTTATCTAACAATTTCTAAGAAATTTACATCAAATTAGGTTTCAAGACAATGCTGGCTTTTATTAAAAACTCTTGAAAATATAAATACATTTTATATTACAGTTTTTGAGTGAACATTTATGTGCTATTTACATGTGCTTAATTAAGAATTCCATTCCATAGTCGTTGCAACTTCAAATAGATTGTCGCCAAGTTGACTAAATTCTGTTGATGCTTCGCAGTGATGAAGAATGTTTGGATGTATCTTTTCATCTCCATAATATGCACCTGCTATGGCACCTGTCATACTACCAATGGTATCCGTGTCTCCTCCCAAGCTTATCTAAATACGTATAAAAGCTAGAATTAGTTAAATATATTTAAAAAAAAATTTTTATTTAATTTACTCACAGCATATTGAAGAGCTCTTCTAAAGCAGTTATTTGTATTGATACCTTCGATAGGCTTTTGGGCCCTCAGAAAACAAAATATTG
The DNA here is from genome assembly GCF_024137745.1 of Phymastichus coffea. Taxonomy (NCBI): domain Eukaryota; kingdom Metazoa; phylum Arthropoda; class Insecta; order Hymenoptera; family Eulophidae; genus Phymastichus; species Phymastichus coffea. Next base: position 228,066 of record NW_026706973.1, read on the forward strand.
CAGTAGGTACAGACCTCAATCCACTAATGTCATTACCTAATTCACGAATAACATTTTTTACAATTGGCTTGTCTGCTCCTTGCTCTTGAAGTAACTTTTTCATTACATCTAGTTGTATTTTGTAAGGTTGAGCTTCTACTAGATCTAGACTATAATTAAAAATAATTTAATATTTGATTAGTTTTTAAAAGAGTAGCTTTGAGGATTTTTGTTTACCCTTCTTCATCTACTTCTAGTTTGCTCATTTTTTCTCTAAGCTCATCAACAAAGCTCAAAACATCAAGATCTTCTTCTGGATATTTGTGGAGAACTTGCTGAACAGCAATTGCCTGAAAAAATATGTATATTTCAAATAAATCCATGTATAATATATAGTATATATTAGAAGAAAATCACCTGTAAAATAGCTCCATCAATTCCTATTTTATGAGTATGCGTAATTTGAGACTGTTTCCTAGCCATATCTATGAGTTTTTCATAATTATTATAACAAAATAAAGCTACTGGTGTAACTCTCATAGCTGCTCCATTACCGAAAGACCCTTGACCGTGAAATTGTTCTTTGGCTGGTTGCATAATATCTGTGAATTTACCCCCTCGTAGCTTTTCGAACACCTAGAATGTTAATTGAAAAATTGTACTTGTTGTGAATAAATGAAGAAAATATCAAAAAACAGCAAGCGCATTCAACGAAATAGCAAATGATAACTTATTTTTTGATCAACAATACTACACACTGTTACAACACTAAGACCGTATCCTCTGTGAGGCTCTTGATAATAACTTTTTACAAACTTTTTGGCCATGTCAACCAAGTCAATATCTTTTTTGTCAATTAAGGATTGAGCTACTGATTTACTCATTGCAGAATCATCAGTGTATTGCATGACAGGAGCTGTGAAAAATACACAAATTATAAAAAAATTTTCAAATACTAATACTTCATTAATACCTTTATATACTGGTCCTTCGAGTTTATCAAAAGAATTCTGCAATACCAATTTCGTTCCCGAACTCAATTTCTCATTCTCATACGGGCTTCCCAAACAGTCACCCGTCAAAACACCAAGCATCGAACCCCGGAATTTTTTTCTAAATAGTGACAAGTCGATTTTAGTCATGTTTCTTTTGTGTTTCAACAATTAATTTCTGCCAAAACAAGTTCACAGTGTTACACTGCCCGGCATATGATAAGCTTGCGGCTAACGGCTACGTAATTACGTCACGTGTTCATGTTTTTATTTCTCATTGGCTTGTAGTCAGCTGCGATCAGCTGGTAGGTTAGTTTAAGCAAAAACGCGACTAATCGTACACAACTCAAATACGTGCACATAAAATTTTTGAAATGGTTTTTTAATAATTTAATTATGTATCACACGCCATTGAAGAATAGTAAAAATGTGAGTAAACCATTCAAGTCACCGTTCGACCCTTCTACTCAAAGCAAAGACCAAAGTAAGAGTTGTGATAGAAAACGCAAAATTAATAATGAAGTCGATAATTCACCACTTGTTACAAAGTGAGATTTTTTCTATCTATTACATGAATTTGTTGAGAATTATTTAATAATTACAACGATAATCATATATTTTCAGATGTAATTTAGTTGCAAAGCGAGTACTTATGTTAGATGAAGAGGAGAATGATAAAATATTAAATACTCCTGAGTTAAATAATGCAAATCAAAATTCTCTAAAACTGACTAGTGATACATTGATCTTAAAAAAGAAGAAATTTAACAAAGAAGAGAAAGACAAGAAAAAATTGAAAGTCGTTGATTCAAATACTGTAGATTTTAATTCTGCAAAAAAACTAACTCAATGTGATCTATTGATGTTGAAAAAAAAGACATTTGAAGTACGGCAAGAAATAGAATCAATAAAATCTAGAGAGATGTGTACAAAAAAGGTTTGTGAAATGTATATTTTTAAAGAAAAAATAATTTTTATGAAAATCCACGATTTATTACTTTACTTGACAGCACAATCCACAAGAATTACGTGATTCTATAAAAAAATGGAGAACAGCTTGCCAAAGTGCCTTAGAAATACTTTGTTCAGAAACTTCAAAGCGAAATGGACAAAGCATGAAAATTTCAGATATTCTCAGTATGCTAAATATACCAGAAACATTAGTTCATTATTCAGAAAAAGATGATTCCTTTAATTAGGAGTATATGTGTTAAATAAGTTCATGTTTAATGTAAGTTTTTTATGTTGTATTTATTAATATATTTTCATAATATCTATCAATGTAACAAAAATTTTTTTAAATTTTGTTCTTAATTCAAATTCTGAATTCAATATGCGTTATTACCATATGTAAAATAAATTTTCAATTGGAACCTGTTAACAGCTCATTATTGTTCAATTATAAATATCGTTTATTTATATTAACCAGCCATGTCTAAGTTAAAAAAATTATAAAACTGTACAAAAATCATTGCAGTTTTAAATAATAAATCCATTCTAAAATCTACAAGCTATGTTTTCGTTTTTTGCTCTTCTTCATTGTTTCCTTGCTATTTTCATAGATGTTGTCATTTTCTTCGCTGGGAGCTATCTTTTTCTCACCAGTCTTAATAGAAATAAGATTCTTGCTCTTCTTGCTTGACTTCAAAGCATTAGACCATTCATTCTCACTACCCTTAATCGCGTACTGTTGTATGGATTCGTGCAGCTTTTGGAACTGCTTCTTTTGTTCTTTCTTCAATTGTTTATCAGCTACTTCAAGTTCTTTGTGCATATCAGCTGCGTTCTGTGGATTAACGTCAAGTGCATTGCTCGGATCTTTGGTATCTTTGAACGAACAGCCAACTGTTTCGGCGATCACCTCGTTCAAGTAGCTAGTCGATTTACGTATAATTCTATTAAACAATCCCAAAACTTGTGACGCTACGAGGACATTGCTATCGTTTGTCGATGTCTTATTTAACTCTTTGACCACTTGATCAACGGTTTTATGCTGTAAGCCAAGACTCAACAATATCGCCGATTGAACAGCCGAGAAATGTATATTTTTCATCAGGTTCAAAAAGTACAGTTTAGCTAGTGGTGGAATGAGATCCATGATCAAATGATAGTCACTCATATTGTTACCATATTTCTCCAAACGAGCCACATCGTAGCCTGTGAAGTATGTATCCAGTACGTACTTTTGGAGCGTTTCGTTTGGCAATTTAATCGTGTTATTCGTTAAGATCGCTAGCGCTAACGAAGGAGGATATTCTCTAAAAAAAAAAATGCATGTATCGATAATTAAAAATCAATACTCAAAACAAACATTCAATTAAACTAACTACCTGAACGCCGAAGCAAGCAATGTGATGAATCGTTTTCTAAAGTCCTTCCAATAAGCAGGTAACCATTCGTTAGCTTCACTCTGAAGACTCGACAACATAATACAAGAATGTTCTCCCGTAATATCATTGGCCGTTTGTCTGAGATACACCGGTACGAATTTGGCTCTCTTCCAGAATTTCAGTAAAGGTTCCGTAACGCCAAATGACACACCTACGTAATCAAGTTTTTCTGGTCTCCTCTCCGTTAATTTCAACAGCAACGGTGGTAACGAACTCTTCGGTTCAATCGTTTCCTCCAATAAATCTACTTCGTCTTCCTCAATTTGCTTTACTTCTTGTGGCTCGTCAGCTTCCAGGTTGGGGAAACAAACCTGATAGTATTGACGTAGAAGCTCCAACGCTCGTCCACCGTAGCCCATACTTTGGTAATCTGGATGGGTAGCGATACGGACAATTCTAGCACCGCAGAGAGATGGAAAATCTTCGTCTTGAAATTGCTGAGCTATTGTCCAAGGGATTAAATCTCCAGCGGCACGACGACCTCGACCTAGTCCGTCACTGATTGTCGATTTTTTTATCTCACCCTCGAGGCAGACCTGAAATTTCATTTGCAATTGAGTTACAAAAAGTGCGTTCGATTGTTTAGCTAAGAAAATCACACGAGAAAAATTACCTGGATGACAACCAAAATTTCAGGCAAAGTTTTTCTGTCAGGATCGATGGGACCGAGTAAACAAAACAGATGATGCGCCGGTGCATCGGACATCATCTGTAAGTCGTTAGGACTGTTCTTATAATGCGAAGAAACACAAAGAGCCATCATCCTCTGCAAGAATTTCTCAGAAGCCTTATGATAAGAGAACAAGGTATCTCTATTTATATAGTACAATTGACAGTCGTCTGGTGTAGGACAGCCAGAGGATATGGATGGAACTGTAGTGGTTACATCTAAACATAAAAGATCGCAAAGCCATTTCTCTACGCTGTCACCAGGTCCATACCTGATCGGTTCTTCCAAAACAAGCTCCTGCAATTGTCTGCCAATGATAGCTTTAGCTTCAAGATCTTTTTGTCTACTGGTGGTGTTGATGTAAGCGGACTGAGCTCTTAATTGTTGAAGGAGTTTCAGCGTCAAAGAACGTCCGGTTCCTTCGTATCCATTAATCGTCGATGCCATGAATGTTAAGTAAGGTCCTAGCATGGCTTTGACGTGTGGCAACGGGATGGCAGCTGCTTCATCGATAACTAATAACTCACAGAGACTTAGTTTATCTTTAGCATCAACAGGGTGAATATATTGGATAGTTTGTCTGTGATCTCTGAACACATTTACTCTGATGGTTGCTTGATTGAATTCTGGGTTGGTTGACTGGAAAAATTCGTAGTCCGTGTGCTCTTGATAGTTTAAGGCTTCAAAACCTTTGGAGATGAATTCAAAAACTGTTTTCAAATTTTCAGGACTGGGACTGGTAATGTAAATGTTAGAGTAGCCAAACGCTATGGCTCCTGCGATTGCTAGTCCTAAGGCTGCTGATTTACCACGTCCTCTAGCTGCAGTCAGTGAGATTGTAGATCTAAGTGTTTTTTCAGAGATTGCTTCAATGAATTTGAGTAGAGCTTTTGCTTGGTCAGTTGTTTTGCAACAATTTACTATTGCCCCCACTGGTTGGGTATCTTGTAAGCTTTTCTTCAGCATATTCAATTCACTTGTGTCAATTGGATTTATTTTCTTGCTAAAATCAGTGGTCAAATTATGAGACGACAGTGGTAACACTTGAAGTTGATCGTCCACTACTAAACAACGATCACATGAGGCTAAGGACAGTAGAAATCTTTCATTAAATCTACAAACTACATCTTGATGAGCCTCTGTTCTAAATCTCTGATGCACATCCATGTTCATAGTGTAAAGTTGCTTTAATGAATTAATACTTTGAAGAAGAAAGATTATTAAACCACCACCTTGTACAGTTTCAAGAGTTCTTGCCAACAAATTTGGAGTTAGTGCCTCAAAGTCTTGAAGAATACATATGTCATATGTACTACCAAGTATCTTATGAGTCTCATTGTAGTAACAATATCTAATTTTGGTTGACATTATAAATAGATCAAATGGATCATCATCATCGAAATTGATCTTGCCAGACTTTGCTTTCTTTTGCAGAGCTTTCATTTTTTTCTTCCTGTGGCTACTAAATCCTAAATCTTTTTTGTAACACCAGAGGACAGTAGGCTGTGCTTTTACTGTTGATTTCATAAGAATGTTATGCAGGAGAACTATTTGATCTTTTGCTTTTTCTCCAATGATGATGAACATGGTCCTGTGTCCATTGGCAACTCCATTTTCCATCATCAGCCTTATTCGATTGTCTATCTTTTTTCGTACCATGTTTACTGATCGTAGTTCAATGTATGATTAGAAATATCTGAAACAAAACTACTCTTATTTGTCAGTGACATCCTAGAGATAGCTTGATGTTTTATTTAAAATTTGTTAAATCACACCGATCATGACTTTGATCTTTGTATCTAAATTTTCTTTTAAATTTGAAATCTTCGTAAAGTAATTATATATTTTGATAAAATATTAATTTAGAGAATGTAAATATAACCTCAAAACATAACGTTCCATTTAAAAATTCTCAAATTCTTATATTAATTATTTCATTTTCAATAAAAATTCAATTTTCTGATATAAAATTAATATTACTTAATCTATAATGTTTGTTAACTTTAGAAAATCCATATAAATATATTAAAAAATATCACAAACACATGCTTACAGATGAAACCACGACACCACGTGGAAATGCGTCGTTTGGTGGCGCTGCCAGTCAAATAAGTTGTTTTCGTTGCGACGCGTCCGACACGTCACGCCGCACGCGGCACGGCACGCGAGTATACGCGACGAAAAGCTTCGCTTTACAGTTCGTCCGTGTGAATATTTTGCGTTGAAATTCTGTGGAAAAACAGACGAAAAAAATGTCGAACGTTGAAGCTATGGATGAGGACAGTGATCCTGTAGTGAAAGAAGTAAGATTATTCTTCTTTTTCAAATATACTTTTGCAATTTTAGTTAGTTGAACAGTGTTTTGCTGCTTTTGTAAATTAAAGTGTGAGGTTAGAAATTCGGAAGTGTGCTCGTTTTCTCGGATATGATTCAATCATCGTAGTGTTACTAATTTTTTAATCTTTTAATAATGGGATTTGTCGATATTTCAAGCTCTCAAGTGTCATAATATTTTCCAGTTGATCCTGGGTTATGCTAGGAGCGTAAGCTGGAAAATTTCTTGCGAATGACATTCGCATATAAACAGATATTTTCTGCTTCCAATGCATACATAAACTTGAAGATATCATTTTCGGGTTAAAATATAAGTAATAAATTCAAGCTTGAAATGCAACTTTCAAGGTTAAGGATGTGTCCTGGACATTTTTCATTATTTTTTTCCTACTCAGTGCATCCAATTACATAAAAAAATACTCTTAACTCACTAAATCAAATTTTCGACATTGGATTTGATTCGCAGATGGAACCGATCGAAATTTCAAACACCAATTTGGTCAGGCACTTGATGTTAAAAATTTTTTGATTTTATGTACAAATATCTAGTAAAAAACATCCAATATCAACGTAAACGTTCTAAAAAGGTTAAATATCCAAAAAATGAATTGGTTATTCAATTGGCCCAGTTACTGTCACTTTGACTAAGATTATTAATAATAAACATGATTTATCTTCTTGGAATTGAATTAAACACAGGCATCAAAATATATTAAAAATAGACAATAATAAGTTATATTTTTTATAATATATTTTATAATCAACTTGAATGTTGGCATTTCATGTATATCTTATCTAGTTTTAAAAATTACTCATTCTAAAAAGAGTTAGATATTTTAAATTTAATTATCTCTTATTTGTTTTTAGATACCTGTATTTTTGTCAAAAAAGCTTGACAACAAGTTGTTTATTTTTCAATATCCACTGAAACCAGCAGGAGATGGTTACGATAATTCAACTTTTATTAAGACTGCCATAAAACCTGAGAATCAAGAGGTCACAATAGAAGTAGCAATCGATACTAGTGATTCTCATTATAATACGGGTAGAGGTAAAACTATTGCAACTCAGGCTGAAGCTCATTCAAGAAAAAATCAGGATGAAAATGAAAGGGTGTTTGATAGGTAGATAAATTATATTTATGAGGTATAATTTTTATAATCTGATAAAAAATTAGTCTAATGTATGTGTAATATTCATTGATTTTAGTGAAATGATGGATAAAGTAATATTACACTCATCAAGAGCATTACCAAACTGTGATAATTATGGGATTGGTATTTATCAAGATGAGGAGTTTTATATTACTCCTTTAAAGGGAATTTTACAGCTGCGTCCTGATTTTACTTACCTTGACAAAGGTGACAAGCGAGGAAAAGATGATGGAAAAAATATAGGAGATGGTAATTCAACATTTACACTTAAGACTCATTGCCTTACTTCTTTTTTTCTAATGCTTTGGTTCAATTGCAGAAGTTGATGAGGAAAATGAGCCAGCCAGGCAAATTAATGTAACATTTGCTAGACAAGTTCCAGAGTTTATTAAGAAAATGAAAGAACAATCTTTCCTAACTCGAGCTAAGAAAAGTTTAGAAGAACCATGGATTAATTGCCGATATAGACGTGCTAATAGTTCACACGCTGATGTATGGTTTTTATTTTATAAGATCTCAGCTAGTTATCAGAAAATTTTACCTTGTATCTATTGCTCAATAATATCGTAAATTTATTTTCTTTTGTAGATAAATCGTATGGAAATGCTTTGTTCTAACAATGATAACGAGTCAGTTAATCATTTAAATTTGTCATCAAAGCAGTACCTAGACACGCTAGCTCCTCCAATCAAAGAAGAGCAATTCTCTAAAGCTAATATTCCTAGTCACACCACTACACTTAGCTATATTCGTACCCTACCTTTATTAGATCAAGTTCGGATACTCATGAAAGATGGTTAATATTTCATAATTTTTTTTTCAAACAATTTTTTAAAACTATATTTGTGTTTCAGCCAAGGTAATGTCATTTCCACAATTGAGGACGATTCTGGCTTCCGAGCATGAAACGGTTGTCATTCTTAAGTATCTACAGCAAGTTGCAGTATTAGTTCAAGGAAATTGGGTTGTAAATAGCGAACTTATTTATCCTAAGGATACCATGTCTGCGCATAGCGGGATTCCTGCCGAGCTTATGTGCAGAGCACGAGATTATGTAGTACGTAAAACATTTTCTTTTCGTTGAATATATTTTAATTTTTGATTATTTATTTACACGAGATTTGTTTTATTTTTGTAGCTTTTATCTTTTACCGAACATGATTACGTCGATAGAAGAGCAGTTTCGTCGGTAGTCAAATTACCTGCAGAAGAAATTCGTGAAATTTTCACAAACATCGCGAAGCATCAACCAAAGAAGGGCTGGAAATTGATTGTTCCTCCGAACAAAGAATTTTGTAAAAGGTATTCTTGGAGAAAATGTAAATATAAATTATAAATACGCGTTTATTGATTAAATAATTTTCTTTATTTTAGTTACCCAGAGATAACCCAACGTCAAGATTTGTTTTGGGAAGCAAAACGCAAGCATCTTCGCGAAGCAATGGAAGCGATGAATCAAGCACCCCAGCGTCAAAGACGTAAATCGAATCGCGAGTCGATAGGTTCTGAAAACGAAGAACGAAATATTGGTCGAGGGAATCGCAAGTCATTGAGAGATTCATCGATGTCTGACAATGACAGTGCCACCGAGAATGTAAAACATAAGAAATCTAATCGCGGCAGAAAGACTTCGGAAACTGGAACTTCGTGACCCAAGGAGAAACGAAAGTAAGCGGTTGATTGAAAGTTATAGATAAATGTTTTTTTTATTCAGTCGCGCAATTTGATTGAAACAATGTTGGAATTATTTTTTTGTAATCATACATCACACTTGAAACACATCACAGAAACACAAACATGTGAGCATATTTATTGAAAAAAGCGTCATATTTTATTAATTCAGTATGGAGTATGTAAAGAATGAGCATTTATATAGATATAACAATAATCCAATAATTCTACTGCCGATTTTTCTAGTTACGTACGTGTAATTTTATCAATGTATCATAGTTTTTGTTGATGATACGCGACTATATTTGATCGTTAACGATGATACCTAGCGAATAATTAAATCTACGCACAAAAAAATTATGTATCGTTGGACAAGCACAGCGTCATTTATTCAATACGTTCTGTAAAAGTGTTTTTTTAAGCCTGAAAATATAGCGATATAATATTTTTCCATTGTAAAATACTCCTGTAAATCTGTAAATAATTTGTAACTTTTGTAAATATCATCATACTTCAATAATTATGGTGTAAAATATCTAATCGTTGATGAAATTTTATTTATCCAGTATTTGTGTATTCACGATTCATACATTTGTAAAATTTGAAGCTCATTTGTTAGTTTTTTTACCGATAACACTTTAGAAGTAGAGAATTCCAATTGATTAAAAACTGAATCTAATAAAAATATAATTGTTAATTCAAGATTATCAAAGTATCTCGGCCCTTCGCTGTTGGTAATTTTGTGCATGTAAATACACGGTAGAGCTCGTAGTCATGGAATTGATTGAGCGAAAATACTTATTTTTACAATCGCTCTATTCGGCTCGTTTGCGAAAAAAGCAATAAGATCTTCCGGTTTGTATGCTAACAGGACAATATCTTCCTTGGCGATCTTTGCAATTTTGATTATAGTGCATTTCACTGTAATCAAGTCGTCCCATTTGTCTACGATCGAAACTGTTGCGTAGTTATTTGCCAATCGAAATGAGGCAAAAGTTCCATTGGATCAAGATTATAAGAAAGCAAGTATTTATTTCAGTCAACCATTGAAAAAAAATGTCGAGAATTAAACAGCAGCGACAAAGACAACACTTATACCGAGCAATAGCGAGAAAGGTATCGATCAGTAGAAGAGAAGCAAGAAAAACTTCATTCTTTAATTTTTAATTGAATCGATTGTCCGACTTTGAACGCGAACGCTGTACCTGTGAAATAGGCTTTGCCGAAGCTAGAAAAAATCTTCGTCGGTCGAAAGATTATCGTTAAAGGAATTTCTGGGCTAATCTGTCTCGTTTGCCATTTGACGATAAAAAATTATAGTTATTAGACCATGTCTACAATAACGAGGGCTCGAGTAGTTCTTTAAACAGCCTAGTATACACAGCGAATAACCGGTCGAAGAGTATTCCCGAATTATCGACATATCATCAGTGCGTTGTAGCCTTCAGGGTCGCGTGCAGCGAATCAGTAGCGGATTATCGACAAAAGCTTGACTCATCGCCACTAATAGCGACCGTGAAAGGAGTTCGCGTTGTGATTGACATGAACCATATGGATGGTCGTCGGCCCGTTCGACAACCACTAACAATTGACAGCTGCGATCTCGACGTCGGCTAATCGGCGAGGTTTCCTATTCGGTCTATGCCGACGACGAGTCGAGTTGGAAACGTCGCGAGCTACGAGGCGGGTCGACCCTCGAGTGGAGTTCGTGGCGTTTCCTTCGCTCGACCGATCACCGGCACACGACACGCATAGGTGAGGCTGTGCAATGCGACACAAGAGCTGAAGGTAACGTCGTGAAGGTTTATTTGTAAATATAGCGAGGGACAAGTACATCGAGTGCCCGGCCGTCGTTGATGCCCGACGTCCCCGAGCGTGCCGCTCGCTTGGCGAGTCCTCCCGCAACCGGCGATCCAGCGGAAAGCATCCCCCAAGCACCGCGGGCACACGAGGAGTCCGAGCGCGCCTCCGCTGAAGAGACCCGCTCGCCAGCGCCGCGTCGATGTCGGCCCGTTCCACTGCAACGACGACACGCGCGTGCACGCGACTGGTCCACTCGTGGATCGGCTGCTGCCAGATTCACGCTCGACGATCCGGCGGTGCGGCCCGCGGAAGCGTCGGCCAGCTCGCGGAGCCCCCGCTTGCGCAGCCGCGCGAGCAGCAACTCTCCGACGAACGCGCAGGTGGCGAGCGCGTAGCCGAAGGCGACCAAGTGCCGGGCCGACTTGACGGTGTCGTCCCTGAGTAGGCCCTCCACCTCGGCCTCGTCCAGCTTGCCGTCGCCGTCGCGGTCACCGACGCGCTCGGCGCCGCCCGCCCGGCGCAAGTCGTGGAACGTTCCGAGGAGCCAGGCGCTGCGCAGCCCGGACTGCTCGACCCTGCGGATCAGCCGGTCGAAGCGCTGGGTGTAGGGCGAGGCGCGCGGCAGCACGAAGCTGCGCGTGACCGACCAGAAGCACGGCCGGCCGACGGCCATCGCGTTCCTGTGCGCCCGCACCTGGGCGCCGGCTAGCAGGCTGCCGAGCACGCAGCTGACGTTCCGGCTGGCCAGCAGCCACCTCGGGCAGACGTCCGCGGCGTCCGCGCGCAGCACCGCCTTCCTGCCCAAGCTGAAACGCGCACACGGTTGGCACGACGGTTGGCTCGGGCGGTCGCCCAGGTCGCACCTGGGCCCCACCAGCAACCCACCTGGCCAAGTGCTCGTCGTCGGCGAAGCCGAAGGTGAGGTTGTAGAGGTTGGGGTGCAGCACGGGCGCGAGGCCCGAGGCGTCGAGCTCCGCGTAGGACCGGAACGGCACGGTGCCACCCCTGCCGAGGCCGGCGCTCGCCAGCCGAGCGAACAAGCCCGAGGAGTAGAACAGCGACACGACCATGACGGAGCCGTAGAGGAGGCGGCTGCGCAGCGCCCGAGGCGCGCCGCCCGCGGAGAGCCCGAGCACGAGGAGGAGCGCGAGCAGCGGCCGCCGCAGCCGGGCGTCCGGCAGCCGGAGCAGCCGCGCCGCCAGGCAGACGAGCGCGACGAGCGCGACGAGCGCGGCGGCCGCCGGCGCGGACCGCCCGACGGCGCCGCCCGGCCGCGCGCCGCCCGGCCCGCCCAGCGGCGCCACGGCGCAGCCCTCGTCCACGTCCACGTAGGCGGTACGGTCGACCTGCGACGAGCGGCGGATGAGCGCGGGCGGCCGCGGGACGCGGGGCGCGGCGCGCGCGCTCACCGACGCGTCCAGCGGGGAGTGGAACAGGAAGGCCCCGAAGGCCAGCAGGTCCAGCTCGGCCCGGACGACCTGGCCGATGAGGCCCGTGGCGCTGCCGTCGCTCCGCAGCAGCCCGTAGCCCGCCAGGTCGGCCACGCGGGGCCGCACGCGGAAGTTGGCCGCGCGGCTCAGGCAGCGCAGCAGCTCCCCGTAGGCGAAGCCGAAGTGGCAGCGGCTGCCGGCGGCGCAGCTGGCGCGCGAGTAGGGCGCGTGCCGCAGCACGCCCACGCGCAGCTCGTGGCCGTGCAGGTCGGCGAGCTTGTCGGGAAAGAGGCGCGCGCAGGCGCGGGGGGCCTCGCGCCGGTACTCGCCGCTGAACGGGTTGAAGTGGTGCACGCCGCGCGGCTCGGCGATCGTGAAGTCGAGCAGGCGCTCGCGCCAGGCCAGGCGCAGCGCGGCCTCGCTGCCGCGGCCGCGCGGCCGCACCAGCAGGAAGCGCGCGCGCGCGCCGTCGGCGGCCAGGCGGCGCAGCTGGCGCAGCCGGCGCCGGTCGGGCGCGCGGCTCGCCGTCCACACGAAGAGCGCGGGCGAGCGGTGCAGCGGCAGCGCGCCACCGCCCAAGCTCGCCTGCCACGCGGGCATCCGCGCGCGCAGCGCCGCCGCGAGCCGCTCGTCCGGCCCGGGGGCCCCGGGCTCGCGCACGAACACCACCTGGCGCGCGTCCTCCGCCGACAGCAGCCGCAGCAGGTCCGGCGCGGCCCGCGGCCTTGGCTGCTGGCCCAGCATGTCTCGCGCGCGCGCGCTCGCTCGTCGAGGACTGCCGCCCTCCGCCAGTCCGCAATTGCCTACTGCCGTTTACGACCGCGCGCGTCCTTCGCGCTTTTACGATCGCCTTTCCGAGAAACCAGAATCATAGAGGTCGTAAATGTAGGACAATTTCAAACCTTTAATCTTTGGATATCCATTGCGATAATTAGGCCTCCCGAGGGTCGCGTCAAAGCAACGGACAAAACGAAACTAATGCCACGTTTTTCCGTAGCTCGGAACGTGCCAATTAGTCGTGGATCCCGCGTTCCGAGCGAGCGTCGATCTCCGTCGTTAACGAGCACCTTCCGCAATCTGGAGAAAAATGTTCGCGTGTCGAATCTCCAAAGTCCTATCTTCGCGGTACATCGATCGAAGCAGACGCGACGAGCGTAAAATTCTTCGGATTCGAAATTCCGATGCAAACACTCGGCCGACAAGTCCGATTATTGCGCCGGCGCGTCGGTCGACGTAGCTGCAGTCCTCGAGCATCTCTAGCGACAGTTACGAAGGCGTGAAACCGATAGAAAAAAGAATGAACGTCGCGTTTACATCCGATAACCCATCCGTCGTCGCACTGCACGAAAAGAAAAACAGTCGACCTACTTTTTCTTCTAAATACGGCGTGGGTCCCTCCCACGCGCCATCTCGTGCAGTTGCTAAATCGAAGACAAGAAGATAAGATAAACGCCTGCGATCCAGTCATTCGAGAAGTGGCGGCAGTCGCAAAGGTATAGGCGCGGGTAGCCTGCTCTTTCGCGATCGACCGACGCCCGTCGGAGCAACGGCGGGGATTCGCGAAGTTTGCAAGCCGAAGCGGCGGCCGGGACAGCGCGCGCGGAGTTGCCGGAGCGTCGAAATGGGCGAAGAGCCGAGCGTCGGTGAAATCACGTCGCTAGAGGCGAGGTGCAGGTGGGAAATCAAGCGGTTCGGCGGTGTGGACGTGCCCACGGGCAAGCCGATGTGCTCGCCTGTATTTTCCACGTCGCACTGCAGCGGTGCAGCTCTGCGGTGGCGACTGAAACTGTATCCCGGCGGCTTCGACAAGGACAGCGGGGACCACGCGGCGGCTTACTTGCAGTCCGTGCACAAAGCCAGGACGTCGACGAAATTCGCCATCTCGGTGGCGATCGACTCGGACGGCGAGGCCGTCAGGCAATGCACTCGGGAGAAGCGCACCTTCCGATCTCTCCAGGACTGGGGCTGGCCCAGATTTGCGCACAAGCAGCTGATCGCGCAAGCGGCGAAGAACGACACGCTGATCGTGCGTTGCTCTATTTTCTCGACGAGCGTCTTGTCGACCGGCGAGAGTGACGACGACGACGACGACGACGACGACGACGACGACGACGAGGACGGCGAGGACGAGGAGGACGACGGGGACGAAAGCGCCGTAGATCACAGCTCGCAAATGTTGGGCTACTTCGAGAAGCTGCTTGACAGCGGGGACTTCAGCGATGTGACGGTGATCGTCGGCAAGAAACGACTGCAGTTGCACAAGGCAATTCTCGCCAGCTTCAGCCCCGTTTTCCAAACGACGTTCGAGCAAGAGCGTAAAGAGCCGAAGCCGCCGACGGAGCAGGTTTACGAGGTGGTCGGCATCAAGTACGACGTGGCGAAGGAGATGTTCCGCTACATGTACACGGCCAAGATCAAACGCCTCGACGACATTGCCGGAGAGCTTCTCGCGGCAGCCGACAGGTACTCCGTGGACAAGCTGAAGGTACTCTGCGAGAAATCCCTCTGCGCCAGCTTGAATGCCGACAACGCCCTGCGCCTCTTGGAGCTGGCCACGAGGTTCCACACGACCATTCTGCGAGCCAAGGTGACCGAGTTGGTGCTCGGTCGTTTGGCCGAGTTCGTCGCCAAGCCTGAATTCAAGCAATTGAGCCCGGCCTGCAAGGACGAGCTGCTGAGCAGCATCGCCGTCAAGCGGACGAGCAAGTGAAGCTGAACGCGGAAGGACTATCGAAATTCTGTTTTCCTCTTTCTGCGCCATTTTTCGTGGCTCTCGCGCCGCGCGTCGAGCGTACACCAGCTGAAAAACAATTCCTTATCGAGAAGTTCAGCTACGAATGAAAGCGCGGAAAGTGCGCAGAGACGCTAGAGATTAGATAAACGCGAATATTCGTGCTTGCCGAGTCAATGTTTGCCGTCAGTCCGCTCGGCTGTCTCGGTTGTCTCGGCTGTCTCGGCTGGCTCGTCGTTGTTCATCGTGCGCGGCTTCTCGAGGAGACTCTTGGAATCCAAGCTGACCGAGGCAGAAAAGTGTGAAATTTTAGGTGCCGACGCGACACATTAGAATCCGGCGTAAGCTGCAAGACACGCTGTGTTGCCACAACGCGTGTGTATTATTATGAAAACGTACGAAAGCAGTATGGACGATGGTCGCACGCGCCGAAGGCGTCCTATCGCAGCGTTCGGTCGTTGTTATTGTCAGTCGGCCGAGCCACGCGTCTCAGCCTCGCGAACTCGCTCGCACGGTCGTCGAGTGCGCCGATCCAAGCGAGCGAGGGACGTAATCCGAGTCGGATAAACTAACTCGTCGAGAAAGCCGCCGCCGACCGCCCCAATGTTTACGTTTCCGATGACAATGCCCGCGACAATCGCTTGCCAACTGACGAACGCCGTGATCCGGCGAGGAACTTGGCACGCGCAGCGTAGAAGGGGCGCGCTCCGCGCCGCCCGCGGGAGGTCCAGTCCGGTCAGTGTCTCGCCGATCTCGCGAGGGCAACGGCGCGAGCGGCCGTCGCGAATCAGCTGCGAGGCGACGATTTCAGGCGGAACAAGCCCGGCGAGCGCGATGGCCAGGCGAGCGGCCGCGAAGAGGTGGGGCAAGGAGGTCGGCGAGCTGCAGATCTCGGACTCGTACTACCTCTGGAAAATCCGCAACTTCAGCAAGATCCATCTGGACGTGGGCGAGGCCATCTGCTCGCCGGAGTTCGAGACCTCCAAGTTCTGCCCGCGAGGGCTACGATGGAGACTGCGGCTCTATCCGGCCGGCACCCTGCCGGACGACGCGAGCGGAGCGGACGTCTCGAACTACGTCGCGATTTACTTGATGCTGATGAGCGATCACCAGGTGTGGCTGAGGCACACGGTCAACCTCGTGAGCGTCTACGGCGCGAGCCTCTACATGCTGCAGCCGCCGGACGGCTACGTCTTCGACGGGAACAACGACTGGGGCCACCTGCGCTTCTTTCCCAAAGACATCCTCACGCAGGAAAAGTTCAACTTTCTGCGGGGCGACACCCTGATCATCAGCTGCACGATCGAGGAGGTGCACACGGTGGCGATATGCGATGAAAACCTGTCGTTTGCCCAGCACGTCACGTACTACTTCAAAACTCTGCTGGTCAACGCCGAGTTCAGCGATTGCACTTTCCACGTCGGGACGGAGAAGCTGAAGCTCCACCGGGTCGTCGTCGCGAGCCAGAGTGCAGTTTTCCGCAGGATGCTTCTCGCGAGCTCGGACGGCAAGCAGGACAGCGTGGTAACGATTGTCGATTTCCCGTACCAGGTGATCAAGGAGCTGGTCCGCTACATCTACACGAGGGTCATCCAGGACTACGAGGACATTCTGGACGAGCTGTTCGAGGCGGCCCACAGATACGAGGTACATGGATTGAAGTTGTTGTGCGAGAAGCTGCTCTTCAAGAAGATGAACGAGAGCAACGCGATAAGCTACCTGGAGCTGGCCGTCAAGAACAACGCCCCGTATCTGGTGGCGAACGCCACCGAGTTCATCGCGCGTCGCTTGGCGGACTTCATCAAGAGGCCGGAACTGATGGCGATGAACGACCAGTGCAAGAACGAGCTGCTCAAGCTGATCTCGTACAAGCTGAACGGCGTGTACAGCTCGATGACCGGGTGACTCTTCGCGCGCGTTCGCCGGCGCATCATCTTTCCTCTCCAACGCTTCTCAACTGCTCTCGCGCGCACGACCGAGTTTCAGAGCGCGAGTGCTTGGCGTTGTTACTCGTCTCGCGAAGCAATTGTTCGACGACGCTGCACTGGCCGCCAGCAGGCATCCCAGCGGCGATCGTTTCTTGTCTTTGATGTTTTTAAAAATAAGTTTTAAGTCATTTTACTTTCACGGATAACTTTACGTTTTTGTAGTCTAACGATAATAATATACCAATTCATGCAAGACTTGTCATCTGATTGCGCGACCCCCCTTCACCCATGCGTCGTGTTTCTCGCTAACCTTTCTCCGCTGACGCTACGGCCTTTCAGCGGTTCACTCGTTCCAACGGAGAACGAGGACTCGGCTCGCGATGGGACACTCGCGACCAAGCGAAAAGTCACTTCCGCGTGAATCTCGCCACGGTGTAGCGCCCGAGCCGATTTTCCGCTCGGCTGTTGACGCCTAGTATCCGAGCACACGCGGCAGGCCTCGCACGGCTACAACAGCCGAAAGACGCACGCGCGCTCCAAAGTATTTCGCCGGAGCAATGGGTGACTCACGCGCTATACGTTCCGATGATATATACGCATATTTCGTCCATAAATCATTTCACGTGCATACACCCGAGTCACGTTGAATAAAGTAACGCTTTTCGAATAGTCATCAAAGTTATTTCGAAGTACCGACCTGGGGTTTTAGCCGCTCGTCACTTTTCAGCGCCACCGTCCTGTTTATGAACGTCATCGATGAAATTCAATAGATTTGCTCGAGGCGGGCCTCGGCACGGGCTCGCCGAAAACCTTCGAGTTATCGTCGAGGAGCGCGTGCGGCAATCGCGTAGAGCGGCTGAAAATAAGCCGGCGAACGAACGATCGCTGCTCCAATCGATCGCTCGGCTCGCTCGTATTTTTAGCTCCGCCGTGTTTGCCGTGTAAAGCAACTCGTCGCGGGAGTTTTCGAACGGCTAGCCGAGTATGCTTCTCGCTGCAGCCTCGAGTGTTTCGCCCTCAACGAAAATGACGGAAGATCAATTGTCGAGCGAACGCCAGGATTTTAGATTCGCCTCCGACGCATCTCGCGAGCGCGAGTTGTCGAAATAAACGTTCAACTCCCTTGTCGTTCTTAAACTCAACTTGAATTGCCGTTGCGCTTCGACGCATCGACGCTATCTCCTGACGTTGCTAGTTGAAGCTTGGCACGTAGGATCGACGATTGAGCGGAGCATCAGTCCTCCGATTCCCGGGCTTTCCGTATAATCGTTCACGAGCAAATTCTGTCAACGAAAAACTGTTATGGCGCGCGAGGATCCCACCACGCTCGATCGGTGAGTCACGCGCGTCGCGCTCGCCGGGTTTTCGTGCGTGGATATTGTTTTATTTTATCTTTCTTTCTCCGCTCGATCAGCGTTCTGGCTGTCTCGCCACGAGCTACGTGCGAGTCCGCCAAATTGCCGATCGCCATGTTTGCTATCGATGTCGTGGACGTAAGGGTGGTGCTCCAGATTTCTTGAGAAATGTTCTGGGTAGCTTGGATTCGATTGGAAAAGCAGAACTAATACATTTGAAATAATCAATCGTCAACTCTCAAATCCCATCATTTTAATACTCGTTTCGAGCAAAAAAATACCTAATTTGGTAACTCCCTACTCATTTTAATTTCTTTCTTCAAGCGAGTAGAACCTTCAAACTGAAACGAGTTTGTTTGTACAATTTGAATCTGTTCACAGGATGCTGATTCGCAAATCTATTCGAGCATTTCCCCTGTTCGAACATTCGCGGCGTTCCACTGACGTAATACTCGCTCGGTTGACCGATGATACAAAGACGAAAAGAGCGCGTGACCCACATCGGAAAAAACGCGCGCTCGCACGCCTCGCAGCCGAGAGATCTAAGATTCCTAGGACGATCGATTGGTCGAGCAGAGCGCGAGCGGACCTACGTGCGTATCCTCACGCGCCAGGATTGCGTTGCGCTCGACTATCGCCGAAGTCGATCGCGGTCGTTGAGACTCGCATGCTGAAGGCCATCGAAGCCCTTCGACGTGATCGAAGCGATCGAAAGTGACCGAGTGCGGATCGAGGACTTGCGGTGCTTATAGCTGTCCTGTTCTCGACTTTATGGACTATTCTCGTTTCGAGATCAATGTCACGTAACGCATCCGTCCGGAATAAATGTAGGTATATAGAGAAAGTTCTGCTCGATTTGCGTCAGATTTCGACTTTTCTGACGTAATATTCTTGCGACCAGCCGACGATCAATTTCATAATTTCTTCCCTATTTTCTTATTTTATCTTCCGTGGCGTGCGGAAGTTCGCGAAAAATCTCGCGGTGAAAAAGTCGAAGGAAATTTCATTTCCGCCTTGCCGCCGTTATCTCCGCGGAGGTGAAGCTCGATAGCGTTCGAGAGGCGCGCGGGTGAAGTCGATCAAGCAACTCCCAGAAGACGATCGCTGAACGGAGCAATGCCCACGCTACGGTTGCTCGAGTGTAACGAGTATTTTCCTATCTCTCTCTCTCTCTCGAAAAACTCACACGTTCGCGTGCACGTACAGCAATACATCGCCGATCACACGGCGGCGCGCGCGAGGCCATCATCCGGCCACGCCATCGCACAGAACTGCGCGCGATTCGACGCAATCGGCGCGTCCCTTTTTTTCCGTTCTCTTCCTTTTTTCTTTCCTCGGGCGATCATCGATAGGCTCGCTATCTGGTGGCGATAAGCCGCGCACGGCGTTGCGCAATCGCATCGCCGAGCGCGGCGATTCCTCCTCTCGATCTCCATCTCGTCGAGCGCGCGCCCGCGCATCTTCCGGCGAGCCACGTAGGCGAGCGAATGGGAAAGAACGAAAAAGAAAAAGAAAATAAAAGGACAAGAAAAAGCTGGCAACAATGGGAAAGGCGGTCCGCGCAAAGGCGTGTTTTCGGCGCGCGATTCAACTAGCCGCTGCGAGATCGCGCGTCGACGGAGCGGAGGGAAGGGAGCGCGAGGCGCGAGGCGCGAGGCGAGCGACGGGCCCGCGGAGGCGCGCGTGCCGATGATCAGTGTTCCGAGCGACACCGGCGCTCCCGTACGCTTGCCAGTTCCGCAGCCTCTCCAGCGACCGCTGTCCGCCACGACGATGCTACGCCTGGGCGTCCTGTGAGTAGCTCGACGAGTGGCCCGATCGGCCGGCCGACGAGGTCCTGACCGCGGACGACGATTGCTTGCAGACTGCTCGCCGTCCGCCTGGCCGAGGCTGCGACGAGCACCCTCGGCGACCACCGCGACGCCGGCGCCAGGGACTACGCCGCCTATGCCACCTACGACTCCTACACCAACACCTGCAACAAGGCGCGCTGCGAGGACGTCGGTGAGTATGCGCGGCTCGACCTCCTCCGATCCCCACCGCGCTCTGACCCCTGGCCTGCGCGCAGCCGAGCTGTTCCTGCGCAGCCTGAAGAAGACACCGGGGGCCTGCGACGACTTCTACGCCCACGCCTGCGGCGCCAAGCGGACCAACGTGCGCGCCCTCACCAAGGAGATACAGGGTGAGTTCGATCGCGCGCCCCCGCGGGCGGCGGCTCTCCCTTGATATGCCTATTGGCAACCGAACCGAAAAATCGCAGAGATACTGGAGAAGCCGATCGAGCTCGAGGACGGCCGAGCGCTGAGCGCGGAGAAGAGGCTCTACCGCAGCTGCGTGCGCCAGAGTAAGTCGACCGAGGCGATCCCCGGGCCGGAACCGTGCCTCATTCGCGCTTTGCGCTTTTGCCCACAGAGGACGGGGAGCAGCGCACGAGGCACGAGTTCGGCCGGCTGCTGCGGCTGTCCAACGGCGCGGCCCTCTTCCGCGAGAGCGCGCGCTTCGGGCGCAAGAGCTGGCTCGGCATTGACGGCTTCTACGCCTCCTTCGGCTTCGAGCACGCCTTCTTCAACGTCCACGTTACCCGCGATCCTCAGCGCTCTGACGTCAATGTTATCTCCGTGAGTCGCCAGCCTCCGCTCTCTCTCTCTCTCTCTCTCTCGCTCTCACGCTCTCACGCTCTGATCGCGCCGACGTCAGTGGGGCTTGAGTGGCTCGATCCGCGCGTAAAAATCTCGCGCCGAGAGACGCGTCATCGACTATTTTTCGCTCGGACTATTGAGCTGGTATCTCGGTTTTGCCGAACGCGCGCACGAGAGAAACAGAGAGACGGAGAGAGAAAAAAAAATCAGCCGTCCGCGAAAATCGGGCGCCTTTTTTCTCGCGCGCGCTCGCCGAGCCAACTCGACTTGGACGCCTTTATCGCGGAGCGATACGTCGCCGCTTTATCAGTTCGATTAATGATGAAATTGATCGCGCGCGCGACATGTGCGCAGTTTCCACAGCTGCAATTTATTCGAGTTTCTGCCAATTGAGCGAGGGATCGATCGACAATCGACTGCCAATGTTGCATTCCGAGTTGGCGATTGCGTCGTCGCGAGCGCGACCAAGTCTCGTTCTTTCGCGGAAGTGACGCTCGAGGAGCGCCGGCCGGTCGGAAAACGCGGGAGCAGATCGCTACGCGGGCGCGCGTGCCGCTCGCGGTCGGCGAGGGAGGCCGAGCGCGAGGCGAGCCGTCCGAAAAGCCTGGCTTCTCCGCAGCTGATGCCACCGTCGCCGCTGTTCTTCTACTCGGTGCACGGCCTGCTCAAGTACAAGAATTTCAGCGGCATCCTGGCTAGCCTGGACATCGACGCCGAGGGGGCCCGCGTGACCGACTACGGCGACGTGGTCGACTTGAACAACGCGCTCCACGCGGTAAGCGCCTCGCGCACCCGCGCACCCGCGCGGCAATCACTCGCGCGCGGCCTCCTCTAATCGATCTGTTTGCGTCTGCGCAACGTCTGCGGCCGCGCAGATTCTGCCACCGCTCGGCATGTTCGAGGAGAACACGACCACCTTGATCGACAATCGCATGACCATCGACGAGTGGCAGCACGTCTACGACGCCTACAGCCAAGGGTGCAGCGCCGAGGGCAACCGCAACTACGTGAGTACGCGCCGGCTCGCGGCCTGCCCCCGTTCCTCCTCTCTGACGCTCGTTTTTCTGCTCTCACGCGCGCAGATCTACTGGCCGAAGGTGCTGAACGTGCTGCTGGGCACGGCCGACGTGCGCGCCAGGGGACGGGACGCGATCGTCATCAAGAAAACGGACTACTTCGCGCAGCTGGCGCGGATCTTGGAGCGGACCCCGCCGGCGACCGTGGGTAAGGCTGCATTGCTCGGTCGAGTCGTTTTCGCTTGTCGCGAGTACCCTAGCTGACCTCGTTCGCCTCGTTTTGCCGCCAGAGAAGTACATCCACTTCAAGTTCCTCGCCCAGATCGGCAAGTATTTGGGCCCGAGTCTGGCGCCATACTTCGAGAACGTGGCCGACAGGTAAGAGAAAGAAGCGCAGAGACGACGGTCCTCGCTCGAGCTGCCATTCGATTGTCCTCCCAGATCGAGCTTCTGCATCAAGCAGTCGGACAACCAGCTGATCGGCGCGACGTACGAGTACATCAAGCTACACGTGCCCGAGTTGCATAAGCTTTACGTGAGTTGAACGGTGCTGGGCGTCGCGCACCAAGCGAACGCGCTCACCGATTGGCCGTTTGCCCTGCGCAGACCAAGGACGTGGTCGACAACGTGAGGAAGGCGCTGGTGGACCTGCTGGCCAATGCCAAGTGGATGGACAAGGAGACGAGGACCACGGCCGCGAGCAAGCTGAGCAATCTGGACATGACCGTGGGCTATCCCTACTGGCAGACCAACAAGACCTTCGTCGACCATTACTACGGAAACGTGAGTGGAAGCGATCCCCCGTCGACGATCCCACTCGGCCGACGACGACAAATCCAACTCCGCTTGGGTGCCTTTTCAGCTGCATCTGCACGCCAACTTCTTCGACAACGTCGTCAAGTACAGGAGGCGACTGCTGGTCAACGAGCTGCGCGGACTGCGTCATCCGCAGACCTACGAGTGAGTACGACTTCGCGGCGCGGCTCTCCAGCCTGCCAATTACAAGCGCGCTCTCGGTCTCGTTCTCGCTTGCAGCCCGACCACCATGTCCCGCAAGCTCACCCCGCCGATCTACCACTTCGAGGTGAACGGCCACGCGAATCGAATAGGTAAGGCCCGGCCGCGGCGCGCTTTTTAACGATACTCAGCCGTGAACGTCACACGCGCAGTCATACCCACGGAGTACCTGAACGAGGACAAGTACCGGCTGTTCAGCAGGAAGCTGCCCAGCGCGGTCAACTACGGCAGCTTCGGCTCGATGCTCGGCTCCGTTCTCTACGACTACGTCAGCCTCACGGGTAAGAGACCGGCGCCGCCGGCGTCACGCGTAGACGCGCTCGCTCCCTCAAAACCGCCTCGTTCGATTCGCAGACAGCCTCAAGTTCAACAAGTTCTACACGAGGAGCACCGACGGCCTCTCGCAGGATACCATCGACGCCTACAAAGTCAAGGAGAAGTGCCTCTCCAGTCAGCTGATCAATTACAAGGTAAGCCTCGCCGTTCGCCCGTCGGGCCGCGTTTCGCGCTCTCATCGCGATTCGCGTTGCCACTTGCAGAAGTCGGCGGCGAAGGCGGACCAGCCGCTGACCTCGCTGATCGACCTCGACACGATCCAGGTCGACAAGATCTACGAGAAGATGGCCGGCCTTAGGGCCGCCTTCGAGGCTTACAAGAAATTCGAGCGGGACGACGAGAAGCTGCCCGGCTTCGAGAGGATGACCGGACGCCAGCTGTTCTTCCTCTCCTACGCGGAGGTAAGCGCCCTCGAGTTCGCCCTCGCCCGAGCAACTCTCCGCTCATCTCGCCCTCTCGCCTGCCCACTTTTTCAGAGGATCTGCGAGATTGGCGACATCTACGATAGATACGACGTGTACGAGCCGTCTCTCAAGGTCAACGGCGTGGTCTCCAACCTCGAGGCCTTCTCCGAGGTGTTCGACTGCCCAAGGCACAGCGACATGAATCGAGACGTCAAGTGCGACCTGTTCTCGTAATTGGCATCAACGAATTATCTCTCTCACTCTCTCTCTCCCTCTTTCTCTCTCTCTCATAAAAAAAATAAAAGAAAAACAAGAAAAAATATATAAAAAGATATAAATGTTGAAAATCGAGTAGAGAAATAGCTTGTATATATCGAATACTTTGACCTTGAATCAATATAAGCTTCTAGGCTATAAGTTTGTCGTTATAGGCATAGATTTGTAGTTCCTCCCAAAAAGAGAAATCTCCGATCATATAATTGAACTCAAGTGTTTTGTTATCTCGTCGCTTGTAATATAGTGTAAATAAAAGCGTACGTTTTCTAAGAGACACCGTTGTTTTGCTAACCTCGATGGCCAGCCGAATCCGCAAGCTGCTCCTCGCCGAGTACGAGGGGCTGGTGGCGAGCGAAGGCCTGATCCTCGAGTCGCCGTTCGCCGAAACGACGCGCGACGGTCGGGGCTTGCGCGAGGTCCAGCTCGGGCTCACCTCCAGCAAGCTCCTCGTGGCGTCCGACAATCTCGGAGACGGCAGCGCGTTCCGCTGCGCGAGGGTCGTCGACCCGTGGATCGAGAGCTTGGAGCTCAAGTCGGCCTATCCGCTGGAGTGCGTGAAGCTCAGCGTGTTTCGGCGAAGGAAGAGGAGAGCCCTGGAAGCGCGGTCTGTCCTCGCTCACCCGTCCCGCGCTCGATTCCCCGAATGAAGGAGCGCCATTGGAAAATTCGCGCAGATTGGTCGACGGCCGAGCGAAGTACTTCGAGCTCGGAGGTCTGGGCTGTCGAGCGAAGAGCTGGAACGAGTGGTGCGCGCAAGTCCACCGACTGCTGCGGACCTCTGAGACGGCCACGCGTCGACAGTCGTGCGCCGGTTGGACGAGGAAGTACCTGTACTTGGGGCCGGATTACGAGGAACTCTGGAACCCACGCTACGCCCCGAGACCCGTCGCGCTCGCCGGCGCGACGAGCTCGCAGACCGTCAAGTATGCACGCGCGCGTCTCTCCTCCGGGCAGCCGTCGTTTCCGTGTCGCTCGTCGCTTTCAGGCACGATTCGATAGCTCGAGCCTCGACCGGGTCCCCTCGCGAGACGGTCGCGCGCCGAGTGGCTCGCTTCGCCGAGGGTGTCGACGAGAACTGCGTGCACTCGCTGTACATCCGAGTCGCTCGATCGCCTCCCGAGGACCCGCCGATCCCCCAGCGTAGCCTCTCGCCGAGCTCGCGCTTGCTCCGCGGCTTCGGGCCGTGGTCGATCGAGCCCGGCGAGCGCGTTTCCCTGCAGTCGCGCTTGACGCAAAGTCTCGCTCGCGTGCGCCGACGATCGCCCGAGTCGCGCCTGCCGATATCGCGACGTCAGCTGGCGCGAGCTACGGCCTCGCTCGCCAGTCTCAAGCCGCGAGCTTCGACGGGGAGCGCGCTGCTGTTCTGGACGACGGACTACTGGTACAGACCGAGAGCCGCCGCGGAAGTCTACAGGGACGCGAGGAGACACTTGAAAGGATTAAGGGAGGGGCGAGTGCGCGACTCTCGACATTCGAGCCTCCGTTTGTCGCTTTGCCAGCGTTTGCCTTTATTTTCAGAGCTATCGCCGTCACAGTACAACCGCTCGTCTTCGCCAGCTATTGAAACCTGGCCGACGCGTCACGCTGCACGGCCTCTCGAGCACAACGCTCTCGCGCCAGCTGACACTCGTCGAGTGCGAGCTTTTCGCTCGCGTGGGCGTCCACGAGGTGAGGACGCTCGCTCGCCGTCGCGAGCCACGCGACGTGCCGAACTTCGCGGCTTGGGTCGCTTTCGCGCACAGGCTCGCGTGTCTGCTGCAGAGCGAAGTGCTACGGGCGTCCCAGGTGAAAGAACGATCGAGATTAGTGTTGAGGCTGATCAGAACAGCGGACAAGTGCTTGGAAGAGGGCAATTTCCAGTCGGCCAGCTCGGTCGTCGCTGCCCTGCAGTCGCCGGCTGTCTACAGGTGACAACGGGACCTAACGAAGCTTTCGGTTCACCAAGCTTCGCTTAATCAAAAGCCTCGCGGTAGCTCTTCGCGAGGCAGAGCGGCTGCTCGCTTCGTCTTAGCTCGCTCATGGGCACGTCGTACGAGTTGACGCTCTCGCACAAGTTCAGCCTATAAACAAAAAAAAACAAACAAATGAGATAAATAAAAATGAACTTGTCTCTCGTCCGAACGGGCAAAAGGCTGAGGGCAACATGGGCGTACCTGAGGACACACCACGAGACAGAGTACAAGACGATGACGAAGCTGAGCAAGCTGTTCGCGAACACAAGGGCGAGGCGTTATCGAGACGCTTGGATGAACAATCGTCGATCGTCGATACCAAGTGTCGCCGACGTTACCGCGATGATACTGGGATTGGAGGAGACGGAGAGCAAGGTTGACGGTGATTGGAGGACTCTGGGAATGAGGCATGACGGCGAAGCGTGGATGGTCTTTCGAATGAGAAATGATCGTCGACAAATCACGCAGGAGCGGCTGCTGGAGACTCGACGACACTCCGACGGGCAAGATCGATCGGCTGGTCGGTTGGCTAGAGGATTGCCAGAGTCGCGCGTTCAGCCGCGACTATCCAGGCGAGCCTCTCGCTCGGGAATTCCTCCTGAAAGCCAGATATCGCGAAGACTGCGACAACTTTCTGCTGAGTGTCTGCCTCGAGCCATCAAATCAAGCACAACATTGATCAATAAAAATCTCATTTTATTCACATAGCTTTGCTTTCCACACTCCATTATATCCGACGAAAAGACAAACAAGCAATTGCTCTTTCCAGCGGGCAAAGTGTAGCGTCCTGTAATAGGTATAGCGAGCTAAAAATACAGGCGCTCGATGAATACAAAAGAAGGGAAGTCGGTGTAAAACTTAAATATTGATGAGAGCTGACTAGATCTGATCTTTGATAAGCTGCGCGATGCTATATATATGTACACGAGTTTTCTCTTGTCGTGGTGGATGCGGGAAGCGCGAGGGAGGTATACAATAACAATCGATTACACGTACACTTTCCTAGACCGACCTAACGAGGGAGAGTGAACTGATCATCAAATGCAATGGTCGATTGGATATTTACACGATACTTTCAATTTGTCAATAATACACGTTGCAACGTCACACGTACCACGAGCAAGTTATAGTTTGAGGGCGAGCTAGCTACCAATAACACGTATAACACTTATGTACACAGATAATCCGATATATGTAGAGAAGATTAGCCATGGATGCGGCGACGCCGGCGCTAGTTGGCGACCTCGCTGTCGACGGTGCTGCTGCTCACACTGCCGCCAACGAAGTGCTCGCGTATCCACCTCACATCCCAACTGGCTTCGGCAGATTCGTGTTGTAGGCCCGTATCACGTCCGCTTGCGACACCGTACCGCCTTCTTCTTGCGAGAAAGCGAAACCATCTGTCGAGGAGGCGTCAAAAGGGTGGTCACCCGTTAGCCATTTTTGCGCTCTCTCTCTCTCTCTCTCTCTCTCTCTCTCTCTCTCTCTCTCTCTCTCTCTCTCACTCACTCATTCTCGACGCTGGACAGGTTTGCTCGTCGCTCGAACGAAACATCACCGCGTTTGCCACACGCGCACTCCGTTTCGACGATCGACGAGCTGTCCAACAACCTTCCGCGAAGAAAAATCACACTTCACCCACCCCCAGTAACAAAAAAAAAGTATGCAGCAGCATGCGATCAAGTGAAGCTCTACTAAAGTGACTTTGTTATTTACAGGAATTGATATAATCTTACTATCTACGAGTTAATCAACTACAGCGAATGCAATGGCGAGCACGCCAAGATTAATCGTTCTAAATTACATACCCGTGTTTGTACATTTACCCTTGTCACACGCGTGATAAAAGCAATGAATTATTACAGTCGCCGCGTGCAAGAAAAAAAAAAGAGTGAAATTCCCTGACGTCCTACGTGTAACAATAACATACTCACTCGAAACACGTGGGTGGGAGTGATCGGAGGGTATCGAGGTTGGGGAAAGGGAACTTACGTGATAGCTCCACCTCGACATTAAGCCTGGCTGCGGCGTTCGATCGCCTGGTGAATACACTTTTAACGTTTTTCAATAGCCGCGCCGTCTCCGTCAATCTGCAAATTTCGTCAGGGTTTTTTTTGGTTCTTCTGGGACTCTGTATTTGCAACTGAAGTTTTTATGAGTTTGTTTCTCTGATTTTTTCAGATCGTTCCATTAGTTTCGGGGCTGCGGCGTACAATAAACCAGAGGCTTCGATAGCGAAAAATGAGGAGGGAGAGGGAAGTTCGCACGTCGTTCGTGCACTTTATTATTGAATTAGGTCCAAGAGACAGAGACAAAAAAGCGAGTCATGCCGCATAACATTAAGGAAGAGACAGTCACACGCACGAGCAGTTGGTTTTTGTTTCTATTAGAGCGTGCATTTTTTTCGCATGCTTTTTTTATGGTAAAGGTGTGATATAGAATATTCGTTGCAAATAATCAAACAAGTCGAATGAGTTTATATACAGGAACACGTGAAAAAAATTGTTGAAACACGTTAATCGACTCTAATAAATCATAAAATTAATATAAAATACGAAAGATAAACTCACATATGCAACCCCCTTGAAAATAACGGTGTCCGTGCATCAATACCTACAAGACACTTTTGATAACAGACCAAAACGAACATATAAACATTGAAAATGAAAGATATCAATGTGCAAGTGCAATAATAGCCAAAAAGTGATTTCATTATAATTGCCAGCGTTGACAGCTTGGTGTAGGAATACAACTGACAGTTTATCTGTGTGAGCGTGATTTTTGATAAATTTTGAAAGAAGATATAAAAATAAAATAAAATGTGTATTTCTTTTTGGTATAGTTTTGTCTACAATGGGGGTACTTACACCTCGCAATGTCGGCAATGGCATGCACGGATCTGCACGACAATAAACCCAAAAACAAAGAGAAGAAGAGAAGGCATTGCATTAAACATAATTGGGTATCAAAATTCAGATGTGATTCTTTTTATTTTTCTTTTAATGGTACTCTTAGTGTGAATTTCAAATTCTAATACTAACGATATTCTATTAATTCACACTCAGATATAAAATATCTCATGAGGATGAAAGTCTAGAAAAATACAATACTCAAGATAAGAATGAAGATGAATGGTGTCTCTAGAATACTGGAATTACAGTTGAAAAGGTCAAACCACGCTGTATAAGTCAATATACAGATATGCTTCAATAACGCAAATCAATTATCATTATATTGATTTTAATATATACATATTTACTTATACTCATAAATACACAATTCATCCACTCGCCTAGAGGAGCTTCGTTTGACTTTCCAAGTATCTTGACGATACAGACATCTAAGATATGCATAATAACATTTGAAAAACAAGAAGAGAAAATGAAATCAACAACTACATGTAGTTTTCAAATATGTTGCAGCGCGAACGTGCCAACGTATAACCCATAAATAAATAACTACACAAATAAAAAGACGTTGCAAATCATAGGGAATAGGAATAACAATTCTCGATCTCTCATGTAATTGATTTAACAACAGTGTGTAATCAAATAGGAATATCTTTATCGTTATAAAAGTAGATATCAAAAAGCTCATACATACGTGTCACAAGTGTCGACATTTAATATTTAAATCATCAAAATAAATCAGCGCGTGCTATTAAAAAAAAATTTTTTCTCCCTATTTAACGAAATCGCGTTAGTTCGCGTGGAAAAAAATCAGATTTACGAGTCTTTCCGATCCATACTTAGTACTTGACTCTTCAAATAGATTTCATCTGTACAAAATTATTATTTACAATGAAATATTCACTTCAACATTAACAACGTACATTTTCAGCTTATAAATTTTCTCATAGAGATTCTCGTCAAAAATTTTCTCACAGCACACGAAACTTCTATTCATTCAAAATGTATCCCCCAAACTTCTTGTAACTTCTGCAGCGTTTAGCAGCAATTAATATTAACGTTTACTTAATTATTCAAAAGTTAGTTAGAATAGCAATTGTATGTACATCATTAATTAATACCGCATCATAGCATCTAAGCTTGCCAGTATCCCGGTGGTCTTGGCTGTTTGAGCATCCACGCGGCGATCCTTCCACCAAATTGTCGACGCATCATCCAACGTCTTAGCTTCGAGTTCATATACAGCCTCTTCGACTTCCTGTTACGTTCATTAGTACTATACTCCCATGCTTGTTTTCGTTTTCAAATATTCCACCCAAAAAACCATGCACGGTTGGATAGAGAGAAAGAGAAAAAGAGTTCTGGTAGAAAAGAATTACAGGAAGAAAGCAAAATAAATAGAATGACTGCATGCAAAACTCGACGCGGGATGGACAAATAAAACAAAATCACAGTTAAATGAATGATATATGGATGTTTAGCCCTGTTGTTTCGTCCGAAGCCCTTGAACCGACTAAACTTTTACTAAAGTCAAATCGAATGTAATGGATCCTTTTTTGGTTACGTTTTTGTTATGAAAAAGAATATAAAATTGGGTTGCGAATAACTTACGAGCTCCTATAGTCTTGAGTGTGGAATATATCACCTGGGTCACCTGACTTTCGAATCTCTTGTTCTCTTGCGGCCTCGGATGCTGATTTCCATATCGTATTTTTTACACTGCAAACCCAAGTGTTACATGACAATTTTATTTCAACAAAATCACTGATCAATTGTTTTGAAATACTTTTACAAACAAGAATTTGAGTTCGATTCAGGAAACTTTTAAAACAATTAGTTTTATTTTTGAAATCACAGCTCAGATGATTCGGATTCAATTTTAATTTCCAAAACTTTTTTATCAAGGAATGGCTTTTTTGTCAAATGATAAATCAGTGTTTCCGATCGATTCAGTCTATAAACGTTGAATCATGGTAGCAAAAAATCTCCTCGAAAGAGATAATATATCGATACGTAATAAATTTTTGGTATACTAATCACATCCTCAGAAGTTTTTTCGAATGGATATTAAGAGGAAACAAGAAGGAAGCAGTATCGTTGTGCTTTGAATAGATAAAAACTTACGCTTTAACTATGACGTCCAACATTAACACTGCAAGTGGAATGAGAATGAGTCCAAGCCAGAATACAGGTGACGAGAATAGCATTCTATCGTTCCCAAGCATCGGTGCTCCAACATTAAAAATTGGCCAGAAGTTGCTATCAAACAAGAAACAATAATTATTTAAATAACAATAAAAAGCATAACAATTTTATGATTATTAAAATTTATTCTTACCTATAAATTAAAACGAATAGGAACCAAAGTATAATAGATCCCCAGATAGCTAAGTGTGTCACCCAATTCCATGAGTTCGTTATCAGACCAGCCTTTGCGCATACAGTCACAACTACATACTGTAAGTAAAACCTATTATTCTGAGTATCGCATTGCTCTTGTTGCAAATACGATAAAACTTACAGTATAAACAATATTCCCTAAAACGAGGTAGCCACCATCACGGCCGTTGTACCAAATGACATCTTTCTCAACCGCCAGTAGGGAGAGCCAGTAGAGTAATGCTGAGTGAAGTAATGCGTTGAATATCCATACCCAGAATACCTAAGTAAAAAATTTACTATTGATTCTATAAATTTTTTTTAGTTTTGTAATAGATTTTTAATTAACCTTAATACTAAACGTAGATTCAGTAGCGCTTTTTGCAGCATATAAACTTGGATGAGCTAAATGCGTTTCCGCTGAACACACCTTATCAAATAAACCTATGGCTAATGGTGGAGCTGCCGTAAATACCTATGGAAGAACAAAAATTTAAGAAAAAAACGTTCTTTTTTTCATTTAAACTAGTATACGAGGTTACTTACAACATTGTATAAACCAATAGACCACCTCTCAAAAAGAATCTGTCCGGACCAGCCGGAATAAATAGCAAACCACAGCTCAATGACGTACAGGCAGATATTCTTATAAAACGAATATAAAATCAACTTGCACATCCTGCTGTAGTTCCACGAACCGTGTACGAATAGTAATCGCTTCAGAAATCGAAACTGAGCTATTGAGTAATCGGAGGCACAGGCTGCTTGCAGACCTTCTACCCCGGAAATGCCTAAAAAAATAAATGACATGCGATTTATCTCTCGTATAAATGAATTTTTCTTATCTCATCGTCTCATTAACTAACGAGATACGAGTTTACGTTATCTAAATGGAAAGATGAATATACTAACCAACACCAATGTGCGCTTTTTGAATCATAGCAACGTCATTTGCACCGTCACCAATGGCCAACGTCACAGCTTTTGTATTACTCGTTACCAAATCAACTACCTGCAATTACAATCACGAAACGTTATATTTTTTCAAACAAAATTAATTATCAGATAAAATGTACATACTTCAGCTTTTTGCATAGGGGAAACCCTACAGCAAATGACCACTTTACAGGAAGTGCATAAATCTAAGAAGTCTCTTCTCAAATCACACGACAATGCATATTTTAAGCTATGTCCATCGAGAACTAAGCCAACTTCATTTTGACACCTAAGATCCTGTCCAAAATCCAAGCAGTGCTGGATTATTACTTCTCTCGTTTTCTACAATTCACGAATTCCATCAATCACACGAACATTATATCATAATAACATACATTTCCGTAAAATGACACATACATCTAAGGAACTTTCATTGATAATAATTAAAGGCATAGAATGAGTAATCAGTCTACAGGAGTAGCCAATGTTAATGGCAGTCTCCTGTTTGTCGCCAGTCAAAACCCAAACGTTAATATCCGCTTGAATGAGGGCTTCAATCGTCTCTGGTACTTGATCTTGTAACTGATCCTCGATAGCAGTTGCACCCAACAATGTCAATTGCGTCTCGATCAAATTTGCAGCTTCTTCGCATTTCTCATCGCGATTTGATACGGTGTTCGTTGCTTTGTGCCAAATATCTTTCCACCACTACAAGGTTCAAAAACACATTTGTAATTAAATCACCTAATTAGTCATTTATTCCTAACAAAAGAATAAATCAAGCCACACACCCACACGCACGCACACATTAAAAATAATCAATAATCAATACGCGTAAAACAACTAACGTTGTATCGATTTTCCGGAATCTCTGCAGTAGCGAAACACAGTGTCCTTAAGCCTTCCGATGCGAACAATTCAAGATGCTGCAAAGTGGTCTCCCTATAATCTTCAATATCAGGTGACCTCCTAGACTGGGCATCTTCCTCGGACGTTCTGGTGATAAGTCTCTCATAAATCATGGTATCTGCACCTTTGCAATAAATCTTAATCTGTCCAGATGGGGTTCTCACTATCACTGACATTCTTTTCCTCGTGGATGTGAACTCAATTACATGCAGTACCTCATATTTTTCTCTCTCGCCAAGAGCAGATATCTCAACAGAATTTGGCGTTCGGGTATCGAAAACATATCCAAAAGCTTTGGCACCATCTACGAGTGCTCGCTCGTCAGGTGACGCTGCATGATAGATTATGTTGTCGTCGACTTTCTCCGGAATGACAGTGTGACATACTGATAGCATAACCATGAACTCGTGTAAAATACTTGCGTGCTTGATCTTCTTTGTACTTGAACTCTGGTCGGGATTCTTTAAGCGACCTTGCAAAATATCTTGAATTAACTCGCAGTCGATTGATGTTGCATCGCCGTTAGCTGAAGTGGGTGAAGGTAAGCTACGACACAAAAGTTACTTAAATGACCTTTACCACGTTCTCAAGTGAAAAGTAAAAAAGAATACTCACTCATAAGTTTTACCAGCAATAGAACATCTTTTAAACTCCATAACATTTTTCGTGAGAGTACCTGTTTTATCAGAAAATACATAACTAACCAAACCAAGTTCTTCATTAAGATTACTCGTGCGTGCCATGGCAGGTGTGTCAGATTCCGAATGATACATTTCAATATCCATATTAATAAAAGTCGCCTGTATATAACGCACGACTTCCAGTGTCACTTGGAGCGATATCGGGATCAAATTGTTGAACAAGATAATGAATGTCAATAGATTGAAGGCGAAATTTTTCGATTTAGCCTCTGCAAAAATCATATCAAATCAATACGTCTTCACACGTTTCATTCAAAACTGAATATATAAACCGTACCGGTAAGACCAAGATACCAAAGTCCATTATCATTGGCATTAGTCCAGAGAACATTGAAGATAGCGGACAAAAGGCACAGCAGCAGTAGAATAAAGAACAACATGAGTATCTGAGTATTGATAAGACGATCCAACGTTGAACGTTTAAGCGGTGCGGTATGGGTATTATTCTGCATGAGTTTTGTGTCGTGGCCAGTATAAACGACCACACCGAAAATCCACCGAGTATTGCGTAACATCGCACCGCGAAGAAGTAACTGATCGGGTCCTAAAGCAACACTCCTGCGACAAATGAAAAACATTTTTTTTAATAAATGCAACTGGATTAATAAGTTTTTTTTCGTAATGAATAGTTTGGAATACTAACGGCTTATTAGTTTCTCTCAAAATCCCATTAAACTCGTAAAGATGCCTGTTCGGGGCCTCGCACTGTATATTTGCCCTCAAATTCATCAATTCCGCGGTATCCAAAAACACAGCTGTTTCCGGCAGAGCTTGTCTGATTTTCAAATTAGTCTCACCGTCGAGATTGGCAGTCTCGATGAATGACATGGATTGCGGTTCCGACGACGACAGCAATATCAAATCAGCCGGGAAGAAATTGTTGTTGTGCACTTTAACGACATCGCCGACCGCAACGTTACGCCACTGAATCCATTCCCAACGGCCCTCGCGCAGAACTTCCACTTGCCGCTTGTTTATCTCATCATCGGCACGATGCCTTTTCTGCGAAAATGAGAGAACATGAATTTTCGTTTATTGTTCGAGTGCGCGTAGGCTTTTGGCATCGTGTTCACTTACGATGTCCTCGACAATCTCTTTGAGCGCCGACACACTGAGGATGAATATGAGCGGTACGAGGGTTGTATACCGACCCGTCGGCGATACATCTGGTATTTGCTACAAAAGAAAAAGAAAATGAAAGGTTCCCTCGTCCACAGCACAAAACATCGCTCGCTCGTATTTACCTGCATAAGAGCGATGAAGAGGAAGAAGCAATTGCTGTAGCGTCGGAATTGCTCGAACAGGAAGGACGGTATGAACGACAAGATAGAATACTTGGCTGTGGATATGTGGTTGTTACGGTACGTTGCTGGCTGATGTGGGGCGTTAATGAATACGACCCTCTCGTCTTGACTGTTCGCTTGCTCTACCGACGAACCACCATTCTCGGCTGCTCGTCCTGTCCCTGCTTGGAATTCCAAATTCAGTTTGTTTTGCGACTTTCTTATTGAACTCACGACGTAATCGAGAAAGGATGGAATCGTTTGCCACGTGAGCTTTTACAGTTGGACGTCGTTTTGCGATTCTAATTATTTCCAGAATGTTGTTAAAACAACCTTAACACTATGATTTCCGCTTTGGATCGTTTCCAGATCACGACATTCATTCGCGACATTTGATGTATGGTTTTCGTTAAATGAAAATACCTAAAATAAACATGAAAATCGCGAACGGGGGAAGAATGTCTATCGATGAGAAAGAAAAAATAATAAAATTCAACGATGCACGACGTAGTATCTAGGCATTCCCCATGCAGAGGTGGTTTTTCCAATGGCGGGAACACACCGTATTCTGAAAGAGCTATGAATGTATTGGGTATACTGGTCGACGGAGCATTCTTTTCGAAGAAAGTAAGGAAAAAAGGGATCACATGAATATTTTAGATTCAAGTCTATTTTAAACAGAAAACAAAGTAACATTAACCAGAATCACGAAACGAGCAAACTTATCGACATACACGAACAATGAAGTTCGTGATTAGTGTCGTTCATGATTTTTGAAATAGCACGAGCTCCACAAACATGAGTTGTCGATCATCGCGCGAGCGCGCAGACAGCGCTGGCACTTACGTGTGTGCGAATAAATGTACGCGTCAGCGCGCGCCCTCAATGCGCTTAGCCATCTGGCGTACTTGCTCTCCGCGAAATCCATCGCGCTTTTTATTCCGCTAGTGCTGTTCCCTCATCGTCCATAAGACGAAGCAAACTATTGCGCAACAAGTTCTCGCGTTACTGCATCGCGAGGGCTTCCGCGACGGAGAGGAGAGTCGCAGTGCTTGGCTTTTTTTTTCAAGGCCTTCGTCTGCCACCACCACACTTGGTGTACCAGCTACACATCCTTATCGCGCGTCACGAGAGTTGCGCTGCTGTCAACCAACACTATGACTTTTTCAGCTGAAAATCTAACCTTAAACATTCACTCACGCACGCGCGCGCGTTTGCGATATATACGCACTGCGGGCGGAACTATACAGTGTACACTCGACGGTGGCGCGACGTCAACTGTTGAGCACACCGATGCGGCGCCGTCGCGGCCCCCTCAAGCAGCGCACAATATTACACAGATCGATATTCGGGGAAAACGTCGTGGCGAGTGCTTGTGTCCTCCCTTCGCTGCTGCTGCTGTTTTGCGCGAAGAAGGGCACACGTCGCGCGCGTGCTGTGTGCATTCCGCGATAGCTTTTTGACTATCAATTTTTCGGAGCGAGCGTGCGTTTACTTTTGCGAGTGAGATATTCTTGGGAGAGACAATAGTTGTTGCGTTTGACAGATAAATTGAAAGACTTTGGCTTGACACTATTTCCGTCTAGTGTTTCTTTGATGTATATAACTTTAGTCATACTGTTCGCCAAAGTCTGACAAAGGAATAAAAAACGTATTGATCAATCAATCTTTTCTGATACAAAATATTATAATAAATACGCATTGAGAAATCATATCGCCAAATTGTATTTAGCCGCATTTTACCACTTTTGAATAAAAGGAAACTGGTTTCTCCAGCTGACAATGACTAAACTGCTAAAATAGCGCGATGACTGATATGTGCGACGTGTCTTTGCAATGGTTACTGTCAACGCTTGCAGTTTACGAGTGACTTCGGTTTCGAAAATTTAAATCGCTGATTATTTCTTGAAATTAACGATGCATCAATCAACCTTGAAAAGGTCGATTAACGAAAAAAAATAGAGCGAAGCCGATGATACTTCGCGCGTTCATTTCTGCGTTACGGCGCGGTAGCGTCTTGTCGGCCGCCACACCCATTGCGTCCGAACGTCGAGGAGCGTCGATTATATCCACCAGATACACGTAATTGCGATCTCCTAGCTACCCTCGTTAAGCTAATTACCGTGCACGCTTGACTCCGATAACGAAGAGCGTAAGAAGCTCTTGCGCTCGAGACAATTGAGTCGCGTCTATCGCTAAAAGAAAACAACGTAGCCTATAGAGTAGTAAGGCCAGAAAGCAAGAGAGAGTAAGAGAGAGAGAGTGGGTCGATACTCATCTCTCTCCGTGTGCCAAGTGTGGGGATGAAGCGAGCGACAATCGGTGCATAATAAAAATAAATTGCTGCAGAATTAGTCAGTGTTCGGATAATTCGAGGCTGAGTTGCGTAATGCTATTGTAAGAATTTTTAGTATTTTATTTTGTCAATAAATTCGCGAACAATTGATGCAGAATAATCGAGGTGGTTTAGCGTGGAAGCCGAAGCATCGAAAAAAAAAGAAAAAAAATTGTCAGGAGTGGGATTCGAACCCACGCCCTCAGAGAGGACCAGAATACCCAGTATTACTCGATGCGTATCGAGAAGGAAATAAACCTTGAGTCTGGCGCCTTAGACCGCTCGGCCACCCTGACACTTGTCGCGTCGAGTGATTATTGCTGCTGGTTATCTGCTTGCACACGTTATCTATGTCCAATTGTTGTATTTGACTGGATCGCGCGGTCGCTTCGTTGAATATCTGACGAATGCTAATCGCGACCGAATTCGCCAAAGCGGAATCGCGAATTCGTGGCGACGTTTCACGAGGGAAATTTGTTCGAGGTCGACCATCGCGACCATCAATAGCCCGTTTTATTTGCCGGCGAAACGACGATACATTTTCACGATACAAGGCGAACACGAACACTAACTGCAACTACAGATTTCTGCTTTATCGCGGGCAGCGTGTAAGCGTGAAGCAGCTAATCGCGCAAAACGCGAAAACTTCGCCACCGGATAATGAGCGACAATTGGTTTGGTTCGGCTGGGCGACGCACGAGACTGACCAACGGACTTTTCAGCAACAAGTTGCGCCCCATATCCCCGCGCATTAGCGCACGGCCTAATCGTTACGTAATGCTGCCGTGTCGAAAGTCATTAGCGCGCCGTCGATAATCACATCCGAAAGTTTTATCGCGCGTCACAGCTGTAAGTTAGTCACGCTACGCGTCGAGCAACTTTTGAGTTTCGCGCGACAGCCACGCGCTCGAGACGAAGCTTCGCGTCAAGGCGGGTCGACGACGCGCGAGTCGCGCGAAACAGAGAGCTCCGTCACCGGCGCGCGGTAAAGCCCACGAGCGTGCCCGAGGAGGTCAAGGTCGGCGCCGAGCTTTTCACTCGGCGCCGCAGCTTTTTTGTATTTTTCGTTTGATGTTGTCACGAGCGGCTGCGCTCGCGACTCTTGATTGCTCAACGTGTCGCTTGGCACTTTCTACTCTCGTGCCTCGTTGCGATCATCGATCGGCGCACGGCACTCCTGGCACTTTAATTGGCCTGCTCGTTGCCGAAGCGAGCGCGAGTTTTTCGAAATGCCCGGCTTGAAAGTTCCTCGATCGAAGAGCTTCCCTTGGAGGCGGGCAGTGCAACGCTCGGGAACATCTTTTTCTTATTTCGCGGCGTCGAGAAAGGCCAGGTTGCACGAGCTCGTCCACGCCTTGAGCGACGCTAGCGCCTTGTCAGTTCCTTTTAACTGACGACTGTACAAAGCCATCTGGCCGCCTGAAAGTTGACTTATCGATAAATAATCGGATGCTCTCCCGCGACCCAGAAATCATTATTCGTGTGCATAGTTTGTCGTCGCGGATGCAACAAATAATCAGAACTGTTTTGCATGCACGTGCACTGGACAAAAGGGCAGAAGTCGATGAATAGCGACGCCGATGTTTCCGTCATATCGATCGCTTTGGGGACTGGCGCTTCTTCTTCGCGCGGCCGTGATTCACGAGGAGGAGGTAAATTTAGACGCTGACACACGCCAACACAGCGGAAGCCGCAGTTGGTTGGCGCGAAGAAGGCGAGGCGCTCACCGCAATTGGTCGGCGAAGGATCGGTCTCACGCAGCTCGATGTGCTGCTGGTCGCTGCCGCCGCCGCCGCCGCCTCGCTTGCGCCTCGACGACGCCGTGGACGATGTGCGTGCCACTGCGGTGGCGAAGCCGAGGCTATCGACGTTGTCGATGTCGCCGAGGTTGATGGGACTGCCGACGATGTAGGGACCACGCTCGCCCAGCTGCGGCTGCTGTGGCTCGTCCATGTGCGGGATCGACGACAGGTCGGGCGGCGTGAACGGACCCCCGCCGTTCGCACCCCCCGCGACGTCGATCCCCCGCGACGATGGCTGCATCTCCGGTGCCGGGGCCTGTCGAGCAGCAAGTGAAGCTTTAGCTTCGGCCAATTCCGATGGATATACGCGTCCTTTTCGATCGGTTGCACGTTTGTAAACTTGCTGATTTTAATCGTTAATTGGCGAAAAGCCACTGCTACGCAAAACGGAAGTTATTGAGTTTGCTGCGCACTTAAAAATAAGAACATTTTCTAAGCAAAGTCAAAATGGAAGAAATGTTTTTCATTCGAGGATTTGTCTTTTAAGCATCCAGTAAATTTGAGAACGTTCTTTTCCGCACTGACTAAAAAATTTGCCTTGATCATGACTAATTGTCACTTTACATCACCGATGATTATCTTTCTGTTTCAAACGAACGAGTTGCTCTAGAATTCTCGATAGATCGAAGAACAAGTTTATTAAAGAAAAAGTAACGAACAAATAAGAAGCGTTGTCGTCCCGTCATTATTTACTCCTAACGAAATTTAGCGAGTCGATTAATTCGAATTTTCTGTTTGAGCCTTTAGGCCATCTGTCGCGTGCGGACACATCGCAAAGGAAAATGAGAAAACAGACGCATTGAAAAAAAAGGTACAAATCGATCGACGAGTCAATTAACAATTCAACGCGTCATCATACCTGGTGGTCGTCCGCGTGAAAGGTGCCGTAATCGTCGCGACGACTCATGGCCGCGACGCGCAGACTTCGGGCGACGACTGCGTTATATTTCGGTGCGGTCGTCTCGCGATCGCCGACTTATCGCTGCCAGTGCCGGCACTGATAACGCAACGACCAAGCACTCGTGAGTTTCACAGATAGACGCGCATTTTTCCTTTCCCAACCGCGTTCACTACGACAAAAGCGCGACACCAAATTTTTCTATCACGCGCCTGATTCGGACCGATATCTGTCGCGAGCAGCGTACTTTCCTCGACGAATAGACTCGACACAATCTAGGGCTCGCTGGAAGATGTCATCACGCAGGTGACACGCGCACACAAGCACGTACGCACACACGACTCAATTTTTCAGTCTATCGGCGACTGGACGTGCGTCGCACGGTCAGGTGCCATGGAGGATGAACGTGAGAATTCGGACGCAACACGCCCCGCGACCAGTCGTAAGACCGCGAGTATAGAGGATCGAGTTATCGCCCAATTCTAATATCTGAATTAATAAAAGAACTTACTTGTCGCAGTCAAAACGCCGCGCAAAGGAAGAAAAAAAAATTAAAAAATTAAAAAAGAAAGAAAAAACGAAAAGCGCAGTGCGCGCGCGCTGGAAATAAAACAACTAATCCAAAGTGGAGGGATATAATTGAAGCGAAGTAGGCATTTCGGACATTGATGCCGGCGGCAGTGAGGTAGAGGGAGAGGCGAGACGAAAATAAAAGACCGACGCGCCGGCCGAATTTCCGAAATCATCGTTTCGCGCGTAGGTGAACGGTCGGCGCGTTGGAAAAAAGAAAACAATTTCTTTGACCTATTTTTCTTTCGTTTCCTTCGCGCTGCAGTTAGCGCGCGTCGGATAAAATGTAATTCCCCGCGGCCGCACGGCCGTTGAACTTCCCCTCGCGGTTTTGCACTTTTTCAGGACGACTCGCGTTGCGCCGTCGAGATCAAACGCGAAATTGAAAAAAAAAAAAAAGTGCACGCGTACGTTCGAGGCGACCGGTGAGTATTAAAATCTAGGAGTTGTAAATCGACAAACGCTCGAGTCGCCCTCGATTAACCATTCAATCCTAGCAGCGACGAAAGTATGCAACAATCGAGACTCACGACATCGACGCGCTTGGGTGTTGGGCGCCTTCTTTTCACGACCTTATCATCGCTCGCCACGATGTTACCTCGACGACAGACACCAGTCACACTGCCGCGGGAGCTTTTGCTGTACTACCCCTTTTTTTCTGTTTACAACGCTGCGCGCTCACGAGTGGAAAGGTGCCAATTTTGCCTAGCGACACACGCATCGATCGGCAATGCCGCCTCTGGTAATTGAATTGCTGATGAGTGGATATTCGACTATCATTGAGATTGCAGATGGATCGATACTGTTGATTCTTTTTCGACGAAGGTCCATCGATTTTTACTCGTGGCAGCTTTTTTTGCGCAACACTCGCAGTTAAGTTTAAGTTGCAATTGTTGTGGAATGGGAAATGTGTAAATAGATCGAAAGATAAAAAAAACGATAAAAAAACACGTGTTAAGTTAACTCGCGACGCTATAATCGTCGAAAAATGTTCGTAAGCATCCTGGCGTCGCGCAATCATCTCGAGCAATTATAAAAAAAGAAACAAACTAGAAACTGTCCGTCGTTACAACCGAGGAGGAAGAAAAACCGCTCGAAAGTCTGGCGTATACAAAGCTTTTTGTTTTACT
The DNA here is from genome assembly GCF_024137745.1 of Phymastichus coffea. Lineage (NCBI taxonomy): Eukaryota > Metazoa > Arthropoda > Insecta > Hymenoptera > Eulophidae > Phymastichus > Phymastichus coffea. Next base: position 269,995 of record NW_026706973.1, read on the forward strand.
TTGGCGCGCGCGCGCGTTAACGAGGTGTTTCAGCAAACGGAAATCTACGGGTCGAAAGCTCGACTTTCATGTTTCATAAATAATAGCACGCGGGCGGATTAACTGATCCTTGCAAGCTGTTCGCGCGATCAATTTACTCAGTCGCGATAATTTCGGATATTCCGAGATGAGCGCTTACAAGCTGCAATTGTGAGCGACGTCGTCGTAAAAGAGAACGACTCGCATCGCTCATCAAATTAAAAATATCAGCAGCTCATCAGAAACACAACGAGTGGTCGTAAAAGAGCGAAATGAGACTAGCAATAGCATTTACCCTTGGCGAGTGTCGTGCGAGATAAACGATCGCAAAAAAAAAAAGTTCTCCTCGCTGTTACTGAGAGGGGGTTGAGAGTCGATGCGTGTGTACACGTGACTTTCTCCTAAAACAAACAGGGGAGAAAGAGCCCGGAAGCGCTGAAATAATTCCTCTCCCTTTTTTGCAATCGGAAGGAGGTCATACTTGTGCCGTTAATTTTATTTTACCCGTGAAAGTTTGGTTGGACGCTTTTTCAACTCTTCGTTGCTGCACTGATTAAAAGCGGCACGTACGTCGGCACGTATTTTAAAAGCTACGCGAACTGAATTGAAAAGTCGCGAGCTCTCGGTTCGGCAGGATTCGATTCGCTCTTTCGGAAAGCCTCGTGGTCGCGAGAGGCAAAGCTGACAAACGCAGGCGGTAAATATCAGCTGCGTAAGTTGAACGCTCCCGACGATAGAATCGATATCGCATTTTCCGACACCGGGGTTTTAATAAAGTCGAACACACGCGTTCGTCGACATTTCGCACGCATTAATTATATCGAGTTAGAACGCGAGCATAAAGGCCTTTACAAGCTCATCGAGCTTTTCTTTTATTAATGCCGCTGTTTGCCGCTTGGCGTTTCAACAGACTATAGACATCGTTGTCGTTACATCCGACATGTAAGTTGAGTGCTAATTGCAATGTAGCCCATCCCACAAAAAAGAGAGACAGAGAAGGGAGGCCCGGGTAAATTATTAGATATAACTTTCACAACGTGGAACGATCGAATCGGTGTCAATCGTTTCGCGAGAGAGAAATAACAGAAAGCATGTATAACGTTGCTTGAAGGGACAGCAATGTTCGTTTTTATGACTTGTTTTTATGATTCGCGAGGTAATGCTTGAGAGCGCAAGTATGTTCGTCTTTTTCACCAAGCCGAGCGTAAATTTTAAATTGTCTTTCGTTTATGGCATTTTTAGATTTAATGTTTTGCATAATGCCTTTACAATGCTTTTTGTCGCGGTTTAGATTTAGACGTTTTAATCTCTATTGTGCGAATAATGCAATTGAGAATGCGTACGATAATAGATTACATTTTCAATGAAGCGGCCGAGTTACGGGAGTAATTTGCAACATCGTATCAGATCTTAATTATTCAAACACAACGCGTTTGAGTATGATAAACCTTTATACGGAAATTTACCTTTACCATCCAAAGAAGTTCCGTTGCCCGAGCAATAAAAGAAAAATACGTCACACTCTCGCAAACGTCAAGGTAGAACTAAAAATTCTCCTCGACGACAAAAAAAAAGAAAGCCGTGAATCATAATGATCGCGTGATAACACCAGCGCCGCGCCTGTTTTTCCGTCCTCGTCGTCAGATTATAAATGGAGTCGCGTGTGATTTTGATTAAAAGTAAACTAAAAAAATTCGAGATCATCCTTCTTCCCTTTCTAAGCTAACAATTAAGTTTTTATCAATCGATTTGACCGCTTGAGAAGTAACAGAAATGTAGCTATAGTTAAACACGCGATCGCAAATAAACGAAATCATCATAACTATTCTTCAATTTTATGGAATTTCTACAGATTCTGAAAAGAAAAAAGAAAAAAGAAAAAAAGCGAATAGCCGAAACGTGCAGACGGCAAACCCAACCCTGAACTCGCGTGATGTGGGGAAAAATGTGGGACACGTAAACACAGACACGCCCGCTTGCTTGCGAGACTTCGCTTTCAATGGCCTTATCAAAATTAAAAGAGCAGGCGGAAGCATGATTCAATCACGTAGGACAAAAAGAAAACAGAAATATCCATACGGGAGAGAAACGCTCCTTGTGCATAAAAAGTGCTCTTTTTTACGGTTATTTACATAACTACACGTTTTTCCATGCAATCTTGCCAGCAATTTGAAGAATTTGATTGAAGAACTGACGACTAAAAATCAATAATTATGAATTTGAGTAATGAGTCTCGTTTTTATGGATTATTTGTCAAACTACGTTTTAATGAGATGACTTGTTTCCAAGTTACATAAATACGAACATCTAACGTTATACGATTCAATTTTTTTCGTAAAGGCATTAATTTGGCTATTTATTAAATTAGATAAATTTATTGAGTTAACTTACGTCTAAACCAGAAGCACGAACATCGCGTAGTCATGATGGAAAATTCAAAATGACGTTCAAACTAGATAGTTCATAGTTCTAACCAAACCGAAATTTTACATAAATGGATATTAACTCGTTAACAACAACTTACTTCAATTAAACGCGAAAATGCAGAATCCTCGCAATCAGCATTACAATATTATTTCGTTCGATTGGCCCTGAACAAAAGATGAGAAAGATTGACTTACACGACTATCCCTAGATTCCACATAAATTTTTAAAGCCAATAGACTATACTTCTATAAACTAAAAAAGAGAAAAGAATCCATCTAAGAATAAATGCGTGTAAGAGTCTAAAGACGCGCATCTTTTTTTCTACGTGATGCGCACGAAGAGCAAGAGAGTGAGGTAAGTAAAACCGCCTGTATTATGCAACAAGTAGGCGAGTTTAAAATACGTGTATGTATAACCGGATCAATTTTCGGCTTAGCGAGCAACCTTTACAATCGGCTACAGCATACATCATTTAAAATTTCTTTTTCACAACTGTTTTTAATCATCGATGAAATGGAATTTAGGATCCGTGATAGACATGTGCATGTGCTCGATGGTAATCCTTAGTCTTTCATTTACATAGCACTATTCTGAAATGTTTATAGCAAAAACACCGTCGTTATTGAAAAATAAAAACAAATTAACTCAGACGAGAAAAAATAGTTGAACTGCATTTTCATCATTCGATAATATTCGCACATTCTCGAAAAAGCAAACGGACAATCGCTAAAAGCCATTTTTGAAAAATAGACGCGAGTCGTGTAACATCAAAAGGTAAACAAAAGGAAGCGTGCGTACGCGTAAAATGCAGCTGTGTACTCTTTATATATTGCTTGCATCGTATAACCTAACCTCTATATCATATTCGCTCGTTTCATCTTCTCTATTGATGGCAACAGAATAGATGCCACTATGTAAAAAGAGCGCAGATAAACGACTCACCGACAACAATACAAAACCGAACTCTCACTACTTTGACGAAATACAAGCCATTGTCATATCTCATCGGCATCTTTTGGTGGCCAGGGCCACCGCGCAACTACAACAATTCACTACTACTCGTAGTATAACGGCGTCTTCCTAATGCACAAGTATAGAAGCTGCAACACACCACCGTTAACCTCATGACGGCGCGACGCGCGACTGATCGTGTTTTTCCCTTCGCGCGGCGTTGTTGGCGCGACCGCGTGTGCGCCAAAGTGGGGCGTGAAGGTGGACCTAAAGGTGGGGAAAGACCTCTAAAAAATAGAATTTCCTCAAAACTTACATTTACATTCACATATACATACACACGCGTATACTTTTTGGCGAGAATATATACACGCGGTAGTTTTTAATTTTCGTTGCTGATCAATATAAAACTTGCGAAGACTTATAAGTCAGTCGATTATTTATGTTATAGGCCACGGCGATGAGACTAGAGTCTCGTCAATCGATCGTGTGTTTAACATTGCTCAGGTATTCCCACTATATGACCATAGATGCAATTGAAAATTGTGACGAGGGACGCGGTAAGACTTGCTATGCGCCAATTTGGTAGTTTGCAAAATTTTATGGTTAGGTAAATGGCATAGCAAAAATCGCGAATGGTTTCTTGATTGAAATTGAAATTGTTATTGTCGGCTCGTAAGTTTGCGGTGATCTCGTCACACTTGTGTTGAGCTCCGTTCGTTGCGTTGATTTCGGCGTGTATCAATGTTTTGAATGTCTGCAAAGTGGAATAAATAAGCAAATTGCATTTCTCAATCAAAGTTTCGTTGATTACATACGATTAAATTGTGAATGAGCTTAGGAAACATGGGCCAATTTTCCTCACAAGCGATGCAGTCGCAGTCGAAATGAAAGCGCTCCGATAGTAATTTCCGACGCTTATCTCTACTCATCTCTGAGTACATCGGTCCATAGCAGCAAAATACCTTGACAATAAATAATAGTCGGAGTTAATTTTAAAACATGCTATAACGAGAGAAGTTTTACACACGCGTCATAACAATGAACAGTATTAAGTGTATGTTTTGTTTTCTTTTTGGAGGCAAGCAGTTAAATATTTATATAAAGTGAAGGTTCGGGTTTATTTTATAGACGCTGACGTAAACTTGAAAAATGTATCTAAAATTATGTGCCACACCAAGAAGATGATTTAGTTAAGGCACCATCGTGAATAATAAAAAAGCTCAACCTGTTCGTCTTTAGCAATCGGTTTGATAGCATAGAGAACCGTGGAACGATCGCCCATTTCGCAGCTTTTGACGTTGGGAAAGCAGCTGTGATTGAGCAGACTTAAAAACGGTGTAAGGTACAGCCCCGAGCTGTGTTCCTCGGTGAGTGGCGACCAATTCCACTCCGTCGACGACACCTTGTACAAGTCCTTCACCTGTACAAACCAAGTCGAAAAAGTCTCAATATGAAAAACTTAGGCACATTTGCGTTTCCGTATACCGTCACAGCGTTAAGCAGTGTAAGATGTTGATAATGCGAGAGTAATTTTCCCACGAACAGAGCGTCTTCGCTGCTCTGCAGAGCTCTTTTGTCGGAGTCGAAGTACTTGCGGAAAAACGGCGTGTGCTTGGCGAGTAGGTGCAGAAGCACAGCCGAATCCTTGGATATGGCGAGTTGCTCGATGTGCGATCGTTTTTTTGCATTCGTTCGGAGACTGTAGGCACTGAGGTAATTGTTGCCGAAATGTGGCCCTGAGAATCCTCGTTTGCGGTAGTCTGGAAAATGAGAAACAATAAGGAAAATTTGGACGCCGTTGAAAGTTGGCGAAAAAAGGTCATAATCGACGGATTTCATTCACCGCAACTTTCGACTTAATTACATTTTATCAAATGTGTTTTTTGTCGAACTGATAAGCACTGTATCGATTCCTAGTGAGCTGTATGGTGCAGATGAGATAACGGTAGTACATGTCTGGCGAGAGGCGAAAACACGTCGAAGATAATTCTAGACGATTGCAGTTTCGTTAGAATACCAATGCAGTCATTTAAATTTGCAAGGGGAAAACTCTATAGCTACGGTGCGTCACAGCTATATGTCCCGCGATTTTGGGTCCTATTTCGGTTAAGAGAGCCGGCGCTAACTCCCACAAACACAAATTCACCGCGAATGGTTGGAAAATTGAGATTAGACAATTAAGAAATATTACACGTCGATTTCATATATATATATATATATATATGCACACGGCGATCTTGTTATTACGCCTTCATAACATCAATTAAAAAATTAATTAATTATCTATAGGATGAGTAAGCTAACTCGAACCTAACCGAACTAAACCAAAACTCGAATTAATAGAGAAAATTACAAAGAGTGAGCGTATTTGCTCATTCACGGAAGCGCAACAATCAAGCGTAATTTAGGCGAAGAGAACACAAGCGAATTCGCTCAGTGTCCTCGACACAAAAGGACGAAAGTACGGCCGCGAAGTTCCGAGCGAGAGCTGGTGCAGAGAGAAAAGAAATTCATATGCTTTGGAGAGCGAACCACCAGGTTCCATCGTACTCCGCTCGCAGGTGACAGTCCGGAGGCGACGGAAGTGCAGCCCAACTGGCAGAAGTGCTCGAGGGACGATGACATCCACTCCGCTGTCTAGCCTCGAGAATTCAAAAAAGGGGCACCTTGCCAGGACTTCCTGGTGGCCTTTGCCTCGACAGCGATGGACGTGTGCCATACTTGTGTCCTGGAGTCTCACGGCACTGCCCTTCCAGAGAGTATTCTGGGTAGCTCGAACACACAAAGTTCTTCAGTCTCTCTCTCTTCACCCTCTTTCTGGACTCTCTTGCTGGCTTCTTGCTGGATTCGGCCACCTTTCTCTTGATTCTCCCTCTGACCTCTCTCTCTCAATTCTCGCAAATTTCCTCGCTTATGAATCAGCCGATACCTCTCCGCTAATTATGGCTCTTCCTTTCTCTCTGCTCTTTTCGCTCTCGCTCTTATCTCCAGCCGCGCTCACATCTTCCGGGTCCTGCAACAAACCAAGCAGGAATGTCATGTTGCCACGCCCACGCCTGGTCGCTGCGTCCATGTAAGGAGAGTGCCGCACACATGGCTAGTGATTATCGCTGTTCGCCAAATTTTAAGGTTACATCTGTAACGGTTACTCAATGGACCCGCTACTCTATCACCTTGGTGAACCAGGCAGAAACAAACATGGCAGTGGATCAACTAGTATTTCACGGAAATAAATTATTGCTATTTATTACCGATCGTTTTTATCAATTACATTATTATCCTGCAATGGGATAAGGTCAGATGAATGAAGAATCGATAGCAAGAGATTTGACTACGACTACATTAGGCAAATGTTGGTATACACGAACAAATCGTCGTTATATTATTACCATAACGCTTTTGTTTCTGCTGAAATTTATACATGAGATAGGTGATGTCTTCAACTTAAAGTTTTTAAAATTAATATTGATTAAATTGAACATTAACATTGCGGAATGAAGTTGCTAATTAAAAAATATACTATAACTCTTGTGCCATTTAGACACCCATAAACCATATCTTGACGCTAATGAAAGTTGGAATGAACCATGCTAAGATGCACTCTTATAACAGAAGGTAACACAGATTTGTATTCATAAAATGGCCTTTCCTCTTGTCAGCGCAGCTTGCAACGCCAGACTACATTCTTAGGCGTCAGAAAAGAAAAAGCTTTATTTAACAATAAATCAGAATAAATGTACTCAGGCACGCGCCATTCGGGAAGTCATTCACGGGAAATTGCGAGCACTTAAAAAAACCAAGCAAACTCGCGCGCTGAGTCAATACAACGAATGTTCTCACACGATTAATGAGCTATTCACGAGGCATACAAATAGTAAATTGACGCTTGTTAAAACATTCTAATATTCGAATACTCACCCATGCATGCATCAACCTCGTCAAATTTTTCCCTCAACTTCTTCAATCCACCAGCTTCTTTCACAGCTATAATAACCATTCTAATGCTCATAGTTCTCGCAGCATTCATTCTCTGTGAACTCTTCCAAATCCATTCCATAACTTTACACTCCACGTCATGATACAATTGCTTGGCGACGGCTCGACATCTCTCCGTGCAGTAGACCGCGTGAGCGCAATTCTCGCACGGCAATGGCGACCAAGCGAAACGCAAACAGTGCGAACAGTTGAGGTAGATGTCGATCGGACAACTAACGTACGGCTCGCTGACGTAGAGGATTTCACCAGGAACAATGTCACGTGTGGCTCTTAAATGACGACCGTAATGATAATTTTGAGGTACGTGGGTGATTGATAAGGCTGATGAGGCTGATGGACATTCTGGCGAGAGGTGATTTCTGAATTGTTCTGCAAGTAACAAATTCATTAATTTTTGGAAATTAAAGGATTGTAAACATATAAGTATGCATACCTATGTTGGGAAGATCAAGTTTCGGCTTTTCTTCTTGAATTTTAAATTCGCCCCTTTTCAGCTTGATAATAGCCTTGACTAGTTTTACAACGAGTTTCTTCTTTACCTTGTCGGTCACTTTGATCTCTTCCAAGATTATTTTAGCTTCCTCGCAGGTATATTCCGCCTCTTCTAGACCTAACTCTGCCTGATATTCGACCTTCGATCAAATTAAATTATAAACAGCAATCAGATGTTTACTTTTAATTAAGTTTCTCCAAATAACTAAATTTATAGAAATAACATACCTTACGACACATGAGCTTGATAAGTTGAATATCCGTTGTCGCCAGTTTCATAGCTCTTTCCAAATCCTCAATACTGTCAAGATATCTCTTTAAATGAGCTAACAAAGCTGATCTGTTACCATAAGCCAAACCAAGTTCCTCGGAACCCATTGGCGCGAACGCGACACTTTGGGTATAGAGTTTCAGTATTTCCAAGTGTATTTTCTCATCATGCTTGTTGTGCACGTACAAATCGTTTCCTTCTTGTCTTGTTCTTGACGATTCTACGGCACTTTTTGGCTCTGGTGTATAATTCCAAGGCGATTTCTTTAAAAGCTCATCGAGCTCGTTTATAGCAGCAATCAGACGTCTATGCTCCATTTTTCGAATACACTGACAGTTGAGATTTGAAAAAAGTTATAGAAGTAGACTGTGATGTATGATTTTATTTGTATTTGCCAAGTATAAATAAATGTGGCAGATAATATATATCTAGGGGTAGGAAAATTGAAATAATTTATCCGTGAATAAGTCACAAGGCAGTGAGTTCTTTACAAACGTGATATCCATATACATTATATAAAGATATGAGATAACGATGTATCAAAAGCTACTAAGTGATTTTTTGAGGATTTCGTATCTAATAGATACAATTATTAATAATAAATTGAATTAATTCCCCTACCTCTATTCCATACATTTAACAATATATAATTTATTTAAAAAACTATATAGTCAATAAATTATTCAATATTTTTAAAAATAGCACCATAACATCAGCTTTTTCCTTATAACTAATTATTAATTACAGTAAAATAAAGATAAATATAACAAAATCAGATAGAGTATCTATATAAATGATCTTGACTGTATCCTACAATCAACAGTGTAGCCTTATCTTGCTTTATGTATCTTATTAGTAATAACAAATGATAATATTAATACATAAAAAGTAAATATTTAAATTATTAACTAAACAAATAAATTGCTTGTCTTAAGTATAACTTGAAAAAATGTCATCTAGATCAAGTCAACTTTCACTCTATGATATGCATTACAAAGAAAACCTCTTAGATTCCAAATATTTTTAAAACTTTCTGGTTGTACATTATAAGATGAATCTACGGCTTTTGCCCACAACTCTACAGACCCCATTGATTTGTCAACAGGTATCTGAAGACTCCACAAAGTCCAAGCATAATGTCTACCTTCTTTGGCATTTTGATCCTGAGTTACTAAATCTGCAATGTGCCATGTATTTCCGCCGTCGGCTGTCACGTCTACTCTAATTATTTTTTTACCACCTCCAGACCAAGCGTATCCTGTAAAATGCATAATAGTTATTAAAATACACAAATGTGAAATATTTGCATCTTTATTGAATTGATTTACCTTTCACTGCAATAGTACCATTCTTATCTATTTGAACTTTTTCTCCTCTTTGAGGAATGCAAATAGCAGAAGTAACTGGCATCTCCTGAATTGCAGGAGCTTTCTTGAAATCTACATTATCCCAATCTATAGAAGGAGAGAAGCCTTTATAGTCATTCTGCTGGAATTGCGAAGGACTCTCTTCTTTAGAAAAAATAATTTTATTGCACCACTTCACATTTCTAGCTCCAACAACTCCTGGTACGATTACTCTAATAGGCCAGCCATGGTCTAGAGGAATTTCCTCGTCATTCATTTCATAAGCTAGTAAAACATCGGCTCTTGGATCCAAAGCTTTGCCAATTGGTATACTAGCACCATAGGATACACCAGCCGGATCAACATCCATTCCTTCAAACTGTAAATGATTGAAATCTTCTTCTTTTATACCTAAGAAAATAAAGAAATTTGAATAAAAGTTTTTCACAAAGAACAAATTTAATTTGTATTATTAAAATTTACCTAATCCTTCCAATACATCAATTAATCTTGCACCAGACCAGCTGGCATTACCAATAGCTCCAACACTCCAACTCAAACCTCTCAATGACTTGGCTTCAGCCATTTCTGATCTTCGATTACCTCCACACATTATTGCACTGGTTACTGTGTACTTAGGATATTTTTTAATATCCGATAGCGTGAGTGATTTAATAGTGGTATCATTTATATTTATTTCCATTTCGTAATCTTTTATATCAATTATTGGGACTGGTAGATGATTTCTTATATAGAAAATATCTTTTGGAGTTTTGAAATGTTCTACTAATAGATGAGAAGGAGGTTCAGCACAGAATGGCTGTTTACCATTAACTTTTAGCACCTAAAAAATTGCATCACAATATAATGCATTTTTGAATAATTAACAATAATATAAATTCAATTACTTTGCTACGAATTGGTTCCAAAGCATAAGGATCTAAAGTATCCACAGTTTTTTTGTACACATCTTCGCTTTTGAGATTACCAATCCTCATTGATTCCAAGAGCTCCAGTATTTCTGACTTTTGATGATTAGCAAAGACCATCCAAAAAGGATCAATAGATCCACCAGCTGCCATCATGATTTTCTCCTCTCCACCGGGATGCTTCTTAACAAATTCTGTAATATTGTAAACACCTTCCTTGTACGAAACCCAGATGCCATCCTTGACATTGTCATGCTCATTAACTTGCTCTATTGAATATGTTGGAAGATCATTTTTTCGAACACCAACAATATTTTGACTTCTTAAGATAAATGTATGATTGTTAATATTTTCACTTAAATTTAAATGAAAAAAGGTGAAAAAAGAAATGATCTTACTCAGTATGCTGCTTCAAAGCATGTACATGACAATTTTCTTTCATAAATTTTTTCACATCGTCACTGAATAAATAATAGCTAATAGCTCCAATGAAAGGTAAAGAAAAAGCAGCATATGCACCATACTTGTGGTATTTTTTATTTTCTTGATGAACGAATGAACTGGATCTTAAAATTGATGCACTTAGTTTCAGATAATTTGAAAACCGAAATTCGTGATTACGACATATTGCAGTTAATTTAGTTGAGTAACGAAACATTTTTAAACTTTTTCTTCACTGTAGTACTAATACTCTGTGAAATTTACTCAATAAATCTATTATACTGTATTACACTTATCACAGTTATAGACGTTCATTTTGCTGGAGGATTTTTAAGTAAAAACACGTGTATATCTCGACAACCATCTGTGCATTCTTGACAAAAATCATTATCTATAGGTATTTACTTAATTACGATTGCTCGAATCTATGTTATCTGGTGTTATTTTGATATTGCAGTTATTTTTGGTTAGGAGTATAGTAAATAAGTGGCGTCATCAGATCACGTGATCAATTCCATAAGTAAATTTTTATTATTTGTCAAGCAACAAAACTTATGATTATATTAAAACTTATAACCAAAGACAACTAAATGCAATAAATATTTGACTAATTTACATATTAAAGGTTCCCCTACATAATCAAAAAATTCAATAAAAACACTGCTTTTAGATGGTAGAAACAAGTTTAATAGATTATACTCTTGTTACAATTTTGATCACCATTCTTACAAATTTATACACACACTCACACATCAAAACAAGTCTCAGATACACAAATTAATTATTTTACAAAAATGTATGTTTTATTTCTTTCCTCTTCGTTTACTGCCTCCAACTTTTTTACGAAAATCGCGATTACCTTTTCCTTGTTTAGGTTTCTTTGAGGTTTTCGGAGCAGACTCTTTCATTTGGCCAGGATTCTTCTTCCTCTTCTTAGTGACTCGTCCCTTTTTAATTGACTTTTTCTTTACCTCTTTCTTTACTTCATCGTTGAAACGACCCAATGATGCTGTTGATACTTGTGCAACCTACAATTCATAGAAAAATTAGTGTGTTGAATATAAATGTAATATTCTAGAATAAAAAATTAATATGTTATACCTTAACACCAGTAGACAACTGTTTAGCATCTTTGAAGTGTTCAGTGCTTGGTAATCCAAGCTTGGGAACATTAATTTTCTTGGCCTTAGCAAGATTCCTTAACCGCTGTAACTCATTTTTAGCCTTCCTTTCTTGTTTGCCAATTTTGATAGCGGTAAATGGATCCTCCTTAGGTTTTCCATCATCATTACACTCAACCAACCACTCCTTTTGTTTCTCAGCCTCAGCCTTTTTAAATCCATAAGTTGGAGTCCACTTCTGTAGAAGATCATCCCACTTGAGCTTAGATTTACCTTTCTTCTTGGGAGTTATGCCCTTCTCTTTGGCAAATTGTTGCCACTTCGTAAGTAGTTTGGGTTTAGGCACTTTTCTTGATCTTGGTAAAACGTATTTTTGTTTAGGCAACTCAGCAACAATCACTTCTTCGACGCACTTTGTTGGTAACTCCCAAATTTTGTTCACCAGAAGTTGCACATTACCTCTTGTCAGATCTTTTAAGTTCGACTCAAAATGACCACTTTTCAAATTAAAAGGATTGTAGTCGGTTACCAGAAGTGTTCCTTCGTCGATTTCTACGTCGATTTCTTTCTCAACGGTAATTAGTTTCCTCGAATTGACATTTTCGTCGCCTAGGATCTGGTTGACGAGATCCATTTTTGAGGTTGGTAAAAATCAAAACACGTGCGACGGAACTACAATCCACGAGTGTATACGCGTATGCAATCTCGTAAGCGAATTGTCTAATAATCTCTTGCCCCGTTTACCGTACTGACTATCGTCACCTGTTTTAAATTGATAATATTATACCTAGATAATACATTTATTCGTTGGTAATACTATAATACAAAACACAAAATATATATCTAAAAAAGAAACAAGAGGGCGCTATGTTCGTAAAATTTCTATACTATAATTTTGCCGACCAGGCATAACCTTAGTTTTTTAGTTAATGTGTTTTACATGTGTTAAAATGGTTCATAATTTTATTTTCTATTTTTAGCATAATTGTAAATAATCTAATGATAAGAGTGTATAATATTAAAATTTATAACGATGTTAACTTCAAAAACATTCTATCGGAAAACCAAAGGTGGAAATATTCACAAGGTTTATTTATTGTTTACTTTTCCAATTTATCCAAAATAATAATTTACTCATAAAATAATAAATAATTAATTGTTTGATAGGTTATCAAAGAACATTATTTGAGAGATGATATTTGGTGTGGCTCAGAAGCATGTGAGAGATGTGGACGTAGAAAGAAAGAAATTTTACTTGACGAGGAAAATCCTGGAGCAAAAAGCACATTGTATTCTTGTCATTACTATTTAGTTTTTGACACAAATATAGTTCTGAATCAAGTAAAACAGAATGTTTTATTCACTTATCAATGATTTTAAATGTTTTAAAGAAAGTGTACTTATTACATTTTTTAATTTACAGATTGATATTTTAGAAGAAAATACACTATGTAATGTGATTATTCCTCAAACAGTACTAGAAGAAGTACGTCACAGAAGTTCAAATGTGTATAAGAAGCTTAAAGAAATCATTGGTGATCCTCAGAGAAAATTTTTTGTTTTTGTTAATGAACACCACAAGTAAGTTCTTCTAAAAGAAATCTAATTTAAATTTGTTATATTATTGAATATTTATTCAAAGGGATACTTATGTGGAACGCAAGCCTGGAGAAATTATGAATGATAGGAACGATAGAGCCATTCGAACTGTTGCCAAATGGTACAATTCACACTTTAGTGCTCAAAAAATTAATATTAAAACTATACTTTTAACTGAAGATGAAGAGAATAAAAGGAAAGCTACTGAAGAAGGAATTCCTGTGGCAACAAGTTAGTTATTTTCACATCCTAAAGTTTTCAATTTTTCAAAGACTTGCTATTTAACAAATGTGTATATTTTTCAGCTCAAGAATATATTGCATCACTAGAAAATGCAGGTTTCCTTCTGGATAAACTTTCCAAAAAAAGCTACATATTGGATGGTGAAGGTCGCAATCCACTTTTTTCTCCTCATTTATCACCATCTCAATTACACGAAGGCATAAAAAATGAAAAGTACCTTCAAGGCTCATTCTTGGCATCGAGAGAAAATTTTTTAGAAGGAAGCGTCAATTGTGAGAGTGTCGAGAAATTTGTAAGTGATAATAAAGGAATCGCTAATTAAAATCAAATAAACAAATTTTAATCTGAAATTGTATTATAGATATTGGTGCAAGGACGAGAAAGTCTAAACCGAGCGATTGACGGTGACACAGTTGCAGTCGAACTCCTTCCAGAAGACCAATGGTCAGCACCTAGTGACATTATTCTTCAAGACGATACCGAAAATGATCCTGGCGACGTTCTCGATGATGAGAAAATACTGACTGAGAGTAAACCAGCTACATCAGTAGAAAAAACACCAACTGGAAGGATTGTTGGTATTATCAAAAGAAAGTGGAGGCAGTACTGTGGTATACTGCAACCTAATGAACTCAAAGAAGTAAATACGTTTCATAATTATATCTAATTTCTAACATATATTGGAAAGGAATGCAAAAAATGGTGTCACATTAAATGGCTTTCTTTTATTTCCAGAATACGCGTCATCTATTCGTGCCAGCTGAGCGTAAAATTCCAAAAGTGTGCATAGAGACACGTCAAGCCGAAACATTGAAAACGCAACGAATAATCGTGGCAATCGACTCGTGGCCACGCAATTCTCGTTATCCGCTCGGTCACTTCGTTCGAGCATTAGGTAACATCGGTGATAAGGATACAGAGAACGAAGTTTTGTTGCTGGAACACGACGTGCCACACAGCCGATTCTCCGATGAAGTGTTGAGTTTTCTGCCAAGGTTGCCTTGGGTTATCACGGAAGCGGTAAGTTTCGTTAAACGTCAACTTCCAAATTGTCGTCGTCGGTCGTTTGACGACTCGTCGTTGGGTTAGATTCCCATGAAAATCGCGAGGAGATTGAATCACTAGTTGATCCATTCGATGTGAATGATGAAAATGGATATGATTCGTTGTCGGCTTCGGTGCTCGGTCGCACTGCTACGTAGTTTCCTCGTCTTTCAGCTCTACATTCGTTGATTTGATGTAAAGAAACGTTTTGCGTACAAAAGCGAGTAGCTCACCTAAATCTTCGTTGCACCCAGGACAGCTTAGAATTTCTGTTGAGAGTGTTGACAGTCAACGGCACTGGTTTTGGAATCATTGGTGGTGTTGGAATCTCCGATTTAAATGAAAATATTGATAAAGAGAATGGTACTAGCTTATCATCTTTCGAATTCTCTTCCGATTCTTTCTCCATTGATATCTTACTTTCCTTCGCTCTCGACAAGTGTCGATTTATCAATTTCGTCAGACATTCCAGTGCCACTTGCTTTTCCTACAATTTCGCGCTATTGGTTACGAGTACGAGTGTAGATGCAAAATGAAGAGCGTACTTGAGTTTCAAAGAGCAGCTCTTCGAGAGCTTCGTATTTCCATTTTGATTTGGTCCACTTCGAGTAGAGGTCTTTGTCGCTGTAGGATAAAATTGACTCGAGCTCTCGAATTTCTACGTAAAACGTGATGAGAATGCCTTTCATTCATTCGAAGAAATATTGGTCGAATCGTATTTTTTCCTTACCATTATCTTTAACGCGTTGGATTGTTTTCTTTATATTTGAAGTTTCTTTCTTTATAAGCTTATGTTGACTTTTCAATTTTTGTAAATTCATCGATGTTTCTTTTATTTCGGCAAGTAGTATTTGTAACTCCTTTACGTCGAAATCGATATGTTTTTGTATTAAACTGCAGAAAAGTATTAAATGAAATTTAGAAAAATTAAACAATTGAAAATAGTTATAAACGTATTACTGTGGGTATTGGTAAATGTAGTAGTTAAAATTTTCGTTGTTTTTAATGCAATCCATGAATGTTTTAATTTCTTTGCAAAACATTTTGAAGTTTTCGTAAACATTCTTTTCCTCCTGTTTATTATCTTCGTTATGAATATTGTAAGTACTTTTTGTTGAATTTGATTCGTCTTTGTTATTATCCACGTTCATTGAGTCAATCTACAATATAAATTATGAGTGATAGATTTGTAGCAAGTTATCATTGCAGTAACATATGTCCACGCTTACTCGGTCGACTTCCTTTTCCAATTTCAATTTAAAAAAAAATCTTTGTATGATTGTTTGACTTTCTTGTGACGATGCAGATATACTATTCAATTTTGTACATTTATTTTAAATTTAACAATTTTTTTGTACTATTTTTATTTTTCTAAGAAGTAAATGTATAAATACACGATAATTTTAATAACCAAAGAAAAAGCTTCAAATCACACGAAGTTTCGCACAAATAAAAGTCGACAATTGATAAAATATTCGAATTTGAAATTCGGATACATTTTCCTAACTTCGATTAAAAAAATATCTTTTTCTTACAGGACGTTGCACAAAGAACTGATCTCCGTCACATCGACGTATGTTCTGTTGACCCTCCTGGCTGCACGGATATCGACGATGCACTACATTGCCGTGATCTGGAAAACGGCAACCTCGAGGTCGGTGTACACATTGCCGATGTCACGCACTTTATTCGACCTGGCACTGCGCTCGATAAGGAAGCTGCCCTTCGAGCTACTACTGTTTATCTTGTTGATAAGAGGATCGACATGGTTCCTGGTAAATTGTCTTTTTCGATGCTGTTCTAGATTAACTTGTTTCGAATGTATATGAACTATATATTTTTCGGTTTAGAATTGCTGAGTTCGAATTTGTGTTCGTTGAGAGGAGGAGAAGAACGTTTTGCATTCTCGTGCGTCTGGGAAGTCGACCACGATGCAAATATCATCGAGACGAACTTCTTCAAGTCAATCATCAAGTCTCGAGCTGCTATGACTTACGAAGAGGCTCAATTGAAAATCGATGACAAGACGCAACACGATGCTTTAGCTATTAGTCTGAGGCACTTGAACACTTTAGCAAAGAAATTAAAGAAACGACGCCTGGAGAATGGGTAAGAAAGCTGAATAAAAATTGCATTTGTTGTAGTTTTAAACCCTAATCTATTTGGCGTTCGTAGTGCGCTAGTTCTTGCATCGCCTGAAATTCGTTTTCAAGTAGATAGCGAAACTCACGATCCAATCGAAGTAGTCGCCAAACAGATGCGCGAGACAAACTCCATGGTCGAAGAATTTATGTTACTAGCCAACATCTCCGTAGCTAAAAAGATTCTCGAAGAGTTTCCAGAGTGCGCGGTACTACGTCGTCATCCTGAACCGCCACAAGTGAACTTTGACCCATTAATCAAAGCTGGCAGGCATCAAGGTTTCGAGATAGATACAAGTTGTGGTAAAGAGTTGGCTAAATCATTGGAAGCTGCAGTCAAAGAAGACAATCCATACTTCAACACGATGTTGAAAATCCTTGCCACCAGGTGCATGATGCAAGCTGTGTATTTTATCAGCGGAATGGTGCAGGAAGAGGAATTCTTCCACTACGGACTCGCGTGTCCGATCTACACACATTTCACATCTCCGATTCGAAGGTAAATAGAAACGCTCGTTTCATAACCGTTGTAAAGTCATTGAACTCGCCACGTGTGTGATTATTTTTTTTCCACGTAAGTGAGCGAAAGGGAATCGGAAATCTGCCCGAATATAAGAATTTCATTAACTCGTTAATTTTTTATTAGATACGCGGATGTAATGGTCCACCGATTGCTAGCCGTTTGCGTGGGTGCCGATGCCACTTATCCAGATCTACTTGATAAGAAGAAGACCCACGCACTCTGTCACAATCTTAATTATAGAAATAGGATGGCACAATATGCCGGCAGAGCATCTGTCGCATTAAATACTCATGTAAGTACAAAGCTTTTTTCTTTTTTCCTTGTCCAAAAACATATTTGATGGGAATGTTTGACGTTTCTTTGTTTGCGTATGTAATGTAGTAATTAAAGACAAAATGATGTAGTCTACTTGAATATAACACTGGTGTGCATGTGCGCACGCGTGTTTGGTAATCGCATGTTTTATTCAACTGCATGAATTCTTTTTTTTCTTTATCAAGGTTATATAATAGAGTAATAATTTTTCGATTTACTAGTCGGAACAATTGATTTTCTTTTTTCTTTCAATTTTGAGAGATTATGATTTACTCAGAGTTGACTTAACTCAAAGAAAAATTTTCTTCATACTTGTATTTCATAACGTTTGTAATGTAAAGGTCACTAACATGAATATTCAATAGAAATTCTTTTATTCAAGCAGAGTGCACGCGTGCAATTACCTAAACCTCATTGTATGTAAATGTGCCTTTCGACTGATTCCACAAATTATTATTCTTCCGCAGCTGTTCTTTAGGAATAGAATTCAAGAAGAAGAGGGCTACATCCTATTCGTGCGTAAGAACGCATTACAAATTCTCATTCCTAAATTCGGCTTGGAAGGTACGCTGTATCTGAGTAAAAAGGGCGAAACGTCAACAGTGACATTCATCTACGACGAAGAGGAACACACGCAAAAATACGGTGACATTATTTTCCGTTCGTTCGACCAGGTGATCGTACAGTTGAGTCTTGACAGATCGAACGTGCAACATGAGAAATTGGTATTTAAACTGGTGAAGCCGGAGGTTGGTATAAAGATTAAAATCCGAGTTTTCTTTTAATAAGACAAACGTTTCTCGTTTATTCAAAGTTTTTTTTTGTTTTAAAATCGTGTTTGACAAATCTCTTTTCAACGAATAAATAACAAAATATTTATAATTAAATGTACCGCTATACAAATTACACTATAAACGACAATCAATAAGAGTAACGTTTATGTATGCTTGTTCTGCAGATCCCAGGCTTCAGTATTCCGTCAGCAGCATCGTCGAGCGAGGTTGTTACCACGGAGACTCCAAGCGAAAAGGAGGCAACGTCGATGGAAGTTGTCAAAGACGACGTCGCTCTGAAGAAGAGAGACAGAGTGGAGCCCGAGATGATGAGCAAGGCCAGAAAGAAGAAAAAAAAGACGAAATACTGAGCCGCACTGCGCGCGCGCGTGTTTATATCCATTGACTTTTTTGCAACACTATTGTACAATCATTACCGTTACATATACGTTTTTTATAAGATTCACATGAGTTGTTTCCTTGCTTTATTTTGTTGTTACCCTACTGTGTGTTGGGTAGGTATAGGTATGTGCCAGCACATATGGGTATCGTTGGCGGTGAGGATGCGCGGAAGACTACTGCAGGTGGTTTGATTATTCCGGATCGGGGGCGTTTTGCGCGTAGCCAAGCTTCTGCAAGGCCTCCTTGACGTATTTGTACACCGAGGCGTCCTCGATGGTGCTCACAATCTGCAAATCAGAGTCGTTGGCGGCGAGCCGAAGATCGAATGAAAAAGTTGGAGAAGGAAGTTTCACCTTGACGCGCTTGGATCGCGCGAGATCAGCTATGGACTTGCGGCAAGTTTTGCCAGAGCGCGTCCTCGGCAGTGCTCTCACAGCGCCGGCGAGTTTGAACGCCGCTATCGGACCGACTAATTCTCTCACTCGCGAGATCAGCTCCTTCGACATCTCCTCCTCGGTCTTCTCACTGCCTGCGAAGAAGCCGTGACCGTGCGTGAAATTGACCGAGCAGCGAAAGAAAACGACGACTCACTGTCAGCGGCGACGTAGAGGCAGAGTGGAATCTCCCCCTTGGTCGGCTCCGGCACCCCGACAACGGCAGCGTCGACAACGTCGGGATGGCCGAGAACGACGTCCTCGAGGGCCGAGGTCGACAGCCGATGGCCGGCGACGTTGATCACGTCGTCGTCCCTCGCCGTGACATAGACGTAGCCGTGCTCGTCGATGTAGCCCGCGTCCATCGTGTCGTAGTAGCCCGGATACTTGGAGAAGTAGATCTGCTTGAATCTGTCGTCGGCCTTGTAGAGGGTCGACAAGACGCCCGGCGGCAGTGGCAGTCGCAGCGCGATCCTACCGAGCTCGTTCGCGCCCGCCTTGCTGCCGTCCTCCTTCAGCACCTCAACTGCGGTCAAAATCCACTCTGCTCGGAGACAGTCGGGCGCTTCTGTCCGGTTCGCGGCGACACCCAGCGCGCGCCGCTCGTTCGTTTGCCGTCAAATCGAATTCCCAGTTGTCGAAAGAGAAAAAGAAAAAAAAAATGACCATATGATCCGGCATTATTTTTCGCGCAAAAATCAAATCGCCGCCTTTCCCGGAAATGCGTCTTTGACGCAAGAAAAGAGAAAAAAACAGCCTCTATTTCAAGCTCACTAACGTCGAAGTATTTACATTGAAAAGTTCATTTGCACACTGTCCTGAATAAAGAGGTTTCCGGGAAGACTATTTCAGCAGGTGTGCGTGTGTTCGCGTTTTTTTCCGCGCGAGCTCGCGGCGAAATGGGCAGAGGGGGCGGCGGGCTCACCGATGTATCCGGGAATGGGTAGTCCAGTGCTATACTTGGGCGGATCGAGGGGATGATCGTAGCCGAGGCAAGTGCAGGTGACGGCGTGGCCGGTCTCCGTCTGCCACCAGTGATTCAGAATTGGCACCTTGAACGACTTCTCCGCCCAGGCCTTGGCCTCGTAGTCGCAGTGCTCGCCGGCGCAGAATATCGCCCTCAGCCTGTTTGGCAGAAACGCCCCGAGTCGCGTCAGACGAGGACGAGGAACAGCTGCAACAGCGGTGCGACGGGCAGCCGCGCCGCGCCGCGCCGCGCCGCGCCGCGTCGTCTCCCGCTAGCGAACTTACGACTTGGTGGAGTACTTGCGACCGAGCAGGGTGTCGGGGTCGGCCCGCCTGAGCACTCGGAAGGCCGTGGGCACGGTGAAGAGCGCGTTGACCTTGTGCTGGTCGATGATCCTGCGGGCGCAGAGGGCGAGTGTGGGCGAGGGCGGGCGAGGGAGGGCGAGGGAGGGCCAGGGGGAGCGAGGGCCGGGGACTCACCTGAAGTAGGAGCCGGCGTCGGGAGTGCGGTCGGGCTTGCCCTCGTAGACGACGCTGGTGGCGCCGGCGAGCAGCGGCCCGTAGCAGATGTAGGAGGTGCCGACGACCCAGCCGAGGTCCGAGGCCGCCCACCACACCGAGTCGCGGTCCATGCCGTAGATGGAGCGCATGGACCAGCAGAGCGCGACGATGTGGCCGCCGATGGGGCGCTGCACCCCCTTCGGCGCGTCTGCAATAAGGCATCGACTGGCGCTACACAGGCGGCGGCGGGCGGGCGCGGGGCCCTGGCCACCTACCCGTGGTGCCGGACGTGTAGAGGATGTAGAGCGGCTGGTTGGCCTCCACGGGCACGCAGGCGTGCGGCTTGGCGCGCGCCAGCAGCTCGTCCCAGTCGTACTGGCCGGCGGCCAGCGGCGCCTCCCAGACGCGCCGGCGCTGGTACACGACGCACGGCGGCAGCCGCGCCGCGGTCAGCTGCAGCGCCTCGCTCAGCATCTCCGTGTAGCGCACCACCTTGTTGGGCTCGAGGCCGCAGCTGGCCGTGACGATGGCCCTCGGCTCGGCGTGGTCGATGCGCGTGGCCAGCTCGCGCGCCGCGAAACCTGCGGAGCAGAGCGCTGAGTGGCGCCGCGTCGGCGGGGCTGAGGGGCGGCGAGCCGCGACCTACCGCCGAACACCACGGAGTGCACGGCCCCGAGGCGCGCCGAGGCCAGGATCGCGCAGATGGTCTCGGGAATGAGCGGCATGTAGATGAGCACGCGGTCGCCTTTGCGCACGCCCAAGTCGCTGAGCGCGCCCGCCAGCCGGCTCGTCGTGTCCAGCAGCTCGGCGTACGTCACGCGCCTTATCGTGTTGGTCATCGGGCTGTCGTGGACGAGCGCCACCTTGGAGCCCAGGCCCGCCGCCACGTGGCGGTCCAGCGCGTTGTGGCAGGCGTTCGTCTCGCCGCCGACGTACCTGCAACGGGCGGTCGGGCCGGTTAGGCGGGTCGGGTCGGTCCGCGGGGCCGGGCTCGGGGCACTGGCGCGCACCATTTGGTGAAGGGCCGGCTCGAGTCGTCCAGCACTCTGTCCCACGGCCGGCTCCAGTCGATGCACTTGCCGATCTCCGCCCAGAACTCCTCGGGCTGGTCGATCGAGCGCCGGTAAATCTCGTCGTACTGCGGGTGCCTGTGCCTGCCCCGGTCGAGGATGTAGCCTGCGAGCAGTCGGGCCCATTTACGTAGGCGCGGGCGCGGCCTCGCTCGGGGAAACGACGCGCATTGTCCATTGTCTCGCGATCGGCGATCACGCGGACGAAATGTGCCTCGCCGCTTCGCCCGTTAATTTGTTGTCGTGCGCGTTTCCACGACCGCGCGCGCGAGAATCTCAATGACGCGGCGATTAGCTTTTTTTCGCTGACGTTAATAGCTTTCGATTATTGACGTTATAGAAATGCTCGCTCGTCGACAATCCTCATCTAATTACGGATGAAAGTACGTCCATTACCGCGAGTATAATCAAAACCAATGGCTCCCTTTTTCAACGTTAATTAGATCATTCGTTATTTATGAAAGGAATAACACGAAGGCTGAATAATCGCTCGATCACCATCGAATACTTGCGTCATGCGCATACGTGTTTCACGGCGATTTCAAAAAGTACAATTAATAATACGGACGCGCGACTGCATTTCGTTTGACTCGTCGTCCAAATGCAAATCGAAGAGCGACGCACTTTCGGCCCGTGAATTTCCGTCGACTTGACCGAATCAATGCAAACGCGGCGTAGGAGCATTCTTCAAATGGGGAAAATCAATCGCGCGATATCGCGAAAACCGATGGGCTCGAAGACGATTGCCATTTCCATTTGTCGCAGAGTAATGGCTAAGGGCCACACGTTCAATTGAGAAATTTGTTGTCGAACGTCTCGTGGAACGCTCGACAATCAGAAACTATCCTAATGCGAAAAATTGCTCGACGCAACGTAAGAAGCTTTTATCTCGCTTTTCTTGCGGAGAATCGACGGCGCGCAATAGTAATTAAGGATATACGGTTGACACGAAATCCAATCGAATTCCACTCCACTCGAGTAAATGTTTCAACGACGAGAAAAACAAAAAAAAAAATCGCACGGGTAAACACTCGCGCGAATACATGAAAAAGGAGAGGCGGCGATCGCGCTTTCGGCCCATCGCGCGGGCAACGCGCGTCGCCCGCTGGAATTGGCGTGCGCACGCCGACGCATAATTTCGCGAGTGCGTGCGTCCGGCGAGGACGACCGACGCGGAATTTCTTTACAGCCGTTAATTGAATTTTCGCGAGACAATGTTGAGGCCACTCCGGTTGTCCCTTCGCGCGCAACCGAGCGGAGCGGAGTGGCGAAATGCGTCGGCGCCGTCGTCTTCAATTTTTTTTTTCTCATCGTGAAAGTTAGATGAAACCGGGTCGGCCGGCGCTCATTTAAAATGAAAGAGACCCGTCTCCCCCCGTATACCTGCTCCCTCGGTCTTCCTGTAACTCGGCGCGACGTTCGCCTCCGCGTTCACTTGGTTCAACATTGCCGACGTAGAGGACTGTCGCGCGAGCTGCAACCCCGGCAGTTTGCCTTGCCTGCCGCCTGTTCGGGAGCTCGACGTGCCGTTGCCAAGTCGAGCGCGACTGCACGCGAACAACTGAGCGTCGAGCCGAAGACGCGCCAGAGCTCCGCCGTGACACTCGAGACCCTCTTCTTGCACGTTGCGCGTGTCGCGGGTGGGGCGGCGATCGCTCGCTGCCGATCGCTCGGCCGAGGCTCCCCGGTCGCCTTGGCCGCGTGCCATTCGTCGCCGATCGTCCTCCGCGTCGCTCGTCGAAATCTCGGAGAAGCGCGCTCGTCCCGATCCGGGAATGCCGAGGAGGACGCCCCGGCGTCGCGCGAATCACGGCTGCCGAGGGAATATCAAAGGAAACAACAAAAAAAAAGAAGAAGCGAAAAACGAGCTCGCGCGCCAAAGCACATTTCGACGATTGTCTTGCGCAGGCAGAGAGGAAGCGCGCGGTCGGCGCGAATGAATAAGCGATGCGCTCTCATCGGGCCGAATGCATTATTGAAATCGAGTCGGCCTAAAACCTCGCGGGATGACATGACCCGTGTGTTTTCCCCGCCCCTCGCGCGCGAAAATCGATTCGAGCGCGCTTCTCTCTCTCGCTCCGTCTCTACCCAGGTGGCGTTTATCAGCGAGGCAAGGCACGTATCGTCGCTCTTAAGTCGCGACGAAGAAGCGAGCGCGACTGCTCGCTTTATTTAGCCCCCAATAGAATTCGCGCGAGACGCGTAGGCCGCGGTCCGCTGTCGCCGCCGTCGTCGTCGTCACGGTGGTGTCGCGCGAGGCCGCGAGCGGACCCGCGACGCGATCTCCTGCGCGACGTTGCGTCAAATTATTTCCCACAAGACGGCGGTCGCTGCGGGCGGAGGACCTGTTGCGCGTCGGCCGCGCGTGCGGATGGCCGTCTCTCGTCGAGTCGCGGGCGGCTTCGCGCGCTCCTGGCGATCGGGCAAATTGGCTCGTCGCGCGTGACGCCGCCCGTCCCGCGCGGCAAGAGAAGGGAAAACGGGTCGTCGGCAGGTCGAGACGCGGAGGCGCTCATCCGCTCCGACTTGCCGAAATGACCGTATTTACATGCGCCTCCGCAACTGGATCGTGCGTGTGTTGGCTCGCGCGATAGCGAGCGCCATGTCATTTTCGCGAGCGTATGTCGCTCGACGCTTCGGGGGGAAAGTAAGAAGGCGCAGCCACGCCGCCGTCGCACCCGTCTCACGGATTTCGCCGCTCGCAATTAAAATTCACAGTCGGCAAACAAGCGCGAAGCGCTCATTAACTATGCCTTGTTTGATTTAATTTACAGCGCTACCGCTCTGGCGCCCCCATCCTATCCGCGCCGACAACGAGCGAATGAATTATACCGCGTCAGTGTTAGTCCTCCTCGAAGATAATAGCGATAGACGGAGGCGCGCGCGCGCGTCTATAAGTCGATTGTCGCATTCGCCGTGCGACGGTCGACGGCGGATTCAAGCGTTGCCGGGAGGCCGTGTCCCTGCCTCGCGGAAAGAGCAGCAGGTGCTCTCGACGAGAATAGACGCGTAGTTGGATGCTGGGTGCGTATACAGGGACAGAGACAGAGAGCGAGAGAGCGAGCGTGCGATGGAGAGAGCGAGAGAGCGAGAGAGCGAGAGAGAGAGAGAGAGAGAGCGAGCGCCGGCGCGGTTTTCCCTCTTCTTGGCAGTATATTTAAAGGCTGCCGCCGGCCAACGAGCGCCACTACGCTCCTCGCTCTGCCGCACGGACCAACCGGCCGAAGCCACCAGGATCAACAGGCGCTTCTTCTCTGCACAGCTGCACCACTCCGGCGGTGAGTACGAGTGCTTCTCGCGCGACTTTCGCGGACGGCAGCTCGGGCCCGGGACGCGACTGCCCGGCCGCGGCCACGGCCCTGCCGCTCGGATGGCCGAGAGGACGAGACACAGCGGTCGTCCGAAGCCCCCCGACTTGGCTCGCGTTGCCCATTGCCGTCGAGTGCGCGCGGAAAGTCAAATGCCCGCCGGCGACACTTCTCGCCGATGGCTCGTTCGAGCAGTCGGTCGCGCGGGCGGGGCGCACGCCGCGGAGATTGCCGCGAGGACTCATCCCGACGGCGAGGACGCGCTAGCGTCGAGGGAACGATTAGCGGCCGACGGAGGGGGGTCGCGCGGCTAACCGGAGATTGTCCTTCCGATCGCTTTAATTTACGGCTCGTTCTCTTTGCACGAGCGCCGCTCCTCGCCCTCGCTTGCCGTTCTTATTTCTCGCGCCTGCGGCCGGGAGACGGAGACGCGCAACTTTTGCCGCGCGATATTAGTTTCCTTCCGCCGGGCTGCGCGCCGAGATCGAGTGGACTCGCAGCGCCGTGCAGACTCGCGATAATGGCTGATCGAGCGACAGTGATTTTCAGAGCCGACGGTCGATCGCAAAGCGCAGCCGACTGGACAGCCGCGGCAGCGAGCCATCGCTCGACGCGTTCCTCGGCCAGCGGCTCCGGTGATCCCGTGTTTTTCGAACGGGACGCCGAGCGAGCCGTCTCACTCGAAGAAGACATGGGGTGATGGAACCAGATCCGTCGGGCGCGACCGTGGCGGAACGGCAAAAAGTAATAGGGTGCTGCGTCGTTCCGCTCTCGCCGCATGTCAAGTGGAGTAAATCAAAAGCGAATCGCTGGAAATCGAAAAAAAGGAAAAAGAAAAAACGCGCGTGTGCGTTCGTTCGTTCTCGACAAACACACCTCGGGCTGTTTGCCCCTCCCACGCGCGCGCGTGCGAAAGAACGGCACTTTGATCGGGAAATGTTTACGTTTGCGCCGCGCTCCGACTGCAGCGGATGCATTCCTCGATTGGCTGGGGTCCGCCGCGAGGAGATCGGCGAGCACGTAGAGCGGTCTGCCACGATCCGGCCGTGGGCGCCCTTGCGTGAATTATTAACGGGGCGCGTGGCCAATCTCGCGCCGCAACTTTCGCCCGCGGCGCGAGATTACGGAAGCAGCTCGGTGGGGGCGCGCGTGCCGGGACCGTCGCGGCGCATTTGCATCCGATGCCGCGCGCGCGCGTGCCGCCCTGAATTATGCAACGGGCCGCGCTCGCCTCCTGCTCCTCGCTGTCAATTTCCACGCGCGAGGCCGCCGTCGTCCGTCGGCCGTCGAGTGTTTGCCGACGCGCCCGTCCGCCGCGCGCAATCGGCAACAGGTTGTCCCCTCGCAGAGAGAATCGATTACGCGCGCGGCGGAGCGAGCCAATCAGCGAGCCATCCGTCAAAGAGAGAAGAGAGAGAAGAGAGAGCGCGGGCGCGCGAGTAGTAGCGCCGAGCATTGGGTCGGACCGCGCGCCCGACGTCGCGACTCCCCGCACTCCCCGTCGGCCGTTTAATCGCCAAGATTGACTGCGCAATTTTCTCACTCGCGCGCGCCCCCGTATTATCGATGGCGTTAATGTGCTTGCGAGGGAAATTGAATCGCGCGGGTCGACGGGGAAAATTGGGGCCGAGAGCCAGTCGCGGGGACGACGAGCTGGTCGCCGTTTCGACGGCTGTCGCGGGCCGATGCGCCGGGCGCCGCCACGCCCACGCCCGACCGGGCGCGCAGCTCTGATCCGGTCGGGAGGGAGGACTCGGGCGCGCTCGCCCACTCGCGAGAGGAGCGCGCGGCGGGGAGGATCGGGCGTGCGAGTCGTTAGCGGCTAATCGACGAAAATTCATCAAGGCCACGCGCATCGCCCTGGCGCTCGTCGCCGAGCGAGCCTATTAATCGAGCGACGCCGCGACTGTTTGCCCAGCGCGGCTGCGTCAGTCGCCGACGTATCGGCGCCAAATTGATTGCCTCTCGCGGCCGAGTGCTTTTTGATAAAAAGAGAGAGCGGAGCGTCGGGTTACGCGTGTCCACGAGGGGGCGGCGGAATTTCGCCGAAGGGGATAAATCGTTTAGGCGACGACGCGCTCACGGGAATTCCTAATGTTTGCGTCTCTCTCCTACTTCCCCGCGCGAAGGGCGGCGGGGGGAGGGGCGGCCTCCGGCGGAAGCTCGCTCCGCGCGCCGCGAGAGCGGCATCCCGCGACGAGCGGCGACGAGCGGCGACGGGCGGCGACGGGCGGCGACGGGCGGCGGCGACGAGGGTTGCGCTCGCAATCGAACGCGCGGCGGATGAAAGACGCAGCCCGCGCAGGTGTGGCCCGGGTCTGGCGTGCTGCAGCTCGGCGGCCCCTCCCCACGGGCGCGCGGATCGATTCGGTCCCCGCGCGCGCCACGAGCACCGGGAGCCAGACGCGCGCCCGCACACTCGCTGCACTTGCCGCTCGCCGTTGCAGGCCATCGTCATCACCATGAAGCACGCTCGCACGGCGATCTCTCTGGCGTGTCTGGCCGCGCTGCTGTCGGTCGCGGCGGCGATGCCGCCGTTCCAGTGCAACCCCGGGTACGTCGACGACGTGCCGCCGAGGATCCGCAAGATCTGCGTGGCGCTGTCCACCCTGTACGAGCTCGGCTCTGCCATGGAGAACTACGTGAACGACAAAGGTAACGCGCCGCGGGCTCTCGGGACGCGGCTAAGCGACCTGCCCTCGCGCTCTGTCTTTTCCAGTGCCGGTCACGCACGAGGGTAATCTGCTGCTGGACAACGGGGTCAAGCGGCAGGACGTCGACCACGTGTTCCTGCGCTTCGGCAAGCGGAGCCTCGCCGACGCATCGGACGGGCTGGACAGATTGAAGATCCCGCTGCACGGCATCGTCGCCTAAGGAGCCGGCGAGCGAGTCTCATTTTCGTTTCCGGAAGCGTCGACCAGTCGGACGAACCGCAGGCAGCCGCGCACAGGACGACCACCGACGATCAACGACGGGACGGGACGGGACGGGACGGGACTGCACGCGCACACGCACATTAGCGATTCTTTTCATTTTTCCTTCCAGAGACCAGTATTAAAAACAGTTCCTCGGCGCCCGATCCATGAGCGGTCAACGAAAGTCTGATTAGATTTAGTTTTCTCGCGGAAGAGAAACGGACAAGGCGGGACAAGGCGGGACAAGGCGCTCGTCGTCCGGTTCCTCGTCTTTCGCACGCTTCTTCGACTCGCACAGACTGACGACGTTCCTCTACAAGTATTATGCTTTCGCTTGTTGCTTTCGACGGCGCCAAAGAGGGAGCGGAGGGGAGATCAATCATCTCGATGTCTTCGTGAACGCTTCGGCAACTATAACATTCAAATTCCTTCTTTCGTGCATACGAGACACTATTGATTCATCATTATAAGATATTATATTATACATGTATATACAAGTTTCTCTTGAACCTCCAAGAAAAAAAAAGAACAAACAACAATGATTCTCCGAGTACGCTTGTTATTGACGCGCACACGCACTTGCCTCCTCCGATCCTCCTTCCGACGACTCTTCCGTTTGATTCGCCTGTCTGTAAGATTGACGCTCCCGTCATAACGAGGCGTAGGCCGACGACTCGCCATTGTGCGCGTGTCCAGCGGCGAATAGGTTCGCATTGATTTTAGTCGTTACGATGGAAATCCCCCGAATTTTCGGGACGGCGAGCGAAGCGCACGGCATGGATAATTCACGACTCGCGCCCGTCTTAGGGACGTCCGATCGCAGGCGCAGGCCCGGTGGAGCGAAGGAGCTCAAGGGGCTGCTCGCCGATGCGCGAGCCGTGCGGGCACAATATTGTAGCCCCCGCGATCGGCGATCCACCGAGGCATCGCGAGGGGCTTTTGTTCGCCTGGCGATTGCAAAGTTTCGCGGCAGCGCTGGGCGTCCTTGTCACGCCCGCGTCGCTGCGTTCGCCCCAACTTTAGCGCGTCTTTTGTGCGGAAACATCACGCGAGCGCGGAGATAAGGGAAAGTGCGCGAGCTTCTCGTTCAACGCGACGGCGACTTGCGGTCGAGTCGGTCGCGTACGAAGCGCGGCACTCCTCGCGCATTAACGCCTGGTCGGGTGGTTTGTTTGGCGCCTTGGTCTGGAAAGTCCGAACTGCGGAATTCGCTTTGTCGCTTGGTCGCGCCACAGCGAGCGGGGCGATTGGCCAAGGAAGCTGGATTTGCGATTTGCTCGAGCGACGCGTCGAACCAGAAAAATAACGAGGACCTGGTAACTCATCGCTCCGTTCGTTCTGCTTCGACATCTCGCTCGCGTTGCGCGCGACTGGTCGCGGGCCGCATGGGCGATCGCGATCAGGCGCACCTTCGACCGCGGCCAGCGGCAAACGAAGCGTTCGCGGCGCCTGGCTTCCCCCACGAGCTCCCGGTGCGCGAAGCCGACCCCGCCCTTACGCCACGAGCGCAACGCGCTCAATTGTGGAAATGTCCGTGCGATATAAATTTTCCCTCATTGTGAAATATTCGGACGCTTTTAATAGGGCACCCGAGCTCGGCACTCCCGAGGCAAATAACGCGGACGTCGTAATGAGACCTATTTTCTCATACAAAGGGCGCGCGATAGAACGGAGGGAACGGCGAGATTTTCGTTAGATTTGAAATTACAGAGGACGCGCGTGCGTGTCTATTTTCGTGTTGTTGCGCACTTGTGCGAGCGGCGCTGTCCGTCGGCGATTGTTTATTCCGCTCGATAAACGTCGCGTCGAAGCTCGGACGTGCGTGCTCGAGCGCGCGTTGCCACGCGCCAGTAATCGAGCGGGCCGGCCGCGCTGCGCTGGCTCTGGTGGCCGGCGGTCCTGCAGGCTTGCGCGAGCACCTGGCCGCGAGGGCGAGGCGGAGGGCGCGCTCGCCTCGACCGGCTCGCACCTCGGCGCGAAGCGGCCACTTATGTAACGACGGAATGGAGCGTAATAAACGTTGAAGACCAGTTGACGCCTCGTTGCGCACCTGCAGCTGCTCGAACGTGTTTATCGATCGCAGACGTCGAGGCGAGCGCTGATAACGCGCCTTCGCGGCAAGTCGGCGCTCGCGCTTGGATTTATGTCGAGTCGCGGCTCGTTGGTCGAGCCGTCAAAGCTGGATCGTCAAATCATGCGCTGTCGCTGGCCGAGCGGCTCCCGGTTACGTCAGATTTTCAGCGCCGACGGAGAGTCGATTGGCGCGCGATATCCCTTGCTCTCAAGCTGTTTACTCAGCGACAGACGTGTTTTCCGCGTATTTTTCCACGTACACACGGCACACGTTCGATTCGGAGAAAAATATCAGTCACTAGCTCACTTGGAGAGCGGTTACGTAAAATAAAATGAATTAATTAATCCCAAGGCCCTTCGTCTGTCGGAGGCCCCGCTGATAAGGAGTACTAATGGCGATGCGTCACTAATAGGAACTACCTAGGTTCCCATCCCAATTTCAATTTCTAATCCTGATTTACACTTCAAGGGCCTGTAATTCATTTTCAGAAAGTGAAAGCATCGCCTTGAATTGTTAAAAGCGTCTACGTCGCCTTCTCCTCATAGACGCCTTCAAACGGATATATAAGGGCTGCGTTCCCTTAGGCGCGAGTGAGTCTAGTTTTGAACTTCAAGTCAGAGGCATACGAGAAAGTGTCTACCATATCCACCGTGAGTTTATAGTGATTACTCCGGTCGCCTCACTAAAAGTTTCACGATACGACAATCCATGGTTTGCCGAGAAACGTGATTATTCAACGTATCTTTTCTGCTCGTCAAAGTAAACATTGCACGGATAAGACGAGCATCGCGGCCGTGTTTTTCGATTTATCACACGATTGTGCATACTTACTTTGTAGCTTGCTACAGCTGAGAGGCAGCGAAAAGCGGCGCCAACTTATACTCGCACGGGTGTGCGAGATATAGCTCCAACAGCGGCCTTCGCTATGCTAGATATTTTTGACGGGACGCGTGTCCGACGCCGTTGGAAAATTCCCGAGCGCGATAAATTTTCCGCGGGCTGGAAACAATTGCCGGCGGTCCGTTGTTGAGGCGGCATCCTCGAAGCCCGCGCCGATCCTTCACCGGAGCGCCGGGCAATCCGAGGCTCGTTCGCGAGCGTTCGCTCGGCGTCAATCCCGCAATCTCCGCTCGAGAAACCCAGTTGCCGTATCAAACGTGTAACGTGACGAATTCGGCTGAGACCCAAATTTGCCGAGAGAGGCCCAGTTTGCTCTCAAAAGCGCTTATCACTCTGTCACTTGCGTGCCACTGCCGACTCGGCTGTGTATTCATCCGCGATCGACGCGCCGTTTGATCTCGTAGTCGCGGCTTATCTGGCGCCGCGAATCGCCTGCTTCCGCCAAAGTTTCGTCAGTTCGCCCCAAAAATCCAAATTCCGAGAACGGGCATCGATCGGCGCGATCGATAAGCGAGGCACAATAAAAGGACCGGCGAACGACGCTGGTCGACAAGTGGCTGCTCGCAAGTGCGCTGCAAGTACGAATTGTCTCTCCGCAAGATGCCGAAGTTCGCGAGGAGCCCGAGCGCGCTGTTCTCCCTGCTGCTGCTGCTGCTGCTGCTCGCCCACTGCCTGCTGCCGGCCGGTAAGTGCACGCTCGTCGACGGCAAGCGACACGACCGTCTCCGTCTAACGTCCACGTCCGCGCTGCGCAGAGTCGACGATATGCTGGCTGAGTTCGTCGGACTACTTTCGCGACCGGTCGCCGCTGCTGCTCAAGGCCAACGCGAACGAGTTCGTCTATCCCAAAAAGTGCGGCTCCAAGACCGTGCGCCTGTCCTTCCACGAGCGCCCGCGGATCGCCTGCCCGGGCGACGCCATCAGCGTCCGCGGCTCGCGCACCAATCTCGCCCAGGCCAGCCTCGTCTGCTACGGCCTCACGCTGTTCGGCCTGGTAAGCAACCAATCGCCATCGTGCGCAAGCTCGCGCTAATGCCCATGTGTCCCGCGCTCAGGCCGGCTCGAGCTACACCGCGCCCTACCGGAAGATCCGCTGCGGCCGCCAGCCCGAGGTGAGGATGCAGCCCATCAGCCATCAGCCCACTTGCGTCAACGGCAACATGTATAGGGTGGGCTTCGCCCTCTCGGCCACCTCGTTCGTGCCCACCATCGAGGAGCTGTGCCTCAAGTCCTACGCGCAGCCGCTGTGGACGCACCACAAGGTAGTTCCCGGCCTGGCGAAGGTCACGAGGAAGCTGTCGATGAGAGACGACGACAGGCTACCCAGCGACGTCTGGGAGAGCTGGCAACGCTATCCGGGCACCAACAACAAGACCCCCTCCCACGGTGAGTTTCGCGCGCCTCTCGCGCTCGCCGAGCAACCTTTATGCGTTGATAACTGTCGCAGACGACGACGTGGTGTCGGCGATGATGGTGCCGCGAGAGGACATGTTCTATAGAGCGCAGCAGGACAGCGTGACCGGGACTCTGATTAACAGTGTGCCGATGATCGAGCGCGTGAGAAGCGGTAACTGGCGAACGGTCGAGGACATCGTGAGGCAGCTAGCCAGCAAGACGCCGTGTGCGACTCTGGACGTCTGGACCAGTCGTTACGACGGCCAGGGTAAGACG
This sequence comes from Phymastichus coffea, assembly GCF_024137745.1. NCBI lineage: Eukaryota > Metazoa > Arthropoda > Insecta > Hymenoptera > Eulophidae > Phymastichus > Phymastichus coffea. The sequence continues at coordinate 302,869 of NW_026706973.1, forward strand.
GGTCGTTTGAGTCTCTCGGATGATCGCTCGTTGATTAACTCCGCGGCGATTTTAGCGAGTGCGGCCGTGCATCCGAGCAGAGTGCGTCGCCAGGCCATCCAAGATGAACCCACAACCACCGAGATGCCAACTACGACTGCGGGTGCAACCACGACAACGACCGAGGCCGCTACCACGACTACGATGCCGACGACGACAACGACCGAAGCCGCTACCACGACTACGATGCCGACGACGACAACGACCGAGGCCGCGACTACGACTACGATGCCGACGACAACGACCGAGGCCGCTACCACGACCACGTCTACGATGCCGACGACGTCAACGACCGAGGCCACGACCACGACCACGTCTAGGATGCCGACGACGACAACAACCGAGGCCACGACCACGACCACGTCTACGATGCCGACGACGACAACGACCGAGGCCACGACCACCACCACGTCTACGATGCCGACGACGACAACGACCAAGGCCACGACCACCACCACGTCTACGATGCCGACGACGTCAACGACCGAGGCCACGACCACGACCACGACCACGACTACGATACCGACGACGACAACAACCGAGGCCACGACCACGACCACGACTACTATGCCGACGACGACAACGACCGAGGCCACGACCACCACCACGACTACGATGCCGACGACGACAACGACCGAGGCCACGACCACGACTACGATGCCGACCACTACTGTGACGACGACGACTGCGGCGCCAACAACAACTACGACTACAACTACGCCTGCTCCACCACCAACCAACGCCATCCCGCGCTTCGTCTTCAAGATGGTCGTCGACAAGTCCCGCAACCGCGGAATTGTCTTCGTTACCTACAACGACCCGTACACCAATGCGATCGGCCCGCAGCAGCAGCTGTGCCAGCCTTACGGCCGCTGCCAATGGCTCTTCCCCGAGTTCAACGTCATCAGTCGCGGCGCCACGCACTGCTGCACCCTCGACGCTTTCGCCCGCGTAGCCAAGGAAGTGGGCTTGCCCACTTTCCCCGGCGTGCAGCCACTGTTCTAAGCTCGCTCCGTGCGCTATGCTGCTTTGTCACGGAACTTCGTTCGCAATAAAGCTCCATTTATCCTTCACTCAGTCCTTAATTTTACTTACCTCTCAAGCTCGCAGTCCGCGCGAATTTCGTTGCTTGCGACTCGACAGTTTCCTGAATCGAGACAGGCGATTTTCTCTCGCTCATCGGAGCTGATATTCGAGGGGCGTTCGTTTACGCGCCGCTGATTTCGCGGATCGGCCCGCGCGCGTTTCGTCTTCGGAGCTCCGCGGAGTGTAAGCCGTCGATTTTCGGATGCGACGCATGATTGCCAGTCCCAAGGTGACGGCGCTCACGGTGGGAACGCGTGTCGAGTCCACGCCGAACGCTCCGGCGACTCTTCCATCGACGCCGCTCTTCGGACGGTCGCGTTCCACCGCGCGAGACGCAAACGAGTCGAGGGCGGCTCTCTCTTCGCCCGGGTTCAACGCCTCGCTAATGAGATACGCCACATCGGCGGCAACTTGACCTTTGAACGGAGGAGAAGCAGTCGAGAGCCGTGCGCGCAGACTTTGGCTAACGCGAGGAAATCAGCGCGCTTTTGCGCGTCGTCCGCCCGATTCCTCCGGCCCCCCTCCCTCCGTTTCGTTCGCCTCCTTCGCGCGTACAATCGCGCTTTGATTTTCTGAAGACGCACATAGCGGAGGCTCCGCAGCTGCGCCACGCACCGAGATTCTTCTCCCTTTTTGCTCCCTCTCGCTATCCTTCTCGTCGCCGCGCCCGGAAATCCACTTCCCGAGCAAACCGAGAGAGAACAGTCGCGTCTCGGGCTTGAATTGATCAGACGCGGGAGAGGAGTGCTTGCTCCGTTCCGTCGGGCTCTCTTGGCCGGGCGTCGCGCGACGCGAAGCCCCGAGGAGCGACGGGACAGCGACGCCGGTGGAGAGTGCAGCTACGCGTGCGACATTTGGATCGTGGCAAGACGCGCGAGGACTACGGGCTCTCGGAGCGAAACGATGAGCGCCGCCTCGAACGCGCGCTCTACGCAAACGCTGCGACGCGAGTCGAGAGTTATATACCTCTCGAGGTTACGTGCTTCGGTCGCTTGCTGGCGCTCGACGTGAAATATGCGCGCAATGTACGTTTTATTTCAAGAAGCTGGATAGAACGATGATGCACCCGATTGCGAAATGTCTTCTGCGTCGTAAATCGGGCTCGCGATTGTCGCTCGCAGGAAGGAAAAATATACGTATAAGTAATAACTCGTTACTCTTCGTCCTCTCGGGATGTATAATTCAAATAAAAAATATCCATACATTTCTGCTTGTCCATCGTAAATCCAATGTCATACGGAGGCGTAATCGAGGCAGAGAATTTAATCGACTCGACAACGATCGATAATTTGTAAAGGCAACAAAGCAATTAAATATTCATCGGCGAAAATAAGAAAAAAGACACAGCGAAAATTCAAATTGCTGTCTCGCGCAAACATTTTCAGAAGCGCCAGCGCGCGCGCAACATTTGCAAATTTGTGCGACATGTATCGTCACACTCAGCAATAACAATACCGGAAGAACAAATACTGTAACATTTTTCCTCTTATGGAACGTCTAACGGTGGCATTATACATTTGCACGTGTACTGTAACATATTTTCTCTTATGGAACGACTAACGGTAGCATTATACATTTACGTGTGTACGCGAGCCGACAGCAGAGTTTTAAAAAAATACTGTTTTCCGTTGAAGAAAGTAAAATATATGGACATCTTGCGAGTGCCCGCCTTTTTTTCCTTTTGCAAAAATATATATAGTATTATACTTGAATTAAATATATCATAGTTGTCACTCAGTTCACGTATGGAACAAATTATTATGTTTAAATGTCACTGAGATTCTTTTCTCTTTCGGCGACTAGGTTCGTTCATTTCTCTGTTAAGTAGTTTGATAATTCAGAGTTCTTGACTTGAGTTTGGACACGGTTATCTCGGAACACTTTGAATTTCTGAACACATCATATCTCAGCCTTTATCAGAGTTTTAACAATACGAAAAAGTTGAGTCATACTCGTCACTGTACTATTTGCCTTCTTTTCTGATATCGATATAATGAAATATCAGGCACAATTATGTATTTTTGAGTGTTATCGCAGTATAGGACTACGTGTCATTTGATGATATCATTGGCACTTTCTCAAGTCGACTTGTTTCTTACATACTTATCAACTAATTAACGTTAATCAGATCATCAATAAATAGAATAAGTGTTTTCCGATCTAAGGCAGCTATTATCCAGATAACTATTGTAAATAGTTGGAAAAATGGCATATTAAAACATGAAATCAAATAATCGGATCAGAAGCCAAAACCCTCGACTAGAGTTCAATAAGAACCATTTCGTCAACAAAATTACTTCAAAAATGCAACTTTGCCAAGTAAGTATTCGCTAATGAAATTCTCCTGTATTAATCCAACAAAAGTTAACAAAGTACTAATTTCTCAAAATACTTCCACTTCTTTGTCGTATAACAATTCGTATCTCTTTAAAAACAGCAACGAAAAAATTGTTTGCTAACAGTATATGTAATAATCTAATCCGCGTAAAAAATTGGTATTAACAGGTATATAATAAGTATAACGTTACTTTGAGCCCTTATAGCTCGAAGGATGAGCGCTACGGTGGCGCAGAATAAGGCGGCTGTTGTCAGCAGTTAGTTGCAGCTCCAGTTGATGCTGATGGCGGTGGTTTGCCGTCGTTTCCAAAGTACGATACACTGACGACATCGCCACCTACGTTGATCAAGCATTGACCCTGTAAAAAAGAGCATAAAGACGCATTTCTCAATAATCTTTTCTTTGTCAATTAACCAAGTTTAAATTGACAACTCGTTTTTTCTCGTAACACACCTGATTTTTATGAGGACTGTTCAATAGAACACACTGAGACATGAAAAAGGCAACCATGGCATTACCACCGAGGGACGTAACGTGAGCTCGGACTATGGCTAAAACCTCGGTGATAAAACTGTGAGTGAATCCACTGAGTCCACCGTTCTAGAAAAAAACTTTTTTTAATGAGTATTTCTCCTTCAAAATTGAAATAGGGTGAATTACCTCTCTAATGGAATTAGATTCCCTGATGAAGAAAAAGTTTAAGTTTCCTAAATACCTCTCGATCCTGCCGCCGGGTAAGTACGACAACGGAGTTATATCTACTCCGTATCTCTCTTTCAACGGCACCTGAATCAACGTTCCGTGAAATTTTTTTTTCGAGCGTAGCATTAAAAAATAACTCACGTGTTTATGTCGGTGAGTAGTGTGCTTAATCCTCAGAGGCGACCGCGGTCGGGGTTTTTGGGTGAGAGTATTGAGCGTCGTCTGAGACTCACCTCCGCTGCTGAAATTCTCGGCGTGGTCTTCCTCGAGGCTAAATATCATATCGTTATCGTCGCCTGAAAAAAAAAATCAGAGAATATTAACGAATAAGTAGCCTTCTTTTTCTTGAACAACTTGTCTACTCACCGGTTCGTTTGACTTGATCCTTGCTAATCGAGTGAGATAATAATCTTCTACGAAACTTGTTGTACTTTGTAGGTTCACCCAATCCCAAAGCCATACCAACAACCGATAGCTGAATCTCATCGGGTTCGGGCATTGATACTTTGAATTGCAAGTCGCACAGAGCACACGGCACCATGCGCCTCAGCTTGAAGTATACGGTTTGCAAGAGACGAGCGAAATATTTGGGCGGCATCGAAGCTGGTTGGCCAATCGGTATTTTTGCTCTTGAGACCTACGGCATCGAAACATTTATTGCGTATGCTATTAATTAAAACATCGTTGTTCGATGAATACCTGAGTAAACATTTGAAGATTGCGAACAATTTCAAGATCTTCCAATCCAGGAATAACCTCGGTATTAACAACGTGAAAATCGTTAGGTGGTCGCTCATCCATCAACAGATTTATGCGGTCCAGATCCTCAACGTCGTCGACTTCCAGCAAGCAAACGTCTTTCATACCGAGTCCCAAATCGAGTTCGGGCAATTCATCCTCAGACTCGTCGGTATCGGACATTGATTTTCCATTCTCTCCCTCCTAGTAAGAAGCGAAAACAAACGTTGAGATGTAAATTTGGAACGTTACATCTAAATCAAGCAGCATACCTGCAGAGGTTTCAACTGATAAAACTCGATGTTCTTTTTGACAGTCTCCACAAGGCTCTTCTGCATCTCAGCAAGCTGATCGTCGTTCCACGAATTCCCGCTCGCGTTGATCCGCGGTGGCGAAGGTAGTGGCAAAGCTGTCAAATACACCGCGGTACCGACAGCCATGCCAATAACAAGTCTCTCGCCGATAGAAACTTGCACTTTGAGACCAAAAATCGCATTCATTCCACGCATCCTCAGCTTATTGAGCAGCAAGCTGTGCATCTCGTACTCGAGGAACGGAAGGCAGTCGGAAATCTCTTTAGCGTTGAGTTCGCCTCGCAGATCTTTCTTGGCTTTGCAGACCGTCGCTTGGATGAAACAACCTCTGCCGGTTAGCGGGATGTTTTCCGGCAACTCCACGGTGGTGAACAAAACGTCCGGCACTTTCGCGCGGCGACAGACTGCACACTTTGACACGCACACCTAGAATCGGGAATTAACGAGCGGTCACGCGGACGAATGTCGAACGTGCGTCGATGATGGCGCATGGGGAAGCTTTCCGACTGGCAAATGAAGCTCACTCTGCGGAATTTTGAAAAGTACAACATGATTTTTGTTTCGAGCACTTGTTCACAAATACTCATTGCAGTCATTGTCATTTGAATTTCAATGAGAAGTTGGAGCCGTGAAGCTCAGCGGATATTATGCGAATCGGAAGACTGCATGCGAAAAATGTGATGACCTTTCTCACATCTTACATATTTTATTTCCTTGCGATTCTAATTCACAGACTCACTCAGAAATTCGCACATCGATGTATTGTTACTAACGCTTTCTTGTACTAAGCGCTAACTATTGATAACATACGGTATAAGTATTAAAGTACCTCGCAATTAATCACAGTACAACGACTCCAGCCAAAAAAATATCGTAGATGTAAGTCTTTGATCTCCAATAAATTGTCGATTAGAAAGTAAAGAGAAAAAGATAAAACATGCCAATATTGTCGAAACGAAGCGGCCGCCGACAAATAGGTCAATGCAATGTCGACCCACCTGAAAATTCATGCTAGACTTGTTGTAAGGCAGATGGCACAAGCTGCAGCCAGTCGTCGCGTTCGCCGCCGGCTCGTGCTCGTTGCTCTCGGAGGCCAGGCGCTGCTTGGGCTTGTGGCCGGAGCTGCTGCCGGGTGTGCCGGCGAGGCTGCTCATCTCGGGCGCGTCTCTCGGCGCGCTCTTGGAGCTCGGTGTTTTCGGCTCGGCGAGCTTGTCGGTGGAGTCGGCCGAGCTCGTCATCGGGCCCTGCACGTGCGTGATCAGCACGTTGTCCTGGTCCTGGCCCGTGCTGTGAAGGTTGATCACGGCCGCGGTGCCGAAGCCGCTCAGCACGCACACGTCGTCGCTGCGAACATCATCGGCCGGATGTCAGAGTGGCGCGTCGACTCTCGGCTAGCCGCGACGCGAACAGCTCGCACGGACCAGATGCTCGTCTCCTCCCGATAGCCAATGACGACGTTGCAGGCGAGCGCTCGGGCGTGGGACCTCACTTCCATGCGTATCTCGGTCCACCAAGCGTCGCGTCCCTCGGGCTCCTCCAGATTGGATATCCTTTCGAGTAACTTGACCGATCGCGCGCTAACGAAGCCACCTGCGCGCGAGGCCAAAACGGCAAAATGAAGTTAGCACGCCACCGGCGCTGTGGGATAAATACGAGAACTCACCGATTTGGAGCACGAAGCCGGGCGGATACTGCTGCATCGTGATGAACGGATATTCGAGCATCTCCAGCGCCTCCTGATTCATCGTCCTAACGAGGCCCGCCGGCTTCAAGTAACCGCCCATCGAGCGATCGCTTCCCGTCAGCGAGTTGCCTGTATTCGCAGCGGGACACACACGTGCGCGCGCGGGCGCGCGCGCGACCGAGATTAGAGAGCATTTCCAGCGGGTAATCATCGACGCGCTCAACACAGGCTTCACATTTACATTGGGGATATTGGATTCGTACAGACAGGACGGCTTTTTTACGCATTGCTGCAGGAATCATGTGACCGCACTTGTTTGTTGGCCAGGGGATTCGTTTTTTTTTGTTTCATTGATTGCTCGTTACTATATACAAACGACAAGCACAGGCGAGTGACAGAAAGAGAGAGAGAGAGAGAGAGAGAGAGAGAGAGAGAGAGAGAGAGAGAGAGAGAGAGAGAGAGAGAGAGAGAGAGAGAGAGAGAGAGAAACAAAAAAGGTTGGTCTTGGCGGTGTACGCACACTTGCACATGAAATTCTGCGACACATGACAAGTATACTCTGAGGCGTGAGACGTGTTTGGTCGTTCACTTTCGGAGTGTATGAAACATTGCTGATGTGGTAATGAAACATCGAGCGTGTGACACATTCATCATTGCGCGAGCTCTTTCTTTTAAATGGGGGGAGGGGTGCTTTTTCTCATCCGTATAAAAAGTAAAACATGGATTAAACATCGAACGTGGGTGAATGCAAAATAGTGGCAATTGCTGGAGGGTACACCTATTACATTGCTCGTTGCAGCTTTCGTGCAGCATGATTATCAAAGAATATAAAAAAAAAGAATGAGAAAATTAAACAGGTTGAATTTCTGTTGTGGGTAGGATTTTCGACAACGTGTATAAAGCGTATTGTAGGTGTTAGTACAGTACGATTCAATGTAGGGACTGTCGTAAAGTTTATTACGGGGTAGCTCGGGAACAAGAAAGATACCTCGACGTTCGGTCAACAAAGAACAGAGATAAGACGAAAACAGCATTAATTAACCTTTATCTGGATGGTTAGAATGAGAAAAAGAGAACCTGAGCTGGCGGCGCTGAGCATCAGTCGTGAGGAGCAGCGCGAGGACGGACGCGACGACTGACGCGATCGATCTGATCGTATTCTGAAGGATCTGCCCTTCTTCACGCAACTTTTATTATCTACACAAAACAGTTACTGTAAGATTGCGTACGGCACCAGTGTGCGCGCAGCGAAAACAACAATTATTCACATGTATGCAACATTCACGATCAAGTGTCTACTGATATGATGTGGCGAGAGATTTATTTTTCTTTCTTTTTTTTTAGTTCGGCAGGCACTGCAAAAGCTTTGTTGCCTTCTGTTGAAAAAGAAACACATTGAAAAATAAAGGTGATCGTTAATAAGACAGTCGCTGTTAATGATGGCATATGAGACAGCGATTGAGAAATAAACACATCGATCAAAGAAATTAACAATCAAAGTTTGGGCTGCCTATGGTTAAACGGTGTGTTGGGTGGTACTCACGTTCGCGAAAGAATTTATAAAATCCTGAGAGAGACGGGTATGGCAGAGAGCGAGATAACGCGAATGGAACAAAAAGAAGAAGAATATCATAAGAATATGTGTCTCTGTCGTTACACACACGTTTTTTTTTTCATTGTGCGATGCATTTTGCTAAGATAATCATCAGTGCTCTATCGAGGAACGATCGAAAAATTCGTCACTGACCTTTGGGCGTGATACTCAGATCGGAGTCGCTGCTCCTCCTGTGCAACGGCACGATGGGATTCCTCGCGGCCGGTGAGTTCTGGGGCAGCTGGTGCTGCTTGCTGCTCGCTGGACTGACGGGCTGCTGATCTTGCTGCTGTTGGTTGTTTTGCCTGTGAACGAGTGTGGCAGCGGGGGACACAACGACACACTGGTTAGTAGTCATTTCGTCGTTAGCCGCGCCATCAGCATTGTTAATTAGAGGACTGGGTTTGGGGGAGGGTCCTACTGCGACGTGATTCGATTTCGTCTCGACGATCGACACTTCCGAATCGTGTTTGTGCAGCTTCGTCGTGCTCTCGTGATGAAGGACTTTGTGACGGTGATGGTGATGGTGATGCTCCGGGGACTTGGAGCGATGTCGACGATGCGTCGAGTCGGGCGACGGTGTGCTGTTCTTCTTGGCGACGTGGGGTCTCTTGCTGCGACGAGTCGATTCCGAGTGGTGATGCTGGTGGGCGAGCATGCGGGAGTCGATGACTTTGATGAGGTCGAGCATGCAGGTGCGACGGTACTTCTTGTAGAGCATTTCGGCGACGCGAGCCTCATCGGGGAATTTGAACGCCTCCTCTTCCATCCTCGACTTGGCCATGTAGGGCGTTTGCGGCACGACGTCGAGGAGACTAACGCTGGGTAAGCGCAGATGGTTCGTATCGGCGACGGGCGTCACTGGTAGCGAGACGCTCGATGGCGACAAGACGATTGGGGACAATGGTGCTGGAGACGTGGGCGCGTCCGTGTTGCTCATATCCAACAGCAACGGCTTTGGTCCTTTATAGATGACGGTGTCCGTTCGCTCGATCTTCTTTGGAGCTTTGCTCGATTGCTGATCGCTGTCCAAGCTTATCAACGCTACCTTCTTCTCCACGGGCTTGGCAATCTTCGTTTGGTGCTTTCTAGGGTGGTACTCTTCCTCGGACGACTCGGACATCTCGTGTTCTTCGAGCTGAATCATCGACACTTGTTTGTGTATTCTGTGCTTTGGCGGTTTGTTAGTACTACTCGAATACTCAAATGGTGGTTCGATTGCTGATGACATTAAACTTTCAGGCAGAGTTCTCTGTCTTTCTTGAGTTGGCTTTATTAATTTAAGCGGATTGGTCGAACGTTTGGGCTTGTATTCAGTTGGGATTGCACTGGCTGGTCGATAAGAGTCAACGTCGGATGACAAATCCGATAGTATTATTTCGTCGATTGCTAGTTTCTTTGTTTCTTTGAGAAGCAAGAGTTTTTCTTCGATATCCGAATCGACGAGGTTGACAATTTCCCTGTTTACGTGCTTGATCTCTTTGCGAGGTTTCTCTTCGCTGTCAGACTCGACCAAGCACACTATTTCTTCCTCTTTCGAATAGTTGTCTCGATTGTTTTGGTCTTTCGTTATTACTTCGGGTATGTATGCAACGGAATCGACAGCTATCTCGAGATTCACAAAATTAATCGATTCTTCATCTCTATCTTCAATCAAGTTACTCACTTGTTCACTCTCCGATTCGATCAAATTAATGATCTCTTCGTTTTTACTCTCGATCAATTCAGTTATATCTTCGTCTTTCTGATCGATCAAAACAACCAATTCCTCATCTCCAACTTCCATCAAATAAGCCTCGTTCGTTTCATTATCATCATCAACCAAATTCGGCGTTTCCTCAAGTTTACTGTCGATCGACCGTACACTTTCGCTATCCCTCTCATCCATCGATTCGCCATCGCGTTCCTCTTTATTAACAATCAAGCTATAATCCACAGTCCGCTCGGCCTCCTCATCTTTACTCTGGATCAAATTGTCTGTTTCGTCGCCTCTTCCTTCCTCGTTATTCACAAATAACATATAAGCCTCGTCGATTTTCTCCCGCATTTCCATCTTGTCCGCTGGCGTGGCCGTCTCTGTAAAACAATCGTAAAGATCTCTCGTACGAGAAAGCAGCAAGCGCGGAGCAAGCGCAAGCGAACGAAGCGCCACAGGTTTACCAATGTCCTCGAGTCAATGTCGAGTGTTGTGCGATCGCATCTCTCGGCGTTCGTAAAAATGTCAAAAAACAAAAAGTGCGATTAGCCAAGAAGGGAGGAAAACAACAAACAAATAAATAAACGGCACACGCGTTAGTGAAGAGCAGCGAGAGTGCGACCTGCTTGCTTTCTTTTCAAAAATATATCTTGTGTCGTACGGGATTTGAAGCTTGGGCAGGGCTGCTCGGCCTCGGGGGAGCTCGGATCTAACAGGGACTGCGTGTCATCCAGTATATTGTAATTAGTACTTGATTCCGATGGTAAGTCTTCGTCCTCGTCGTCGTGCTCGTCGTCCTCGCTGGACGTGTCCGATTCTGACGACGAGATCATTGGAATCCCAGCCACTTCCTCTTCCTTCGACGAGCTTTTCAATTTTGAATAAGTCACCAGCAGGGTTTTGTTGGTCCGTTGATCGTCGGCTTCATCTTTCGGCAGTTTTTCAGGTGGTTCGGGCAGTTCCGGAAGCTCGCTGATCGTTGCTGGTAGAGAATCTTGTTGTGACTCCGCTGTAGCCGGTGGATCGATGAAATTCACCGGCGACGGTGTTGGCGTTTCTCGGTCTTCTTTGACACTGTCCAAGGGTAAGGCACCAGCATGAACTGACCTGATGAGCATAGCAGCCATGCCTTCACCCTGAGCTTTCTTACGGAATCTCTTTCTCTTGAAACTACCGCCTCGGAATTCTGCCAAAGATGACGTGTCCGACGTGACGATCGACCATGAACTCGAGTGGATACTAACATTCTCCAAGTCGCTTTCTTCGTCCAACGAGTCAACGTTCCTCGATCTCAAAACTCTTTGAGGTAAATGACGAAGGTTACGAAGTCCTCTTGTCAATCTGTTACCTTGATTCTCGCCACGCATGTCTTCCAATGCGAGCATCATTCGCAATGAATTCTCATCGATCACGTCATCGGATAACGAAAGACTCGAGCCAGAAAAGAGAGGTTGCATCTTGTGACTTGAGTAAGACTGCACGGAGAACTGACGTGGTGGCATTGGCTTTACTTCTACGTACTTAAGTGGTGTTTTTGGTTGAACTGGTATGTTCTCACCGTACAAGGGAAATTTACTACCTAACGTCGTAGGGGATGCCAGGGGACTTATATCTGTGCGAATTAAATGTTGTTGGCGTAATATTAGCCTTGGACTACCATCGGAGTCTGAGCAGTCGGACGAATGCTGCTTGTTAGGTTTGTTCATTGCGTATCTTTTAGATTTAACAACGAGGAAAACAACATGCGTGGTTAGTGGGAGGAAGGTGGAGTGGAATTGAGATTCAAATGATTTACCAGAATATTTTTACAATATTGTTTTCTAGTTGAGTTTAGTGAATTATTTACTCAAAAAGATAATTGTACTGGAAATTGATAAAAATCAATATAATTAAATTTCCAGGTCAATCAACTTTGAGAAAATTATTCGTATCTCAGCTCTTCATAAAATTTAATAGAACTAATCTATCGTCTCTAGGGCTTACGCGAAAGTTTTTATGAAATTAGTTTTGAAACTCACTCTTCTGCTGTTGGCTCAGTGGCAAAGTTTTGAAAATCATGAAGCTTGACCAGTGTAACTACTGTTCCTATGCCCCTCGCTACGATACCAGACTCTCCTTCCAGATCAAAATTTTGTAAATATCTGAAATTAAATCCTCCTTTAATAAAATTGTCTAAAATTGATGTGATAATTAATTATTCATTGACATTTTACCCAATAACAGCATTGCCACCAAGATCTAAAGCTTTTAAGCCAATTTTTCTCTGCACTTCATTGCTAAGCTTGAGAAACAAAGTTTGTCGTGCCTCATTTGAAGCTCTAGGAGTTCTTATTTTGTCAATCCATTTGTATTCTGGATCATCACCAATGACTAACTCTTCAACAAAGCCATGTATGACTTGGGCATGATATCCATGAGGAACTATTGGAGCTGTAAAAGAAAATTATTTATGTACTTGAATGATCTTATGAATAGTTTTTAAAAATGTATCTACTTACAGTAAAAAAATGTAACACCACATGACGATTGTCTAAACTTGTTGAAATCTAAAAACAATTCGACTTTGACAATAATATTGACTTCTCCTCTTATTCCGTGCATTGTATCATACACCGGCAGCCATCCAGTCATGATTAGGCCTATAAAATTTATTTTCATGCAATTATAATTGAGCTTTTAATTTCAAATCATGAAAAACTAGAGATATTAACTTACCTCCTTGTGCACCAGTAGTAGAATTGATAGAAGCCTCAAGAGTCCATATATTCTTGACAGGAGGTGGAACCCCAGGTAGTAAGAGCGGATTTAGGTTTATATAAACTTTTCCAATCGCATCATTAGCAGAATAAGTGTCATGATCCATTAATCTAATTTGTAATGGTTCATCCTGCAATTCAGCATCTTCTACTTCAAATTTGTACCAGTCAGAGTTCCATTGTGGATTGAGAGATTTCCTGCACACGTCAGTCTTATATGTAGTACTACCAAACTTAATCTCGACATAAGCATCTGTTGTGTCACTGGAACGATCCATCACTGGTAGGTTACGTCCTGCCAGGACTTTTACTTTGATTTTACCAGGCATTGTAGATTAATTATTGATTCTCTACCTATACCAAATACATACTGAATTCGTTAAGAAATATTCAGTCAGTAACAAACATTGTTGGATGTTGCATAAACTTACAAAATCTAGCTCTTTGAGTGTCTACATTCAGCTTGTTATTTAAGCAATCAATAGCGACAGCGAAGTAGCTAGACTGTTGGCATATCGGAATTATCTGCATTCATGGTCAGGCATAGAATTAAGAAAATTTTAATTCACATTTCGGCTGCAAGCTATCTACTCAGCAAAGAATAGGTTATGACCGATACTTCAAAACAAACTACAAAACTAATAGGTGCTCCTCGAAAAGACGACAGATTCGTCAATGAAAAACAACACTCATTGCCAAGCAAGTGAAATCACAATTCAGAGCGATGCTCGAAAGTGAGCGAGCGAAAACACCGCGACTCAACTACGGCTTACAATAACGCACACGTTCTTCCCTTTGACAAGGACAAGAATAGTACGCGCAAAGCTCCGCAAGCGCGCACGCTGCAAACGTGGATTGGCTCTTTTCCCGTTCACCTCGACGTGTACGATCTATCCCAACGCCTCTAAAACGCTTTACGCTCGGATGCTTATTTTAGCGCATAATATTTCAGGCCTATATATTAGAGCTGGCATTCGGCTTCATACGAAAGTTTTCGTGGCGCAGGCGATCTGTGGGAGGGCAACACGCCACACACGCGCGATCAGAGACGCGCGCGCAACGCGAATGACCAGCTCATTGAACTGATGCTAATCCGACGCCTTCAGTGGCGCGTTTCGTTTGAAAATCGATTTCGCGCGTTATTCTCGCGAGTTGAATAGAACACCTGATCGAGCGATGCGACTGCCCATAGGCAATATACGTTATTTTCGTAGTTGACGATCAATCGACAATATTCCGATGATATTCAATTGTTTTGATCGAGCGCGAGTGCTGCTGTTATTACTCATCGACGGACAGTTGTACTGTTTTGCGTCGGTGAAATTAAGACTGTACGGTGGGAAATTCGTTGGGCTAAATAATAAGTCCGAGCTCCCTGCTTTGATGACCTGTTTGATTTTAAAGAAGCATATTATCTGTATATTTAAATATTTTGTTTATTATACTTTTTGATAAAGTAAGTAACTTGCATTACAGTTTAAATTTCATTACAATGTTTACGTAATACTCCGCAAGACATTATCATACAAAAGTGAATAAGAACGGTATTTTCGAACAAACTTCTATGGCTATCAAAGTGATTATTTGTATACATGTGAGTGTCCGTCTTGCTTACAGCTGATATAGACTTAGGCGCGAGTCTCGCTGTGGCTTTCAAGATCAAACTATTTTCTTCCCCACTATTGCTCATCAAAAATCTAATTACGTTGTCGGCTGGAAACAATTACTCAATGAAATGTATCTTGAAAGCGATGACGAGACCATCTCAAAGTCTAAGTGTAGACAACTAGGCTTCTATTACGTAGAGGATTGTCATTCAATTAAAATATTACACGCTCAGTTCACGCGGAGTACACTCTTACATTAAAATTTTTACGTTCTGCGAATACGACAGCAGTCTCAAATATTTACAATTGTTTTGTCGATCAACCTTCAAAATTAAAGGAAGAAGCAAATTTACGACTGTACGACAACAAACATCCAAACCTTCAAATTAAAAAGAATCGAAAAACAAATAAGAGCTCGGTAGTTTTCATATAAACAACCGAAATATTATTCATAAGTGCAAGTCTGGTACGCAAACGATACTTGTACAATTCGCTAATTTTAAAAGAATAACACAGACCGATATCCCCCAGATTCAGAAACCAGAGTCCATTTTTCCGAAGAGCTTTGCTGCACTGAATGTGAGATCCAAATCGTCGACTTGGTTCTGGTTTCCGAGAGATGCTAACGTAAAATGATTTTTAGGTATTACAATTAAAAAATTGCCAAAACGCGCTATTTTTACGGTCTTAGGTTAGAATATCTCGGAAACCAGAGCCCAATTCGATAATTTGATTCACATACAACGCACCAAGAACGTTCGAAAAAGTAAACTAGTTTCTGGGTCTCATATTTACCTAAATGTTGCCGGCTTGTTTAATCCAACGATCCGATTGAACCTATTATTGTGAAAGTTTGGACATGACAAAAGTGTCGACAGATACGTATACGTTACTGCCTCGAGGACGAAGGATCGGAGCGGCGTGAACTACCCCTTAGCACCCGACCGCCTGCTCCCTGCGTCATAAGGTTAATCTGATTCGTCGCTTGGGCGATCGCCTGTGGCGCGTTCGGCCTCATCGAGCCACTGCTGCTTTGTTCCGGCCGATTCGCCAAGCGAGCGCTGCTCCGCTCCGGTTGGCTCGTCGACGCGCCATCGTTTCGATTTCGACTCCCGGCCGCGAGCTCTCGTTGTCGAACGGCCATTTCGGAAACGCAGGTTCGCTCGTGGACCGAGACGCTATGATAGCTCATGAATGAGCAGTTGCAGAATAAGCAGCGCGTTCTGCATTTCTTTACGTGCGCGTCGTAAGTCGCCGCGCTATAAGGCTTAATGCAAACCGAGCAGACCGGTTTCTGCTCCGGACTACGGTGGCATCTATAGGCCTCCGCCAGCGTGGCGAACTCTATCTTGCAAATTTGACACAGGTACACGACTACATGCACTGCAGAGGTGTGGTTCCTCAACTCATCGACCGACATAACCTTCTTGTGGCAGAATCGGAACGGGCAGTTGTATACGGTCGGAATGTTCAGGATGACCCGCTGGCCCGCTGGCTGCGCCATGCTTGTCCACTCTGCGAACACGACCCGCGGGTTCAGTCGTCAGATTGTAAATTGAAGTCGATGGGATCGGAGCTCGTGCGTGCCCCGAAGGTCGCGACAGATCGGTTTGACGGGCAACCGGCGGATCGCTCGTTCACGCGGCCGATGCTGAATTAGCTCAACGGGCGGACTCACGATCCGACCATCGATCTCGATGCCTGAATCAGCGTCCGAGCGGCGACGACCGTTAACGCAGGCTCGAAGACTAATTCTAGTACATCTACGGTTTTACGTCGCAAGGATCACTTTGATTTGGTATTTTGATCTGGAGACGCACGCGCGACTCGTCGCTCTCGGCCTATTAGCCTGTGACGACCCGTAAAAAGTCGCGAAAAGCAGACCTGCATTCCTACCTTGGCTTGTCCCGACTGCAACCTATGCTACAAGCTCGTCCTCGTGGCAGCCTCTGATCGCTGAGTTATCCAGTCAACGGCTCGGCGCGTATTCACGAACTTCTTCGTGTAGTACTACGTGGCAAGCAATAAACGGTCGACAACGCGGTACTCGCTTCGCGACCGGGGTGTTGTTCGATCGACCTCGCGCGCTCTTGCGGCTTCGACCCGACTTTCTCTCCTCTCTCTCTCTCTCTCTTTCTGTCTCTCGCAGATACACACATATAAGCGCGCTTTTCCTCTTTCCTCCTTTGCCGTCGAAGTACTTTTCGAAGAAGCTCGCTGCATCCCTCCAAACTCAGGACACCGCCTTGGCATTCGTGTTCTTCGCGATCCTCCCCGTCGCGATTTGGTCACAGGTCAAGACTACGGCCGACGGATCGTAATTATTCTTGGTGCCGTTCTGCGCCGAGAACGATGACGGTTTGAGAAATAACGGCCGTGAAGGCATGGCAGCTCAATTTTGTCCTCAGCTCGCATCCGTTGGGAACAACGCGCGATCGGCAACAAGAAAAAGACTGCACATATTTGTTTAAACAAGATTTTATTTTGGCGAGTTACAACGATATTAAATACATGCGTACATACATAGAGTTGGGCTCACAAACGCTATACAATTATTATGTTTAAACGGGTTTGCTTTACTGTTTATCCACGCGTTTATGCAATCTACAACTGCTTCATGTATACATACTTCTGCGTTCCCGCGACCTTCACTCGAGAATGATGCTGAATAATAACAAGTATATTGTATACTCTGTCAACTAATCGTCAAAAGTCTGTCATACATCGATATAACAAAAATGCTCTTCATAAAAAATTACAATGTTACTATTCTCATTTTAATACCTTTACCGGCGTTTATACGCGCTTCTTAATTATACAATAAAGGGGCTCAAAATATAATTCATACAATTTTTCCTCGGTTTTTTTTCTCATTTGTTTCCGTCTTTGGTCAGAGTCTTTTGTAAATCGAATAAAATTCCTCTTTTTACATTCTACAAAATAAGACACGATTTTCCTAAATGAAAATTCATACTTTCTTGCTTTGTATGTTTCGATTTGCCTCTATGCCTCGTCTACTTTGACATACACTCAAATCGCGAACGCAAAAACCTTTTATACTTTTTATGTCAATTCATTCATTATTGTCAGTGAAACGGAGGTTCGTTAAAAAACCAAGCAAAGGTACCAAACGATTTTGTTTCCTTCGAAGTAAATTTTTTTCTAATATTACCGTCGATTTTCAACGATGCAAATCGAACAAGCGCTATGAGGATTTAAATGCATTACAGCGGCTTTTAAAATTGGTTTACATTATTGAACCCTCAGCGTATATTCCGGGGATCATATACTTTCATTAACGATTGCAGTTATCATTGTTTCTGTAATTATCTAGTATTGTCTTGAGTTTTTCCATATACGGTCGAACTTTGTTTATTCAAATTCCTATATAGTATAATATAATACGTTTCTATTCAATGTATATTGTTATTTAATATTAACATTTAAATATGACTTTCGATAAAATTCAATTAGCCTTACAACAGAATCGATGAAAATATTCGAACAGGCCATATATATAAGTCAAATTTGATTTACGTATCATCGTCGTAATTTTTCCTCTTTAATTAATTGCACCGTTTTATATGTACTTCGTTTTCAAACCTAATTCGAATGTTTTATATCGTTCTTTCGAGCTAATCACTAATTTTACCTAACATTTTTTTGTCGACATTTAGAAGTATATTTTCACAATCACAGATGTCGAGCATTCATTTTAATTCATCTAATTTCTGCAAAATTCGCTCGGCTGTAATTTTACAATGTTTAATATAAATCGAGCGTATACATCTTTGATCGCATAGCATATAGTTACATGGATATGTCTGATTTCGGATTATCGAAGATAATGATATGTGCTACGATAATATTGTTTCGAATGCTCACTCGCGGCTGGAGTTTTGCGATATAAATTCTCGATTAAACTGCGATACTTCGAGCGCTCAACGCAATTAGAACCTTCGGAAGAGCCTTGAGAATTGTGCTTATCGCCTATCGTGAAAATGGCACACAAAGACAATTCTTCTTTTGAGATGCATTATTTGTCCAACGCATATTTGCAGTTAATCTGCGTCTCGCATGATTTCATCACGAAAAACCCCAACCTAACGACTTCGAAATCGCTATCTTCTACATTTTTTTCTGAACCGAGGCTTCCTACCAATCTTTTCAGGCGGCGATGTTACAAGAAAACTCGAAGCTTGCGTCTCTATTTACCTTTTTAAACGCCGCTCGTAAAAAATTTTAACGCAGTTAACTCGCTAAGAATGTGCACGAGACTTTGTTTTCTCGACAGCTGGGGGGTTTCCGTATATTCCTACGTGATTACAAACTTTACAAAAGTTTTTTGCTTGAGTCAAAATTTTCAGAACGTAAAGGCGGCTGATAGTTAATCTTCAACGAATTGTCATATACTTTCATTTGAGCATCGTATTTGCTTCTAATGTCGGTGTTCTTTCTGTGGAATGTTTTCGCTTTTTTTTTGAGCTATGCGTTAACTCATCACTGATTCCCATAGTTTCATCGCGAGAAATATAATGAATCTACGGGAAATACTTAATCGAGGCAACCTATTATAGTTTATCAACGAGAAGCTTCGAAGGGTGTTGGTAAACTTGATCGGAATGAACACATTGAAAACTCGAAAATATCCTCCCTTAATATACAAGCTGTGACTCTTTCACGCTTCGGTATAGCTTTCGAATAATTAATACTATTTTAAAACGGAAAAGAATATTATAAGAAATACTTTGTTCTCGATGAATTTCAAAGAAATAAAATTGCTAAAGTAGAGAAAAAGCTATTAAAGTTAGTTAGGTAAAGTTGATGTTTTGCACCCTTATTAGGAATATATTTTTTCGCGTATACATTTGCTCATGTTCATTATGACCTATATGTACAGGCGTGTTTGTTTTTTAGAACAGTTGTGTGTCTTCTTCGATGCATTGTAATATGTTAAGTTGTCTTAATCGGCAAAACCGTCGATAATACTTTCAGTTTTGATTGTGCTCAGTTCAGCTGTCTATTGTCAAAATTTAAATTGACTTTGTGTTACTTTAAGATGTGCAACAAGACTTTGATTATTTTTTGCTCTGTTGTTTTTTTTTTCTCTTCCTTATGATTGATCCATTATTATTCATCATAACACCTTGTTTTCGCCTTCGATTTTATTTTCATTCCGCGTGTTTTCTTTAACGATAAAAAATATGTTGTACATCATATTACTTACGTCGTTATTTTATATTACTATTCTACAGGATTTGAACGTTACTTTCAATAAATATTCTATTAAAAACAATTACCATATGTAATGTTATTTTGGATTTATAAAGTATCTTTTGTATCGCTTCATGAGATATATGGCTTAAAGTTAATAAGTAAGATCTAATTTCTCGCGTCGCAGACGCTATAAAGTTCTTTGTTCCTTTTTAGTTTTAGGCGATCGACACCTTTAATCAATTAGAAAACTAAATTATCTCATGAGTCAACAATGAGTGATTTCCATGAAGTAATGTTCAAGTGTATTTTGCTAATGGAATCTTTGTTTCTTTAAAGAATTAAAAATATTGATAATGAAAGTTAAATTTTTCATATACTTTTTTTATAGAGTATTTAAAACTGAAAGCTTAACAGCTAATTTTGTAAATTGAATTTTAAAACCATGTAATATGAATAAAGTACAGATATAAAGATTCATTATATGATTAACCAATTATTAGATATCAATTGATATGAATTTTTTATCACTGTTGAGCATGGCTAATATAAAATTAATCTATCTGACGTTTTGTAATCTCATCAACTTGAACTATTTTGCACGATAAAAGTATTATACAAAAAGTAATAGTTTAACGATAAATTTTATCATACATCGTTAGTAAACGATAAAATAATAAATATCGTAAAGAAATACTTTTATCAATTACAAATTATTGTTTCTTATATATTGATATATATATACACGTATGTATAAATTATATGGAATACATTTTCCTGTATATACTATATGCTCGTATGTAAATTCTTTGATATTTGCGTGGAGTTTTCAATATATATGTTTCCACTTTACTTTGCACCTTGAAGGATATGAACTGTTTCATTTCAGATAAATTGAACAAACAATAAAACGATGTAGTTGGAACACTCAAATGGTCGTTTAACAATTGTTTTCAAAACCAATCTTACGCAATCGATATGTAGATTATTTTACTAAAGATAGATACAAGTTTCTTTCAAGTATAACATGTAAGCTTGATACTTGGAGTAAGGTATATATCAAAATAAATTTCTTTATCCTTTCTTTCCATATTTTGGGAAAAGTACAAGTCAAAAAATATACTTTTTCGGTTCCCGTGACAAATTTGACGAACCGCAACGCTCTGTTGCGAGCGTCCAAATAATCGATACAGTTTCTTTTTTACACATCTACGATTACGGAAAAATTAACGTGAAAATTAACAAGATTAAATAAATACAAATAAACAAAGAGAAAAAGCGTATCACTCGTACGATAAACTCAGCGATCGTCGATCGAGGAGACAAAAACAAAACGAACGCGAGGATTCAGTTATCATCTAGCGAGAGAAAATAGAACGTTTGCGCATCTGCTACAGTGAAGAAAGAAAAACAAATCTCAATTTGCGATGTGCGTCTGCGACACGACGTGTTCGAATGGCCGAATCAAGCGCTCTTTGACTCGAGTGGGTATTATTTGTTGCGCGGAGCGCAGCGACACTCAACGCCGAGCGGCGCGTCTACGTATAGGTATAGCGCGTGCTCGCGTCTATTATAGCGGCTGTTCGGCTTGTTTCAATTCGAGCCGCCTTCGCTTTGCGAAAGGCGTTGTCTGCCCCGTGTTCCCTCGAGTACGCATTGTCCATGTATATAAATATATGCTTGGCGGACGCGAGCGCGCGAGTCGAAACCCCTACGTGCTCGTACGCGCTCGACAGGAAGTGTAATTGAGTGTCGCGAATTGAAGATCGCGCGCGCGCCTCCTCGCGTCTTTGGCATGCGTTTTGTATTACTTTTCTTTGTTTTGTTTTTTCGTCCTCGACACCGGCGACTCGCGCGGTCCGAAAGCGGCACTGCATCACTACGACGAATAATTCCCGTATACAGATCTCGTTCCCCTTGCTGTCTTCGCATCGCGTTGCCGTCGCTGTCGTTGGTCTTGCTTCAGCGTCTCGCAGATTACAGCTCTGCGGGCGCGTCGTCTCATATGGACGTCGTGTGGTTGTCACCGCCGTTTCGGGTCTGGGCGCCGTGAAGCGGCAAAGCCGCCAGCTCGTTTCTGCTCAGGTGATTGACGATGCCAGCGCCGAGCGAGTCACCGACCACGTTCACGGTCGTTCTGCAGCGATCACTGCGTTCAAAGACAAACGAGTCACAACGGAGCTTCTGCGAGAAGCATTGTCTTTCTTTTCTTGTATTTCAGAAATCCAGCAAACTTAATACAGAGCAAGAAGGGAGCGAGTCGTACTCTCTCTCGAAGACAACTGGTTGGAAATACTCACAGCAACCAATCGATGGCCAAGATGAGAGAGATGTCGCCGGATGGAAGGCCCACGGTGTCCAAGACCATGACCATGGTGACCAGGCCCGCCTGCGGAATTCCCGCCGCGCCGATGCTGGCCGCCGTGGCGGTGATGCTGCAAACAGAGCCAAGGTCTCGCACTGGTTCGAGGGGCCTGCGGGCGGGTTGGAGTGTGTGGCGGGAACCCACCTTATCGCGGCCAGCTGACCGAAGCTCAGCGAGTACTGGCGAACCTGGGCAATGAAGATGGCGGCCACGGCCTCGTAGAGCGCGGTGCCGTCCATGTTGATGGTGGCGCCGATGGGCATGACGAAGCGCGTGACGCGCGGGTCGACGCCGTTGCGCTCCTCCAGGCAGGCGATGGCCACGGGCAGCGTGGCCGAGCTGGACGAGGTGCCGAAGGCCGTGGCCATGGCCTGCGCCATGTTGGACACGTAGCTGAAGGGGTTCTTACGCGTGAACAAGAAGTAGATGGTGGGCAGCACGAGGAAGCCGTGGATGCAGAGGCCCACCATAACCGTGAGGAAGTACATGCCCAGCTGGCCGACAACCGTGTTCAGCGAGTCCATCTCGATGATCTTGGAGGCGACCAGGAAGAGCACGCCCAGCGGCGACATCCTGCGGATCGAGGGGGGCATCACTCGTCGGGTGGCGCGCTCGGCCAACGTCGACTTCGACGGCCGCGACGGTACTCACCAAACCACCCAGTTCGTGATGATCATCATGGCGGTGGACAGCGTCTCGAAGAAGCTCAGCAGCGGCTTGCCGGTGTCGCCCATCTTGCCCAGCGTGATGCCCAGCACCGTGGAGAAGACCACCAAGCCGAGGATGTTGGTGCCGGACTCGGTCGACGGCACGATCCTCCAGGTGTACTTGTCCTCTGCGCGAATGACAGTCTCGTGAGAGCGGGTTGCCGCGGGTTGCCGCGGGCCGGGCCGGCGCTCGCGGCACCTCGGGCACCTCGGGCACCTACCTAGCGTGCTGTTGGCGTCCATCTCGATCTTGGTCTGGTGCTGGGCGATGCAGGCCTCCACGAGGTTCGGCGGGAACATGTTACGCACGAGGTCCATGAGGGTGTCGACCGTGGTGACGTTGCGCGGCGCCTTGTCGTTGCTCTCGTTGGCGTTCTGGTTGGAGCCCGGCTGGATGCTCACCACCAGAACGATACCTGCGAACGACGGCGGGCGTCGAGTGAGACGAGCGCGGGAGGGGCTGGGGGCGAAGGGGGCGCGAGCCCTCGGCGCACGTACCGAGCACCACGGCGCTGATGGTGGTGGTCATGTAGTAGATGATGGCCCGGCCGCCGATCTTGCCGCTGAGCGAGAGGTCGAGCGAGCCGATGGCCGAGATCAGGCTCGACATGATCAGCGGCAGTATGAGGCTCTTGAGCATCCGCAGGAACAGCTCGCCGATGTAGTTGACGTACATGATCTCGCGCTTGGACCATGTCTTGCCGACGTTGCGCAGCACCAGGCCGAGGACTATGCCGAACAGCACGCCGGCCACGGTCAGCATCGTCAGCGCGTTGTGCTTCAGGAACACGGCGAACTTCTGGGCCGCCGTCCGCGGCAGCCGGTCCGGCTGGTGCGGATAGTAGGAGGCCTTCTCCGCCTTGGCGCCGTCCGTCCCGGACAGCGGAGACCTGCGGCCCGAGCGTCGCGTCATTCGGGGCCGGTGCGTCGCGCCCGACCGCAGGCGCAATGTCAATGGCGGACCGAGAGAGCCCGCGCGCGCCGCGCCGTCGTCTCCGCGGCGGCCTCGCGGCGGCCTCGCGGCGAGGGGCCCGAATGTAGGACGGCTCCTCGCGAGGCGCGTAGGCGGGACCGGGCTGGCCGCCGCCGAGCGCGACACGTGCGATCGAGCTTTCGAGCCAGCGCCGCGCGCGCGCGCTTCTCTTTCTTTCGCCTTTCGATGTCACTGGGTTTGTAGGGCTTCTCTCTCGAGTTAATGCATTCGGGCTTTGTGTTGGCGCGCGCGCGCGGCTGCTCCCGAGGCGGCGAGCTCGCCCGCGCAAGCTCGAGCTCCGTGCGCGCATTCGATCGCGCGAGCGGCGGCGCGCATGAGAGCCACTGCCGCTCGAGAGGAGGAGGGACGTTAACTCGAGTTATCCGCGCGCGCGTACGCTTGTGTTGTTATACAGCGGCGACTAGACGTACCGCGATTATCTCTCTCTCTCTCTCGCTCTCTGCCGGCAGTATAAATACAATCAATTACTCTTCCGGCTTTCTCCGGGATGGGCTTTTTTTATGTTCAAGGAGCTACCCGTCGAGAGCCTCGTTCGGCCGTAATGACTCCCGGCGGAACGACGTACCGCGGGGAGGGAAGTCTCGTGGCGTGCGGAACTGCGAGTTCGCAGAGCGCCCACGCGTCCGGGGTTGCCGACGGACTCGGCAGCCTCTGGACGCGGCGAGCGCTCCAATCGAATCGCGTGTCAACGCACTCGTGGCGCGCGCGCGCGCGCGATCGAGGTCGTCGCTTTCAAGCCGCTCGATGTCTGGCCCGAGCGCCTCGGCTTTTCGAAAAGAGATCGACGAGAGCGCGCGCAAACGAGAAAACCCGGCCTTTTTGCCGTCACCCCGACGACGACCACTCGTTGTGGTGACGCGGCTCTCGGGGGAATAGAGGCCGAGGTGGCACGTCGCACTTCCGTTGCGAGTGGATTTCGGGAAAAGCCACTTAATTGCGCTTAATTGAGCTTCCGTGTGGGACGAGGCAGGGGGGGAGGGGTCAATGACGAAAGTCCGCCTTGCGCGCGATACGCCGATGAGTTTGCCTAACTAATCGATCGAAGCAATGAGAAAGAAGACTAAGAGCGCCCGAACGCCGAGATCTATGGGCAGCCCGACGATGTGTGCGAATCGCGGCGACCGAGTCGCGCCCTCTCCCGAGTGGATTATTCGGCCGGAATCGAGCCAAGAAAAAAGGCAGGCAAGTCCGACTGCCCCGTCTGTCCGCGTTTATTTATACACCTGTTGCTCTCTCTCTCGCTCTCTCCAAGTCTTTTCCTCCTTCCCACCTGAGCGCGGCGCGTTGTGCGCACGCACACACGCGCGCAGAAGCCTCGCAGCCCGCAGATTAATTGGCTTATTAAGCTCTCCCTTTAACACGGCGATACGTCGGCGCATAGAATCTGATATTGCGATCCTCTCGGACGCGTGCAATCTCGACTCTGTACACACTGCTCTCCGCAAGCTCGCGTAATGCGCCGCGCAAACATTCGCGCGGCGAGACGATCGTGGGAGACGCCGCTTCTCGCGCACCGCCGGGGAGGGTCGATGCAGCGTTCGGCAAACATCAAACACATCACGCTCGAAGTAAGCCGATCTGGTCTCCGAGGGAGCGACCTATGAAGGCGCGAGAGAGAGAGAGAGAGAGAGACGCAGGGCGCGCTCGAGCTTGTGATTTCTCCGTGACGAGCGCGCGTCGCACTGAAAGGAAGCAATTGACACTCGACGCGCGCGCTTTTTGCTGTCTCCAAGAATGAATCCACTTGGTCGAGCGCCGAAGAGATTTGAGCGTAGCCGAGCTCGCGAGCCACGGCGGACGACCGGAAGACGCGTGCCTCGGGCGCACGTCGCTCCTCCGGACGGAGATCGGGCCGAATCAATCGCGCGCACGTGCGCCGCGCGCTAATCGCGAGGCGATCCATCATCGAGGACGCGGACGAGCGGCCGCCGGCTGATGATATATTTACTCACAGTTCAGTGGCCACCTCCATGGCGATGACGGCGACGGGGCTGTCGTCCTTGCGTCGAGCTGGTCGTTCTCACCGGCGCGCCGCCGTCGCGGAAGTGAGCCGCAAACGGTGAGAGAGAGAGAGAGAGAGAGAGACAGAGACAGAGAGACAGACAGCGAGAGAGACAGAGAGGATGCGAGGCTTTATTTCGCGTCGTCTCCCCCCCTGTGCAGAAAGACGACGGGTGCGCACAGCTGACGCGGAGAGAGAAAAACGAGCGCGTGCGTGCGAGAGAGGATCCCTTCCTGTCGGCCGATCCGCGCGATTCCTCTCTTCCCAAAGCCTATATCATGGTCGTGTACCCGCTGGGGGGAGAATCCGACCGAGCTCGCTCTCTCTCTCTCTCTCTCTCTCTCTCTCTCGCTCTTTCTATCTTGCTGCTGGCGCTGCTCGGCACTCTTCTGCTCCTTTTTGTCACTGATATACGTCACTGATCTTCGTCGCACTTTGCTCAATGAGCACACACCTCTTCTCGGGCCGATCGCGCTCGCCTGGCGGAGCGCCTTTAGCGACCTTGAACAGAAAGAAGGGCTTGGTGAGTTCCGACGGAAGCTCGGCGACAGCGGCGGCGCAGTGAGGTGCAGCGCGGAGACTGGCTGGCCGGGCCATTATTTGGGGAAGCGGATCGTTAACGGTCATTAGTCGTTATCCGCGCTCTCGGCGATCTGGGTCAGAGCGTTAGTGCGGAGCGAGAGGCACAATGGGGAGGCGGGAGCCAAGTTCAGCCGTCGGAATGCGGAGCAAGAGCGGTTACCCCGGCGATAAGATGACGAGCACTCCGGGAAAATCAATAGGCTGCCGGGGATCCTCGCTCTCTCTCTCTCTCTCTCTCTCTCTCTCTCTCTCTCTCTCTCTCTTCTCCGTCCCTCCGTCTCCGTGGCCCGGGGGAACGGACTGGACTCACTCTGGAGCGCGAGAGTTGGCCGCGCGCCACCGAACGAACACTTGTGGCGCGCGAGAGAGCGGGCGACGGCTCGTGTGGCGACGGGACAACGACGTGAGCGCGACTAAGCCTGCCAGCAGCGAGACGACGACGGCGACGACGACGACGGCTGCTGCTATCGCGGAGAGGTGGGGGCGGGCGACGCTGCGACGTACGCGTGCGACGCGCGGCGCGCGTGCAGATCGAACGCCGCTCTCGATCCTCCGAGCTGCAGCTTCCCGCGGCCGATCGACGCCCTCGCCTGCCGCAACGCGCCGCGAGGCGAGCCAGGACGATCGCGCGCGCGCTTCTGGCGACAATTAAGCTCCACGGGCGGGGGGTGGGCAGTCGCGCGCGCGCGCCATCCATTCATAAACGCAGCTTCCGCGTCCCCGCCGACCTTCCAGCTCCTCGCGCGCGACGCGCTCGCGGAATTGGAATTTCGACGACGCGGCCGAACGTGCGGCTCCGCTTGTTTGGCCCGCTCGCGGGGCAGGGGTCGAGCGCCCGCGGCGGACAAGACTAACGGGGGGCCAGCGGCGAAAGGAGCGCACTCGGCGCGGGAGGATCAGTCGATCCCGGCGACGCGGACGCGGAGCGCTCTCGCGAGCCGTAACCTCAACCCCCGCCCCCTGACCCCGTGGGAACACGCGTGGAGAGTCACTCACCAGTGCGAACGAGGCGGCCGAGGAGCGCCGGAGCAAGCGGGTAGCAGCGCTGGGGCAGGGGGGGGGCGACGAGATAGACTTCGCATCAGCGGAGGGGGACGCTGCGCGCGCCTCGCACACGCACCGCCCGGCTGCACGCCGCTCCGCGAGAATAATGATCGCGCCCCCTCTCCCCACCCCGACCAGCTGTGCTTTTGTCTCCTTTCTCCGCGGTCGCGGAGACGAATCCGCCGTGCCTGGACAGGGACGCTGGCCTTCGATCAGCGTGCGAACGATTCTCGCGGGGCTGTGACGCGGCTTTTGGCTGCGATAGGTGTGACTCGCCTCCCTCCGCGCTCAACTTCGGCTGCTTAGCGCCTGTCCCCGCGGCGGCACGCGCTGCATTCGCGCTAGGGAGCGGCGAGAACTTTGCAGCTCGCCGGTCGTCATGGCAACGCGCGACGTATCGGCGGCCGAGAGCAGAATCGAGTCGCTGGGAAAGGGATTCGCAGAAGCTTTTCTCCCGCGTGTTTTGTTTCGCCGCCAGGGACACTTTTTCCGTTCGTTTGGCGAACCTCGATTCGAGGAGTTCTCCGTCGAGGTCACGGAGGCGCGAGCCCAGCAATTTTTTTCTTATTCTCGTTCGTCGGCGCGATGACCGAACACCGCGTGGGTACGCGCGTCGAAGCTTGAGAACAGGACGCGCGACTGTTTTAGACACCCCGTCCGTCGAATGAAAAACGGGCCCGAAACGTCAAAACAAAGCGGACGCAAGCTTCTTCGGCGATGCTTCGGAAAACATGTTGCGAAACAGTTGGTGCTCGAGTAGCTGCGCGATTCTATCAGAGGAGACAACGAATCTGGCTCCACCGAAGAGGCGAACGGTGGATTTGATCTGTTTCTCGAAAACTCGCTGAAAATCGCTCGAAGCTATTTTTGAAATTTGACGTCGTCGTCGCTTTGACAAATGTTCTCGTTAAAATCCTATGCCCGCCAATGTACATCGCCTACGATTGGAAATGACGCGCGTCGTAAGTGGCACGTAACTGTGAAGGAAAAGAGCGTCACTGATATCTCAAGGGACGTTCTCAAAAGGACCGTTTCGAGGTCAGCGGCAAGCCGAACAGACATCGACTTTACCACCGTTTCAAAGCGGAAGCTCGTTTGACGAACTTGCCGAGAATCCTCCCTTTCTAAAAAGCTCGTTCGTGACTCATCGCTAATGTTTTTCTCTGCTCGAGATCGCTCATTTTTGTTCGTTACTCTTTCCCTTTGTTCCCAGAGAGGAAAGTGGGATGCAAGGCTCGCAATCGGGACTTTTTGTCGCGCTTTTGGCAGAAACGGAAGCTTGCTTCGCCTAACGAACGACTCCGACTCCGTTCGGGCTCAATGCGAGTTCGTCCGTCTTTGGCGCGCGGCTTTTGCTTCCGAGGACGAAGGAGCTTTCGGGGTAGCGGCATAGAAGCGTTCGACCACGGGCACGGAGCTGAAATCGTGTGCGACACTGCAAAACGAGACGGCTGCTATAAGAGCGGAAGAGGAAAAAAAGGAGAGCGAGACGAGCTGTTTGTAAACACGAATTAGCACGCGCGCGCAGTTATATTAATAGCGGTTGGAGAGATGATGCAGCGAGAAACGATTGGCAAGAGCGTTATACGTATATATATTTGTCGAGCGCCCGCGTCGATTACCTAACGCACTGTCTGCTATTTCAAGCGAGCGTCGGGACGGCGCAGTTGCAAACGAGTTTTTCCTCGCTGCGCTGCTTTACGTAAGAGATGCGTCGCGCGCGACCTTTGCTTCGGTGCTCGCGATGGGAAACGAGCTCGCGAGAGAGAGAGAGACTCGCGATTAATTCGCGCATCGAAGCTCGCCTGCCGCGCGTCTGGCAAGGAATTATCGATCAACCTACGCGCTCGTTCGGCGTGACGTGTCGGACGGCACGGCGGCGAAGGGAGAAAACCGCGACCCACGGGAAAAATCCCGAAATGAGGCTACCCACGCGCGGCTAGATCGCATCTCGCAAATAGATCGGCGCTACGCTCGAATTGAAAAAAAAGAGGTTGCGGGGAACTCAAGGCCATCGTGGGCGCGCGCGCGCTCTCGACTTTTCAATCGCGCGCATTCGCCGAAATGCACATTCCCTCCCGCGCGAATTCACCTCGAACGACGCGTCGTCTCCCTCTCGCGGCTTTCGCACACGTTGCCTTTCCTTGCTTTTTCCCGATAAGCAGACGCGCCTTGCACGCTCCGCTTCTCCTGTCGCTTCGTGTTCGTCCGGGTGCGCGTCGAAAGCTCCGCGAAGAAACAAGCTCGCGTATTTCTTTACGCCTCCCCCCCCCCCCCCCTCGCTTGTCGGAAATCCAGCACCCTGACGCTCTATTTTGTATTCGCACTACAGACGATAATCGATCGCTTTCAATTTGCGAGTGCCATTTTTTGCATTTATTTGGAATATATATTTCATACTTGAAAATCTCGGCGAGGATAACGTTTTCCCTCGGAACGAAATAATCGCGGAATATGAGACAATGGATACTCGAGCGAGGATTCAAAAATATCATCCTTCTCCAAGGATGCGGTAGCTCTCCCCTTCTTTTTTTTCTCCTGGCACCGGAGGAAACAAATAATAGTCCCATTTGTATATACGTATCAGTTACAGTTAGAAAGAATAGAGCGAATAATTAAAGTTGAGCCTCATTGTCGGCGCAGCGAGCCGGGAACAATAAAAGCGAGCAGAGAAAAAAATAATTTTTTTTTCCTTTTTTCGCACAGAGGAAATATGTCGTAATAAAAAAAGGCACGATAACCGTGAGTGCTTCAAAATTCATGCCTCGTTTGCTTCGTTCGAACCTCGCACATGTGCGCGGCCATTCAAAATTTTCGGCTCTTTAACTGCTGAACGGATTTTAATCAACAGGACGTGATAAGCCTGGTTGGTCGTCCATCTTTTTTCCTTTATCGAGCTTGCTCATCGCTTCATCAAGCTAAAGCGATGTGATTAAGTTTGCGTAGGGAACTTTCCCTCTCTCCTTTTTTTTTTCATTTTCTCGTAACGCGCACAGTATGTCGATTTGGAATTTGAACATTGTATCATTTTAATCGAAAAAATGTCGGGAGAATGCATTGAACTAAAGCCACTGGAACAGCTACTTTCAATGCAAATCAAAAAACGATCCGTTACGATCGAAATGATTCTCGAATGCAACGTATGTAATCCACAATCGAATGCTTCGCGTTCGTCCGACCGACCGAAAGCTCTAACATCTGTATGTACCCATCATTTGAAAGTCAATCGATGGCAATCGGAGTGTCGCGCGCGGAAGGTGGCAAAAAGAGATTCTCGCGAATTGCAATCTTCGACGCCTCAGCCCGGTAATAGATATTGGAAAAGGCCATTCGCGCGCAGCGAGTGATAATCGCGAGAGGGAAATTCGGGGGGAGGTTACTCGCTCGTTTCCTGACCAACTCGCTTGCCGTCCGATTCAGCAGAAATCTGACCGACATTTCGCTGCCGCTTCGACGCGATCGATTTCCCATATATCCCCCCCTCCTCTGCTTTCGTCTAGGTCGACTGATGCACATCCAGGAAAAAGAGAGAGAGAGAGAGAGAGAGAGTGTGTGTGTGTGTGAGAGGCGAGAGTTCGATGGCGAAAAAGTGAAATATCAAACTCGATTTGGCGACAGGAGCCGCGTAATGAGGCAGCCAGCAGCGTTGACGACAACTCCGCGAGGAAAATGGGTCAGCCGATGACTTTTCGCCCCGGGGCTGGGAATCCCTGGGAATTCCCGTGGGCTGACCCTCTTTCATTCAGTTTTCTTTTTCATTTGAGTTTGCTCCTCGCGATCCGCTGTTCTACACGTTTTCCGCTGAAATTCGAAAAAACAATTGGCCGAACGGAAAATTGCAAGGTACGTTATATTAGCGATGATCCGACACGAGCGCAAATGATCGCTTAATTGTCCATTTACAACAGCGCGGTCGATTGCATTATGCATAGTCTTGCGCAAGATCCGAGATATAACTTGCGAATGATGTTTTTGTCGTCGGCAAATATTTGTACTTTTAATACCGAAGAAGGAAGCGGCAGCGCTGACCGGCTGGTTTATCTGCAAAACCCTTCCCTTTGGATTGATGGTCCTCCAGCGGCGTGGATTCTTGGATAACGTTTGACAATTTGGTCGATCTCAAGCGCTATTTTCGCTACGGGAAATCGTGAAGAAACGAAGGTTGCGCGAAGGTCTCTAGATCATCAATTATTAGTCTATTTGAGTTTGTAAACGAGCTCCCGCAGTTTCTGCGGTTTTCGCTTACACGCGTGCACGCGTGCACTCGTGTTTCCGCATTGGCAGCAGGCGCAAACGCATACATGTACAGACCAATAAAAAAACTTTATTAAAAGATCACATGGACGACGCCAGGCGCGGCCGCACTCCAGGCGCAACGACGATCGTCACGGCGGATTAGCATGTCGTTAGAATTACAAAATGCCCGATTAAGATTCATCGGCCTCTCGCATTGTCAGCTTGAAGTAGTCGGGCGGCAGTTTGAGTCCCAGAGCCGCTGGACCGACTGCACTTAGCCAGCTGACCAACTTGTTGGCACTGAAACAGACATGTGTATGCGCGTGAAGGAAGGAAAACCAGATTGGAATTTCTCCGGCGGCCGAGCCGAAAACTGTGTCGAGGTCGAGAGATATGTTCATTGTATTACGCGTATTTTTTTTCGGATATATCGTCGTGCATATTCATTTTGCCTTGAGCGCTTCCGACCGCAAAGAATGCAGAGCCCCCCGTTTGACGAACGCTGACGGGCGCAGCTCGTCGTGCGCAGCGCGAGTTTTGCGTTTCGTTCGCAAAACCAGGCGCTGACTGTCGCCGGAGCGCGCTGGCGCCTATTTTACGCACCTTCGAGAAGCCATTTGCAGAAGCTCACGCGAGCCACAGGGATGCAGATGGAGGAACGGTCGGCCGAGGATCGGATGAATGGCCTGGGACAGCTCGCTGTGGGCCAACTTGTCGCCCGACGTCAGGCGTTGGGCCGCCTCCACGCTCACTGCATTGATGCCAGGAGAGTCTGCGAGAATGTCGGGCAAACCAATAAGAACATTGAGTCGGACTTTCAAGTGAAGATATCGGAGCGCGGAAGCCTCGTTTCCGTTGCCAAATTGTTCGCTCGGCTGCCACGGAGCCCGATTTTGCCATGACAACAGAGCAAACTTTTCTTCGCCGCGCGTATCAATTCGATTTCTCGCGTTTTCCTCTTTCGCTTCTCTCAGCGCGGACGCATCTCTAGACGCATAATAGACCTTCAAGTGCACGACCTCGATTTGAAGAACCATTTTCTTAAAGTATAATTTTCTCAGTTCAATTTCTATTTATACAGATTGGTCTTGCATTGAGATTAGCCCTAACATTCCGCTAGCGAACGGAACGGCTATTATCGCTAATTCTCTAATGTCTCGAGAATCGCCGATAATTCCAATTTTCTTCAAATCGCACTTCCGACAATGTCCGCTTTATTCGGCAACGTCAAAATCTGCGTGATCAAGTGAACACATCTGTACGAAAGTTTGAACGCGTGAAAACAAAAAAAAACAAAGAAAAAAAATCGGACGCCCTCTCTCTCTCTCTCTCTCTCTCTCTCTCTCTCTCTCTCTCTCTCTCTCTCTCTCTCTCTCTCTCTCTCTCTCTCTCTCTCTCTCTCTCTCTCTCTCTCTCTCCCTCTCGCTATCTCTTTGCGATATTACGCGAACAGCGGCTTAAAGGGATGCACGTCGAAACAATCGCCATCTACTCTTCCAGATTAAGGTCTAGTGGTGATCAGGCCGTCGATTTCAGCATTATGACTTCTTTTTTTCCTGCGTGGCGATGGAATGATTTTCTCTCTCGCTCTCTCTTTTAAAAGATTTTCGAAATCGAAAACTTCAACGCGGAGTTTCTTGTCGGTCGTGAAAGCACCGCACTTTATTCGATTACTTTCGTAATTAGCGCGACATCAAAAGTTAACGAATCCCATTGAATTCCCGTTGAATTATCGCTGTCGTTTAAAACCGTTAACATAAAATTACAGCTGTCGGCGATACCGACTGCTACTCTATCAATATTCATCGCAGCAGATCGTACGAATAGGGGCAGTGCTGCTCTCTGACGATTCAAATCGACGAGGCGCAGGGTACTGCAGAAATCTAGAATGCCGCGAAATCTTCGCGGTCGTTGTCCAAGCTAATCAAAAACTTTTCGAACGTGCCCTCCTCTGCCCCCCGAATAGAAAGGGGGAAAATCCTCGCTTTCGCGGAACGTTATAAAACGCTCTGAGCACTTGGAAAACAACGGCCGCAGTCTCGTAACTTACCGGCGCACCATCCGTTAAAGTAAAGTACCGGAACGCTATAGCTCATGGACCACAAAACATGATGCTCGATGATCAACGGCCTCTCGTTGGCGCTGGACATCTCGTAAGGATCTGTACACGTCTCCAAGCTCTTGTTCCATTCATCTTCCTCCTGCTCTTTATCTCTGTCTATCAGGCAGTCGCTCGGAATGTACGTCTTCACTCGGCGCTCCAAGTACGCCTGGCCTGCTGATCCCTGCCCTCGCGACAAAAGCATGACATTTATTTTTTTTAAACAACGCCGAGTGCCGACTTTCCGTCGTCGACCGCTCGGAGTGCGCGCGCGTCGCGCTGAAAATATCAAAAGTCCTATATTTAGAAAATCCGGCGCACACACGTGACGAGCCGTGGAGTTGTTGCCGCTGGCGTGCTTAAGCACGAGACAGCGAGCGCGCGACGAGCAATTGGTCGATCGATGGCGCACCCGCTAGACGCACGGACGTTGTCGCGGTATACCTTGTCTCCTGAAAATCGCCAGTGATCCGAAATTTCGTCCGACAGCCTGACCAGCTCCTCGGCGTAGGCCACGAACGCCTCCCACGTGATCGTACCTGGCCCGTCCATCTGCGCACCGCGCATATATATCTCGGCGTATTTCGATGCCTTGTCGCTCCGCCTCGTGGCCCATTGTTGTACTGCGAATCACAAGAATCGATTGACCGCTTCTTCAGGCATTGTTTTTCGGTGATTCCAGAGCAACAGCGCGTTTTTCTATTTTTTTCGTCTCGGTGCTCGAATTTTAAACGTCCATGCGAATGCGTACTACAGCCCGCGAGCAAAGAGCGCATCTATTCTCTCAATCCAGGCGCGCTGCGTGTGCGACTCGAGTACGAGCCCAAGGCTAAACGTACTCCCCCCCCCCCCCCCCCCCCCCCCAAACTAGTTCCCTGGATCGAAAATGAGAAAAAAAGACATTTCCATGAAGAAAAATTAGTTTTCTTTGTGCATTGACGACGAAGAGGGACGAGAAAAGGAAGGTGAGTTTTCAGTTTTCTCCGTAGCTACGCGAAATAGACGTTTTAATTGGCAACACGTTCGCATATTCCATCTCCCTACCCTGCGATTTTTCGGGAAACTTTCCCTTCGTTCATAGTGTAATGTGTTGGAACGAGAGAGGAGAGAGAGAGAGGAGAGAGAGAGAGAGAGAGAGAGAGAGAGAGAGAGAGAGAGAGAGAGAGAGAGAGAGAGAGAGAGAGAGAGAGAGAGATGAAATTGAAAAAAGGGGAAGCAATACAAACTCCGCTACTGGCAATGTGTTCTCTCTCTCTCTCTCTCTCGCCCCACCATGTTGCCAGTGCGCGCGCGCCGACTTTTATCGATAGCAGCGGCAGCAGCCAGCCGACTTCCCCTCTTTCGCTTTCGGTCAGGTTGGGTATATCACCAAAAGGCAGAGGCGCCGGTAGAACAGGGACGGCGCGAGCCGCCGCTGCGGCTGCATATGTAATGCGAACTCTATTTTTTTTTTGCAGATGCGTTATGAGTTTATCGCTCGGGAAAACGTAGTACGATACCGATGAAATGCTCGCGAGTTTTTTTTGGAAAAGAACGAGTGACTTTTTAAGGATCGAATGTGCGAATTTTTTTTCGCATCGACGATACAGTGAGGTAACGTCGACATGAACCTTTTCCGTTTCGATGGCTAACGTCAGAGATGTTTCATAACAACCGTAATCCTACGTCGAAAATACTTAGCTAATTACATGCTGAACAATAGCATTTTTGCGTTAATTTGCGAATACTGTAAAATTTTTTATTAAATGTTAAATTTCGAAAATTAATGCAAAGCGCTTGTTGTAAAATACAAAGAAAAACTATTCAGCAGCCGCACACTCTGCAAGAGTCTATAAGTGGCAGCTAAAGTGAGAGAGAGCGCAACTTTGGTCTACCTCTCACTCAACCAGTGCACCACTGCATCTGGACTTAACTATACGCTGCGCAAGCAGCAGCAGCAGCAGCAGCTACGAGACGCAGGTATAATACCTATAAAATTGGTCCCTGTGCAAGGCGACGCCAATGGCAGATGCGCGGCGGCCGGCGGCGGCGGCGACGGCGGAGAGAGTAGGCGGAATGCACACTTAGGCTTTTGCCTATGTATTCGTGTGTACGACGCTCAGACTCGCTGTCGCCCTGGACATTACGCAGAGGAACCACTTGTCGCGCGACCTTTGTCAATGCTGACGATGACGATGATGCGCTTTGAGCGTTGCGCAAAATTTTACAAGCGTGTCGGTATCACGCGAGAGAACAAAAATAAAATTTTGCACTTCTTTTTCCAAGAAAATTATTACGTGCACGTATTACCTTGACGAATCCGAATTTTACGTCCCTGACGACGGCGAGATCACCACCACACATACGCGCGAACGAATTATTGATGCGCGCGCAACTCGTATATGTATATATAACGCACATAGACATACTGAAAGAGAAAGAAACTATTGGCAGAATATCGCCTAACCTAATCTCTCGCTTGTGCTTAACCTCCCACGTATGATATGCCGTTTAGTCGCTATAGCTATGAGTATACATAGATATGCACACCTCTTTCTCTCTATCGTGCTCATTTTTAATGTTAAATTTAGAACGAAAAAAGTAATAATCGAGTTGAATATCGGATCAGACATGTGTCGAATGTAAAATGAAGATTTGATGAAGTAAATGAAGAAAGACTAAGTTTACATATTAGCAAGGTCAAAGCATCCGAAATGAAAAAGAAAAAATAATAATAATAATAATAATGAGCTAGCAAGAAAGAGCGAGAAGCGGAGAACGAGAGAGGCAAGAGGGGGGAAACGCTTGTGCGCAAGGGCGGCGACACTAGCCATTGCTCTCTCTCTCTCTCTCTCTCTCTCTCTGTTGCTCTGTGGCTCATGCATTGGCGGCGACGTAGTAGAAGCGACGCTCACCGACTCTCCAGTAGTGTGTGCGATGCAGGCTCCGAAGCTGTTTCTCTCGTTGTCGCTGCGTCGGCGGACACTTCTAGGTTAACCAAACGTTCTTCCCACCAGGGAAAATTAAAGTTTGGTGGTTTGTTTTTTCGGTTTAGTGTGGCTGAAGGGGTGTGTTTTGAAAAACTGTTTAACGATAAAACGATAGACAATGTACTCCAAGGGGAAGGGTTCAGCCGTACCTTCGGACAACCAGGCCAGAGAGAAGTACGTATTTCACAAATAACGATGAATTTTCGCATACCTAGCTATGTTATTATTGTTTGTGCGCGTCTGTGTGTATGTGCCTAACAATTTGTTAGAGGAATTCCACGTCACGACTTGTTTTTACGTTCAGCAGCGTTAATCAAATGCATAATAATCGTCGCGCGTAATATTTTTGCCGGAGTGTTCTAAAGCTTTTTTTCAAAATCGATAGACTCCACTGAGCACAGATAAACACGCGTGCAACCTAACCTCCTCTGCGATAGGTTTATGTGTGCCGGGGATACCGACAGCTAAGTGTGTGTGTGTGTGTATGTGTGTGAGATCGCTTACAGAGCTCCCGTTATTTACTCGGCCTCGCACAACAAAGTGTGCCATGCGCTAGCGAGAGAAAGAGAACTTCGTCGGACCTGCGCGCGTGAAAGCCGCTTTTACTGTGCAACGACAAGATGACGCGAAAGTATATATATTGCTTATATACCTGGCTCAGCTGATGCACAGTGTTGGATGCGACTATGTTACCGACTGAGTTTGTCTCTTTGCTTCGAAACCCAACCCTCTAAAGTAATTCGTGATTACCAACAATTGTTTAGTTAATTATTACTATTCAATTCGTTTTTGTTTGAAAACGAGATCCGATTTTTACCTGGTACTCATTCACTGAAAACATTACCGATAGAGTAGAAATAAAAGTACACCAATTTAATTGACGATTCGTGCTCTCCAACAAGTTAATCTCTCTTTACGAATTCCGTGAGTAGCCCCAGTTCAAAACCAATGCTTGTTTGAAAAAAGAGATAAGGAGGAAGACGCGATCAGTCGATTTGAGCACCCCTGACGAGATCCGGGAGAGACCCTGTCTGCCTGCCTAGCTGTCGGCGCGTTCTCTCGCTTGCGCGTCTTATTTCCTCTCTTGGTGCTAGGGCTATTGCCTCCGCCTTTCTCCGTGCCGCTTGCTTGCTTGCCGCCTGACGATGACGATTACGAGGGGGAGAGAGGAGGAGTTCAAGCGAAAAAAGAAAGAGAGTGAACAGACGACGGCCCTGTCCCCCTTCGCCGAATGCAGCGCCACCTTTCCGCGCCACCTTGAGTTTTCGCGTACTCTCTCGGCGACTTATTTTTTGGTCAATCTATGGGTTCTAATAATTTTTGACCCCTATTTTATTTGTTAAATGGATAGATAAGCCAGACGCGATTATTTTGGATGATTTACTAACCTAATGATTGATACTACGGAATTCTCATTTTTCCGCTGCTTTAGCTTAATATAAAATTTGTAAAAAGACTAATGTAGGTTCTAACGATTATTTTATTTTTTACAGATTAGCTTTATATGTTTATGAATACCTGTTACACATTGGTGCGCAGAAAGCTGCTCAAACGTTCTTGTCAGAGGTAAATTGACAATCTTTTACGAATCTCCGTCTGATATTCAGCGTATTAATGTACACTGTTTTCCAAATTATAGATTCGATGGGAAAAAAACATATCGCTAGGCGAACCTCCAGGATTTCTTCACTCTTGGTGGTGGTGAGTATCTGAAAAATCAATATTATTAATTCGCAACGTCATACGTTCTATAAAAGATGATAATTTTGCCGTCTGTTGTTTTCAGTGTATTTTGGGACCTGTACTGCGCGGCACCCGAGCGTCGAGACTCATGCGAACACAGTAGCGAAGCCAAAGCTTTTCACGATTATGTGAGTATATAATTTATTAGGTCGATAATAATTTTCCTTTTTGTGATTGACTGAGAGCGTAACTTAAGAAAGAGACTACGATAAAAAAAAGAAAGCATTTGATCAATTGTATTTATACGTTTTTTTTCTCTAATTTTAGGGATTTGTAAACAGTGGTTATGGAGTTAATGGAATTGCGCACGTAAGCATAACATGACTATTTCTATATCTTTGTTGAAAAAATGTAGATCGTTTCATACAGAGTTCTATTTTATTTTTTTCTTGTATTTGATGAAAGAAATGTACCAAATGCTACTAGTTAGTTCATAAATTTGTCAAAATCTGTTACTCTATTTTCATAGCGAAACCATTAAAAAAATATGTATATGAACATGCAAATTTGAATAATATAATCTAAGTATGATAGCACATGTAAAATGAGAAAGAAGATTTAACGAATGAAAAATTAGGTATTTGAAAAATTTTATTATAAGCTGTTGAAAGACTAAGATTGATGCACATTTGCAGAATGCCGGACCCGCGCCTTCGCCGCTTGGACAAATGCCACCGAATGACGGCATGCCCGGCGGCCCAATGCCTCCTAACTTTTTCGTAAGTCGCTATTGGATACTTTTTTATTTTTTCCCAAATTCCTTAACCATCATCGCCTTTCGCGACTAGATACTTTCTAGTTTTTCATGACAAGCGACTATATACATTTTACTAATGGTCGTTATAACTTTATGCAAGAAGACGTTGTACAGTTTCTAACTATAAAGAGTTAAGTCCCTTGTTACGCAAATGTCTTGAATTTTATGAAATTGATAATTAGTTAACTCAGCGGGAATATGCACTCTCAAAATTTTCTTTATGTATGATACGGTAGAATTTATTCCACGATAAACATTAAAATACTTAGTCGCTAAAAATCGATAATAAATTTGCGTGTTATATTTCACTCCTGAAATGATAAAAAAGTACATATTCTTATTCCGATTCATTGTGTCTCTTCAAAAATCTATTAGATTTTTGAAAAAGTGAAGAACTTTGCGGATTGAATTACTTTTGTCAATCAATTATATATAAACGCCGAATATATCGTCTCAACGTCTTTATTTCTTATTTTGTGTTATTGTTTATCGCGCGTCCATTCCCTCGAAGTCCGATGTGTACTTTGTCTTACATAATTAATGTATATATTTATATATTTTCAATTATTTGTGCCTCTTTCAAGTTCATAATCATAATGCATAAAAGAAGAATTGTAAGAATATTCATTGACACTGAAAAATCAAAGCGCGTCCAGGAAAAGTGTAACAATTTGTTTCATATTGTATCCACAAAATCGAATCAATAAAATCGATGCACACTTTTCCATGTCACGCTTTGAAGATAACATCGAGAGTTCGCTTTTGCTTACGCGGTGAACGAAATCATTTGCAATATATGCATTATACGTTTTACTGTCCTCATTGAAAATTAGTAACAATAATATATTGAATGTTTTATTTTTCTCCAAGGAATGTTTGTTTAGTGGACATTTCACATATATATATATATATATATATATATATATATATATATATATATATATATATATATATATATATATATAATATAATTTCCTATAGAGAGATGTTTTAACATTTAAATAATTAATTCTGTTATTATTTGATAAAGATTAGAGAAAAAATTTTACTTCAAAAACAGAAAAAACTAAATATATCTCCACTGCTTGTCTAATCTATATTTATGTACACTCATGAATATCTTCTTCTGTCTATACCTAACACGTGTATGTGCATTCGTGTATGATGTTATATTTATATGTCATGGGCTACGTAGCGAGTCTTCTCTCTTTTCTTTCTTTTTATCGAAATCACTCAGACGGATGGATGTTAGATATAGTTTTTAGAAACAACGCAGCAACGGGAAAAACATATGAAAAATATATGAATCGAAGCTTGCTTAGTTAATTGTAGTATGTCTAGTTAATACACTGCGTGAGACATAGTCAAAATGAACATGTAGGTAATGCATAAATTAGAATAGGTGCACATAGTTGACCACCTTAATTGTTTAAAGACTCAAGGAACCAGTGGAAGTAATTTTTCGGTTTGACTTGTCCGAAATGAATTTCTTTTTCAAATTAATAAGATGATCATGTGCATGGCAACAAATACAATTTTCAAAATTTAAAAAGCAGATTTTTACGAGAGAATTATTTGCGAATTTTCGGTAAATTAATGTTACTATTAAGCGGTTTAACCTTTTCAAACTCAAGTCTGCTATCATCGTTTCAGAGTTTCGGCTTTCTGAAAGTTCAACGATACGTATGAAAAGGTTGATCCGACTACCAACTAAATCTCACACATTCATCATCAATCTTCCCCCTCTCGAATGAATTGTCGCGGATCGCGTCGCGAGATTTTTTTTACGCGTGTACGTGTCTGTTGCTAAATGTCCGGCATATTTTGCGTTGCTTGTTGCAGAACAACTCGACAATGCGACCATCTCCGCCCACACACCCCTCATCACAGCCATCTCCCCAGCACCCCCAGCCACCCCCGCCCCCACACTCGCAGATGATGTCCGCTCAGGTAAGCTGCCTCTTTCATTCAGTGAACGAAAAAAGCTTTCATTCGTCGTCTCTCTCTCTTTCTCTCTATCCCTCTCTCTCTCTCTCTCTGTCCCTCTCTCTATCTTTCTATGTAGTGTTGTGTGCACCCTATTCTTGTTTTTCCTTCCGCCTAATTGTTTTGTTTTACAACGTTATTGAATGCTCATCTTTGTGAAAATTTTGACATTCAGTACTTGTTGAGCGAAAATCGCAAGCATTCATTGCAAACGAAGTCACCGCCGTGGATATATCTTGCTTCTCCATCTCTATTCTCTTCCCCCTCAACCATCATTTAATTTTATGTTTTTCTGTAACACTGGTTCTTTGGTTTGTGTGCTGTTAAATTTGTTCTGTCTTGATTTTGGGATAAAATCCTTGTATATGAGTTGTACCCTTCCCTCATCCTGTAAAAAAATGAAATAAAGGAATTATTTATCATCGTGTGTAACAAACTTCGTTAAAATTTTGAATGAGCAAGCGAACCATTAATAAAACACTTTTTATAATGCGACTTTTATTTCTATTTGAAAATGAACAGACACCAACGTGAATTTATATTAATGCTTGTTTCGCCTTTCATACTTATATTTGGTGGTTGATTCGATAGTTAATTTTGGCTTTTGTTGCAGCTTTCTTTACAGGGTCTATCATGAGTTAATATTCACGTTTGATATGTCATTGTTACAGTTCCCAATGCAAGGTCCTAGATATCAAGGACCAGGACCACGACCAGGAAACATTCGTATGCCGATGGGCAATGAATTCAATGGGGTAAGTCGATAAATCTATATCGTAGGATACGTTGATTATATGAGAATACTCATGAGCTATTTTATTTTTTTAGCCACCGGGACAACCAATGATGCCTAACAGTATGGATCCAACTAGACAAGGTGAGTCCGCATCGTCACGGTAGTTTGTTGATCAAAGAGTTTTACTTTTTGGCATTGAGAAGCGTTGCAGAACAAAAAGGAGAATGGCATTTATTATTATATATAGACGCATGCGTATCAAAAACCACACAGCAATATATTTTTATATTATTAATCGAGAGAAAGTAATATATTATTCTTTTTTTGACATTTTTTTTTGGATTGGATTGCTGTGATGTGGAGTGGACTGGTTTTTGAACTGTCTAGTGGCAATTTTTTTGTAACAGTGGTTCCATCGAACGTATTTTGACTTTATTTTTTTTGTTACCTTTTTTATATCTTCGAATCGCTTTCGCAGTAAAAGTAAAAATTGAAGTGTTTTTGTTTTCCTTTAGTATTTTGAAGAAATTCTTTCTGAATTCACGCTTCACGAGATTAATTTATTCATTACTCCGAACTTTTTAACAAACTGTCATTCACAAATTTCTGGAAAGATTCTGTTTTTTCCAAAAAAAAGATAAAGAGAAAAGAAAATATCTATGCCACATGCATAAATAACTAGGCTTTTTGTTATTCGCCATTTGATTGATCTGACCTTACCTACCTGCCGTACTAATGTGTGCTCTTGTGTTCCTCAGGCGAAGCTGCAGATTTTGTAGGGTGGCAAGGTAGGAAGCAACCCAGCAAATTGAATTCACACTGACATGACTTTTAGAGAACAGTCTTTCCTTTAATCTTTTTTTTCATATTCATCTACACTCAATTTCATACTAATTGCTTTTGCTTCTTTTTTTATGTTCTCGTTTATTGTCACCTTATGTTTTTGCACTGGCTTCGCCCAGTTTACTTGCAGAGCATGAAAAAGTTGGACTTTTAAAAATCCTATAAATAATTCCAATTTCTGAAAAAAAAAAAAATTTTCGTTGATATTTCGGTTATTCTTCATACATCACACAGCCATACTTAAATTATGCGTTAGCATGAGCCAGCCATTTGATTGTTTCTCAACAATACAAAAAGAAACATTTTTTTTACAATAAAAAACGCTTTCCACTTCAATATTACTTTCTACACATGTAAGTTAATCGAAAGTAGTGGTAGTGCTTTATGATTTTATTAATATTTATGTTTGCCCATAGTTCCATCAGTTAGATTGCTTTTTTCCACGCGTACACTCGTAATTTCATGTATCTTTGCTTGATGCCGCACCTGCCTTGCACCGTTAGGATCATTGCTGCACCAGCATGATTATTTGCTTTGCTTTATGTATTATTTAAGACAGAGCTAAGCTTCCAAATTGAAACTTCTAACGATAACATTCAAATTATGTCAGTGTTGATGATCATGATCAGTATAAAAGTGAACCAATTACCTAAAAATATAAATACATAAATCTGTGATGAGATATGAATTAGGATAGAAAGGCATGGTTATTTCTTTTTATATTGTACGATGAAACGAAAAAAATCTTAAAAGAAATAAGCATGTAAAAATAGAAAAATGTAGCTTTAACTCTGCTCACCAGCAAAAAAAAATGTCACTGCACCAAGCCCGATATAAGTGATTAACAGCCAAATAACGTACACAAAGTCCAAAAATAAAATGAAAATAATCGTTCAGAAAAGATTTAAAATTACGCACCCTCTCAAACGTTATCAGCGAAACATCCGTCAAAACGAAATCAACATAAATTTTCTGATTGATTTAGGTTCGCCTGGCATGAATATGAATCCACGAATGAATCATCCAAGGGCTGGTCCAGGTGGTATGCCACCAATGGGTCCTGGTACATATGGACCTGGATTGCGAGGTCCACCGCCTAATAGTAATCTTGCACCTGGAGGCCCTGGTGGCCCTGGTG
Source organism: Phymastichus coffea (assembly GCF_024137745.1). Classification (NCBI taxonomy): domain Eukaryota; kingdom Metazoa; phylum Arthropoda; class Insecta; order Hymenoptera; family Eulophidae; genus Phymastichus; species Phymastichus coffea. The sequence continues at coordinate 346,840 of NW_026706973.1, forward strand.
GTGCTGGAATGCCGCCTATGAGTATGGCTGGACCAGGTGGTCGACCACAATGGCAACCTAACACTTCGACAGTAAGTATAGTAAAATATCTTTTAAAAATGAAACAGACGATGAAATATGAATTAATTTGGATTTTTTTTTCATTTAGCCAATGAATTATTCGTCATCTTCGCCTGGTAATTATGGTGGACCACCAGGTTCGACGGGGCCCCCCGGTCCAGGAACACCAATAATGCCAAGTCCGCAAGATAGTAGTAACAGCGGAGGCGAGAACATGTACACGATGATGAAACCCGTTACCGGTGGCAACATGCCTGGCGTAAATATTTACTCGAATTTGATTTCTTAATATCTTATAAAAAATAGGAATAAAATAATGATTTGTATTTCAAGGATTTTCCGATGGGAGGTGGCCCAGAAGGTGGACCTATGGGACCGATGGGTCCAAATACGATGGGTCCTGTGCTAAATGGTGACGGTCTTGATGGCATGAAGAATTCGCCTGCAAATGGTGGCCCAGGAACGCCACGAGAAGATAGCGGTAGTGGCATGGGTGACTATAACCTTAGTGGATTTGGTGGCCCCGGCGAGAATGTGAGTCAACCGATTAATCGCTTTTCTTAGTGCCTTCTCTATCTCACTTTCGTAGTTTTTTTATACTTTCTCTTTTAATTTTGCATTGTACATATTAAAAACCATTCGCTCGCGGTTGGAAATTGGGATTCATTGCTGACGCTGATATTTGGACAAGTTTTTTTTTATTTTTGATTCTTTTTTTGCAGCTTTTAATAATAAATTTCTTTGTGTTAAGTCAAAGAAAATTTTTTTATGATGCTTTCATGGCGGGACATTTGATTGATGTATGACTTGTTTTCTTTGGTTTGCCTCTTCTTATACTGTCGATCTTATACTTTGAATAAATGAAACTTTGTTTTATTGCTTTCTTGCACTCTGGTATTTGAATAACATTTCACATATTGGCTTACGCCAAACTTTGCAAATACGTGATTGCGTCCATGGTTTTAAAATTGTAAAGAAATTTTTCAATCACGATGAAAACTGATTCACGCATAAAATGAATTATACTTTTATTTTTAAGACTATGAAAGTCTATTTATTTTGAATCAAATACATAATTGCAATAAGTTATGTTCTAGTATCTAATACGCAAAATAAAACTGCAATTTTCAACGTGTAAAATATCGAATGTTGCATTTATAGTATGGACTATGTCACTCATTTATTTCATAATTCTGGGTAAACACAGTCTTATTAATGGTTTATGGGATATTTAACAATGTGTAAGGCATTGTTTACCTTTTGTTTTAATTTGCATTCCATGCGTATAAGTTTTATGAGGATTAATAAATGTATGGAAATCAGAAAAATTTAATCGTTTAAATGCATGTTCTGTATTTTCGACAGTTTTTTTAAATCGCAACCAGGACGCAACTAGTGGAGGAAACAAAACAATGCAGGATCACTGAAAGAAAAATATGATAAAAAAGGACATACCGATAAAATGTTCGCATAAAATAAAAAAATGTCCGAATCGTGTTTACTATCAATAATGCACAGAGTTTGAGAGAAACGAGCAAACAGATGAATAAGAAATATTCTTCTTTTTTTTAATTATTGTTATCGCGTTTTTATAAAGGAACAACTGAGAAAAAAACGAAATACGTATAATTGCATTTGTTGTCACTTGCACCTACCTGCTTTTGAGGATAGGTTAGTTTTTAATTAAGCAGGACTTTTTATATTGATATAAAATTTACTTAATATTAATTCGATTTCTACTGTTGTAGGCTATTTTGTATCATGCTTTACTAATACTCACGAGGTTGTATAAATAGGATTTACAGTCCTATTTTATTATCGTGATTTTTAGATTTTTACATTGGCCCTTTTTGGTTTGTTATTTTTTATTATATCATTAACCATTCTAAAGCAATAACCAGCACTTTTGACGATAAAATTACAAAATCAAAAAGGGTTATATCTATACATTTACACGTAACTTTAAAATTGGTATAGAAAGTCTAGATCCTATTTATATTTATTTAAGAAATTTTAGAAAGTAAGTTAATCAGCTGTTGCTCGTGACTGGTTAGACTGTCGTGATTAAGATAAGTAACTTAACATTTTTCTAAACAAATTCGTCATGTAAAGATGAACAAATTTTTTGCTTGAAAGTAATAACAGTTGACAATTCTTGCCAAATAATTATAGTCTTTTCACCATTAATAGGCATCCATACTTGCATTTGTTTGCTCATTATAGGTTCGCGATCGCGAATTAAAGTCGAATGGCAAACCGCTCAGTCAGCAATTTAAAATTAAAATTTTGTTTGGTCATCGAGAAATTAAAATTGAGACATAGAAAGATTAGTCGAATTTAAATATTTCAATTGGATATTCAGTGATCAATTAATGCATATAATGCGTATACTATTACGAAAATTGTACAAATACAGATGACGAATCGTACTTAATTCTCAAACACTTTCATATAGCACGAAAGTATTAAAATTGTAGATAGTTAGATTGTGTGAGCATATATAATTTATATTGTTTAGATAGTTACAACGCTGGAATGCGATTTGCCGGTCGATCCAATCTTTTTTTGAAATTTGTGCGAATTAATGAAAAAGCGAAATTGTACATAGGAATATTGCTATTTTTTTACAAGAACGTAAAGATATAGACGATATGAGTACTGAACCTGATTGAAATGAATTGAGCGTAAGTAATCGAATAACTGGAAAAAAGAAATCGACAAAAAAAAACTCTGTGACAAGTATCTTGATTAAAAAAAACAAATGAAAAATAAAATACGATAAGCGAAGAAGTCCATCCGTCCGCAGGTGGTTATAGGTCAGTACTGGACTACGAATATGCTGCTATTAGTTTTTTTTTTCAATGATATCTTCACGGATAGATATAATGTTGATAAGAACGACTAATCATCAATTGTACATGGCGAGAAAGAAAACAAAAGCACGTGTATATCCGATTAATTAATCGTTCCAGTGGCACGTTCGTCACGCTCTTTTTCCTCTCGTTATAATCTCTAATATTAATGGTGCTCTTACTTGTACAAATGCTTAAGGTTCAAGGATTTTTGTTGTTGTTGAGTGTGTCGATTTTACAAGAGTGAGTGTTTCTTTTCTTATATTCTTATCTTTGCATACTTTGCACAGAAAAAGGTGTGCACAGCTTGCCGCTGGTGCGCGTTCAAAAAGTATACAAGTGGATTAAGCGATAAAGAAAAATCGTGTGTAATCGATTCAGGTTCCAAGGTTCGTGTTTTATAAAGAAGAACCTTTTCGTTGCTTGAAAAAAAGAAACCTTGCCGCTCGATCTCTTGCCACGCTTTGAATTGAAAAACGACGTGCTTTTTGCCATTTTTTAGAGTGAATTTCAACTCAGTATTTACATTGCACAATACGCGCCTTGGTACCTAGGTTCTCTTATCTCTTTTTTTTTACTTAATTTTACGTGATTTTATTTTACTCCCACGTTGTAAAAATATATTATACGCCTGGTAAAGTTGATATAAGCCTATGCCAAGGGAGAAAAAGAATCGAGACAATAAATGTAATCTTGTTACACTGAGTAAAATTGCATTTTTTCTTTTATTTATCAAAATATGAACTTGACCTTCAGGGTGCTGGCTGCCCGACTATTCATATACGACTATCTGCCAGTCTTGCATTGCATTTTATTTTTATATATTTTTTTTTATTTTGTCTTTTTTTCTCGCGTGCACAGACAGTTTACTCTGTCTAGAATTTCACAATGCATATTTTATTTTTCAATCATGAAATGTGCACTTGCTTAAAGTGCTGGGGGGTCACGGCAAAGCGACCCGGAGGCAAGTATGTCGAAAAGTACACAATCACATAATGTCTGTGCAATCGTTCAAAAGCTTATTAAAAAAAGGTTCTGATAGCGTATGTAGTACTGGCCTGTACTGACCTGTAGCACATGGATGCGATAAAGAACAATGTCGTGAAAGATATCTAAAGAAAAAAGTACAAAAATTATTGCGGACTGTTTGCGAATTTAAAAAACTAGTCAATTATCCACAAAATAATTTTTTTTGCATCTTTTTTTCAATTCTATAATTAATACGATTTTTTTCCTTGTACATGTTAACTTTTAACAGAAAAAATATATAGATATACATGAAAAAAGAAATCGCGAGGTGAGTGTTTGTGCGCACGGGGGGCAGACGAAAGCGAGAACGAGGAGTACAATTTTCTCTGTTTTATTTTTATCTTTGCTAACTTCAAGTTATTATTATAGTTGTTATTATTATTTTTTTGAGAGGTTCATTTTAAACGTCCATGTGTTGTGGGTCAGAGCACTCTGATTCAAAGGAAGTTTTTTATCCACGCAACCCTCATTCCTCTGAAAATTATTTCTTTATTTATTTTTTAATAAAGTCAGCAGTCAATTCAGCATCTCCTTTCGAGCCCCGCCAAAGCACAGCCGCCCATAAAAGCATCGCGCCAATTCATTCTTAAATGTGTATTATCGAAAGAAAAACAACGGTGTTGGAATGGGGACATAAGTCATACAAAATTCTTATCTGAAGGATTCGGTATACATGTTGTTTTATTAACACTTATTTTTTTTTATACATTGCATTTTATGTCGTTTGTAGATGTTGGTCATTTAATTTTTATCTTGAATGTTAACAACAGTTTTTCATTTAGGTGTAGTGAAATTGCACAATTATTACATTTAATCGTCATCAATGTTTGCAAGTCATTTCATTATTTTGTACATACTCATCTATTTTTGTTTTTGGAAACGTGTTTATTGACTGAGTGGCTTACGATTTTAGACGACAAACTATTGATTTGTCGAGCGCTCAGTCAGTAAATAATCGTTGCATCTTGCAGAGTGTTTGGAGTAAACCTACTCTTAGCCAAATAGAAGCTTTTTATGTTTTTACACTGCGGGTCAAAGAACTTTAAAGTCATTAGAATTTCCAAGGAATTCCTTTTCCAACACCAAAACCACTGAGTTAACAGCCTGAGATTGTGACTTTATTGTAAGTTTCATGAAAGGGACGAGTTTCTTTTCTTAAAGTCAAAATCTCGATAAAACTCATGGACATTTCGATAATGAAAAAGAAAAAGGCGCATGGAACCCGTCACTGAATACACGAGTAATCTTTGACACAACGGGTTTAAAAAAGAAATGCCTAGAAACAGTCGGCGGCTGTTATAACTGGCCTTTTTTGTCGTTGGTTGATTCGCAGGACCAGACCGAGTCTGCAGCCATACTGAAGATCAAGGAGAGCATGCAAGAAGAAGCTAAAAGGTTTGAGAAGGACTCGGATCATCCGGACTTTTACATGCAATAATCAGCCGTCGAGGGGATTAAAATCTCGAGGAAAGAACAAATTTTCACAGTCTCACAGCATGAACAAACAAACAAAAATTTTCTTACTCTTCCCGATAAAACTGTCGTCGGAATGGTCGATGGATCTTGAAAAAAAAAAAAGAAAAAAAAAAGAAAAAAAAAGAAAAGTCGTGACATTTAAGACACACAGATACACAGCAAGCACAAAGAAAGTATGTATGTGCGAATCATTCCTTCGGCCTCCATTTGAACGCGGTAAAAGCTGTTGTCGACCGCGAGTAGAAAAATTAACAGAGTTTTCGTGACAAATGAAAAGCGAAACTGATAGCTGCGTTTTTTTTTGTTCATCGTCACTCTTGAAACGATTAGGATGTCTGCATTAAAGGATTAAGTATGGTAGGGAAAAGCAGAATAAGAATTTTATAACGTTGACCTTTGATTCTCGATAGTTTTATCGATTTTTTAGAACGTACGTCATTGCGATCGAGCAGTACGTCTTTCTTAAGATTAAGACAAGAAAAAGCGCGTGAAAAAAAAGAAACAGCGAAGCGTATTAATAGTTGTCAGTGTGTGAATTGACTTTGCTCAAAAAAGTGCGAAGATGTGATGTTTTGGCGAATGGTGCTCAAAACAAAATTCGTTGTTCCGTTCCATGTGCGTCTTGGAAAGAATGAAATTATACGAACGTTTATACAAAAAAAAATTATACAAGTTGATATGTCGGGAGTTACGGTGCAAAATTACGAGCTAGCTACGCGAACGCGGAACATCGAATGCACCATTCGCCAGCAGTTTCTTCAAGGTTTTTTAAGTGAAGTCGACTTTAACAACAGAAAAAAAAAGAATCGAAATAACAGCAAGTGATATGTTAAGGATCACGAGCCGTTTCGATAAATGTATATGTGATTATACCTTCATACGAGGAAAAGAAAAAATATCAGTGATTATATATTCGCACGTGGTATTCGAATTTCTCAACATTAAGCGTAGGGCGGAAACTTCCGTTTAGTTATCTTTCCTTTTTTTCGCGCTGAAGAAGTAAAGATTTTTTTGTACGACGTTGCGGGAGAGAGAGAAAAAGAGTAGGATATTCTATGTAAAGAGAAAGTCGGCCAGTGAGTGAAATACTGACAATGGATACGAGAGCGACACTTTCGTTGGTATGTGCAAAGACGTAACCACGTCCTAATAGAGCGAAGCAATCTCGTCGAAAATTTCCAGAAAAATTTTATACGTATATCTCTTCTTCGTTTTCTTTTTATTCTTTTTTATTTGAAAAGGCGTTATATAACTACTTTCCCTATACTGTGGAAAATCACTATTTTGTTTCTTCATATTGATTTTATATTTATATACTTATAGCCAGCTATATATGTTGTGCATATTTTATTAGTTTTTCAAAATTTTATTTTTAGCGGAATATTTACGCGCGAGCGTATGTTTATTATAATGAAAGGGTTATTATCTAAAGAAATGAAGTAATAAAAAGTATGTCATTCTAAAAAGTGAGAATTAAAAGTTGTATAAAATAAAAATAAATTTATAAGGATTTACAGCTTTTTCTTGCGTCGTTGCAAATGATTATCTTTGTAATAGGCATGGAAAAACTAAAGTCCGCTACTAATAATAAAGTATAACATAAATAGTAACGATAAAAAAAGTAGTTATAGCGAAAAAATATATTAATACTACTACTTCTAATATTAATAATGTGCAATGGTGTCGCTCATGCTATGTAAGATTTTTAATTATATACTTGAGTTTTGTTTTGCTATTCTACAAGAGCGAACTGAAAGAAAGAAGTCAGCTGGGAATTTTCGACGAGATACACATTCCGCGTTTGCTTTATTTACTATTTTTCCCCTGTAAGATAGTCAATCAAAAAAAAATCCATCATCGCAGTTTATTAGAGTATTATTTGTAAGTGATTCGACAATTCCATACGCAGGTTCCGCGTATTATTATGTTAATTTTTAGTGCTTTATGTTCGTCGCATCGACCCCCTTCCTCAGAATCGAGAAATATATAAATATAAATATAATATATATATATATATATATATATATATATATATATATATATATATATATATATATATATATATATATATATATATATATATATACACGTGTGTATATACACACATATATATTTATTTAGGTTTTATTCAGTAATGCATACGTAGGTTTCGATTGTACACTCATTACGGGAAATACTCTCAGCGCAGTCGGGCACTAAATTATTCGAAAATATATCTTGATCAGTTGAGAACGAACGTTCGCGGAGAATTAGGCGGAGAGTCGGCCAGAAGGCTTCGTTAAATACAAATGGGATACGAACCGAGATGACGTTGACAGAAGTATTACTCCAAGTGCAATTCCATATTGCAATAAGCTCCCGCGGAAAAAACTCTGACCGACTGCATTTGAGAGAGCCGAGAAAGCTTGAAAAGGTATTAAAACAATTGAGTCACGAAGAGAGAGAGAGAGTGTACTCTCCCCCCTCCCCCCTCCTCTTAGAACGCTCGCGTGAAATTGCGTTTCTTTTTGGTTCTTTGTACGGCTGGTAAGGCGGTGCAGCTGATTTAGCGGACGCGCGCGAGATTACATGAAAAGCAAAAATAATCTCAACTCGTCTTATGTTCCTTCGTACCAAATGCGGAAAAGAAAAGAAAAGAAAAGAAAGAAAAACGATTTATTTCTTGGAAAAGAAAAAAAAACTGCGGTTTTTTTTTGTTTTTGTTTAGCTCTTAAGTGTAGACGCGAGAATTTTTAGGAAAAACAAGCGCTGTTATAAGGTTGATGCTATATTGAGCGGCGAGAATTCATTGCGTGATGTGCGAGCGCGCGGACCGAGCGACGCGCCTAAGTTCCCTGGGTTTCTTCTCTCCTTTCAGTACTTAAAAGTAAATCTATCGCGACGAAAAAGAATAGAAAAGCGTCTTGTCGCTCGGACCGCGCGCTCTCCTTTGTTCACATTTTCCGTTCGCTTTTCTTTTGTACAGTGTACGGAGACACGCGTACACACACACACACACACACACACACACACACACACACACAGACACACATACACACGATTCGTCCAACGATAAATGCCTCTCGATACCATTATTTACGTAAACAATCATGAAAGATTTGAGGTGTGAGAGTGCGAGGCCAAATAGAGGAAATACCTACTGTTTGGATGAGAAAAAGCGCGCGCAAAACTCACGCATCTTTGAATTCATGCATAATTATTGACATAATTGTAGGTAATCTATATGAATATAGCATCAGTAGCATAAATCAATAGTTACAAGATAATGAAATAAATGTCATCTATCCTACATGATTACTGGCTTGTCATTTTTGTCATTTTTTTTTGTCTGTTTAACCCTCCCGTTATTCCACACCTTGTGCTTAGATTGTTTTCGTTTTCACTCGAGAAGAGTGGGCGCCGATTGGATACCGACGTCGTCTCGTGGTCTCGCCGACACGCCGACTGGTCAACTTCTTTCCTGCGGTAAGTTGCCTTAGTTGCGGTTACCGAAGGCTCTGGTTCATCCTGAGTAACGTTCGTTATGTGCGATTCAACTGAAAGTTCAACTCGACCGTCGCCATTCGTTACTTTCAACCTCGCGGCGCGACGCGTTTTCCAAAACCGAACGCGAACGCGCTACCTTGCGCTTCGAATAAAAAAGAAAAGAAGAAAGGAGAGAATCGATCGATGCGGCGATCCCTCGTCTTTTAAAAAGCATCGCTGGCTGCCGCAAAGGATACTCGACCAACACCTTTCGCGGCAAAGACGGACGAATAAAACGTGGCGGACTATAGGGATGCGTCGGCATTCGTCCAATTCCGCGGGCGGCTCTCCAAAAATAGCCTGGCACTGTCAGGTCAGAGGGAAAGAAGAGCGAGCGTGCTTATCGTGCATCGTCTCGCAGCTGCCAACCTCTCTGCGGCTCATCCAGCGCGCCTCCGCCGCCTCCCCCCTGCCCCGGCGTCACTCCGCTCTCGTGGAAATCGAGCGCGTTTCGCGGTCAATCAGGCGTGTAATCTCGTTCCGCGCGACTTTTATCCGACGCCTGACGTCGTAGTCTGACTCGACGCTGGCTCGGACTACTTCGCTCGCACGCAGCTGCCGACTCTCGCTTCGATTCGCGTTAGCCGCCCCAGGCGGCCTCGGTCTCTTCTCGCGGAAGCGTCACATCGGCGATCGTGGTCAAGACGAATCCGGGCCAGCCACCGATACGTCTACGCGCGACGGCGCGGCCGCGCAAGCAAGAAAGAGAGAGGACAGCGGCGGCAGCGCCCTCGAGGCGGAAATCCGAGGCGCGCCGGCGGCGGCGAGGAGCCACTTGCGGCGCGCCACTCGAGCGTGGAAAAGGAGAGAGAGGAGTTAGTCGCGCGTCAGAACCCCCATCGCCGATCGAACTTTCGACACTCGAGCCGCGGAGAAGAGCAGAGGCCACTCGAGGGGATAACGGCCCCTCGAGCCGACGTCACGCTCCGCTTTCCGGGCGCGCGCGCGCGCGCGCGGAGCTCGTTACTGGGCCGAGAGCGCCGGCAGCGGCCGCCCTGCCCCCGTGGCTGACCTGATTGCCAGCCCTGCCCAGCCCCGGGCGGACCGGCGCTCGGTCGCGACGACCCGCGAGCCGCGCCACAATGACATTCATCAGCCGCGCGCAACGAAAACGCGCCGGCTGGGCCAGCGCGCGCGCGACAATGCGCGCCAATCAGCTCGCAAAGCGGATCCCGGCCGCGCTCGGCCGGGCAAGACAAAGGCCCGAGGCGTCGGCGCTTTCTAAAAATAGGCCGCTCCGCCTCGGCGCAATTAATGCGGCATTGTCGAATATCGGAGAGCGCGGCGGCCGCGGCGCGCCTGCGCCAGCGTTGAAGTCTCCTCGGTGCGCGTGCACCCCCTCGGCCGCCTCTCGCGCCGTCAGCGACGCACTCGGCGAGACGCAGCCCCCCTCCCCCTCCCTATTCAATCCGCGCGACTCTTTCACGCTCTGTGTCGCGACGCACCCGCCCGGACACTTGCGCTCAAGTACGCGCGATCGTTTTGTCGTTCATCTCCGCCCGTGAGCTTTCTTTCTTTCTTTCTCTCTCTCCTATCTCTTCGGTATCGATCATTTTCGCTTTTTCGTGGAGAAGCTCATCGGGCGAGTACGAGTGTCGCAACAAAGGATGTCGCAATAAAAATATACGCGTAACGAACACAAAGTACACGAGAAGCACGAGGAAGCAACAAAGAAGAAAAAAAGAAATCTATAGCTGTAATCAGCGATCGCATCTATATGCCGCGGAGTCTGCCGCAGAGCGGCAACGCCGCAGCGCTCAGCAGCTTCTCGAAGAGACGGCAAAAAAGAGCTGATTAGGGCGGTTTTCGCGCTCGGCTGCACTGCTCCGTCGCGGAAATAATACACAACAGCCCTTAACCCCAAAAACTGGCGGGGGGCGCGTCGCGCGCACGCAGATCGCATAGTAATTGCGGGGTCGATCAATCGGCCCGCGACGCCTCGTTCGCCGGCGTCATTAGCGCTAATTGCGCGCTCGAGCGGCCGTCTGTCTTTCGACGCGCGCGTCAAGGCGGAAACGGCCGCGGGTCGCGGACCGCCGCGTCGCGAGCTGCGTTTCCGCGCGCTTTGATCTTCGGGCGTCGATCCGTTGGCCGCCCCCCGCGCGGCCTCGCGCTCGCGACCTCGCCGAGAGCAGGCAGCCTCCAGCAGCCTCGTCGATGACCTGCATTCGCGCCCCTCGGTGAGCGCGCCTCGATCGCGAGACGCAACGCCGCGTCGAATGAGGCAGTCACGCGCGCCGGCCCGTCCTACTGTTCTGCCTCGCGGTCGCGGAGGAGGATGTGGGGATAGAGGCGAGGCCACCAGCCATTCGCGGCCCACTTTCGTCGCTTTGGCTCCTCCTCGAGAGAGAGAGAGAGAGAGAGAGAGAGAGAGAGAGACACGATGATCGATCAGAAGAAGAACGAAAAGAGGAAGAAGAAGATGGAAAGCAAGGTGGACAAAGAGAAGGCTCCGCGGTGCATCGACACGCGAGCCGCACGGAGACAGCTCTTTTTCGCCCTTTCACCGCGCGATCGCCGCCGCTGACGCGCCAGAACAGATTGCCGCTTCGAAGGGAATTGGTTCGTGTCTTGCTCTGGTCGCTTGGGACCCTTGTCTCGGCGCATCGTGAAACACTCTTGGCTGGCTCGGACGATCGCGAAGCTGTACGCCCGGTCGGAAAGCTATGGCAGCTGGACGCGACGTTCAGTCGGATGCAGACCGAAGTGAGTCTGCGTCGGCTGCCGTTCACACGCCAAACTGGCTCTGTCCACCGACCCACGCGTGTCCAAGCTCGCAGCTCGAGAAAGCGCCCAGCGCGCAAGTAGCGGAGACCAACGTGGCGGACAGCCGTCGGCTTGCCTTCGTCGGACGCCCGCCCGGGACTGGGAAGCCAGCCGATCGGCTTGTCCCCGGAGACTAGCGCTCTCGAAGCACGCGCGCGCCGGGCAACGAGGCGAGGCGGAGGCGAACGGTTCGCTCGCAGGGCGCCTTTATCGGCAGGTGAGCAGCGAGAGGCGTAAACAGCGAGGAAACAAAAAAGCGCGAGTCGCGATCGAAGCTCGCGCGAAGGCGGTGCGGTGGGGATGGATGCAAGTGGCTCGCATCCATCCGCGCGCGAGCGAGGGACAGTCCTCGTCGCAAGCTCGTCGCGCGCGCAGCGCCGGACGTGAGATGCTGCGCTGACGGGACGCCAGACGGAGACGACCATGAGGCAGCGCCTGCTGATACTCCAGCTGCTCGCGACGATCGTCGGAGCGCAGTAAGCGTCTAATTGCCAGCACTGCTCTTTGTCTCGCATCTCCTATTGCGGCCCCGTTTGCGTCTCCGTTTGCGTCCCCCTTTCCGTTCCCTACCACGAGCTCGCTAATCGCCCGAAAAACGCTGCGCGGTTGTTTTCTCTCGGTTCTGTCTCTCTCTCTCTCTCTCTCTCTCTCTCTCTCTCTCTCTCTCTGTCTCGTCAACGCGTTGCGGCGATTGCGTAACGGGAGCTCCTCGCGACGACGAGCTCAGCTTCGACGATTGTCCACAGGAAGAGCCTCGAGTTTTTCGACCTGCTGCCGGAGGACCCGAAGCTGTACGACAAGATGCGACCGCCGAAGAAGGACGGCCAGGCCACCGTGGTCTACTTCCACGTGACGGTGATGGGTCTAGACTCCATCGACGAGGGCTCGATGGTAACTTGACTTTCGTTGGCGCGTTTCGAGGTCGAGCCCAAAGCCGAACGTTTTTGCAGACCTACGCGGCCGACATCTTCTTCGCGCAGACCTGGAAGGACAACCGACTGCGGCTGCCCGAGAACATGACCTCCGAGTACAGGTAATCGTGGGGAGCGCCGCGGCGGTGGGCTTCGCGATTCTCGACGAGTGTCGATGATGGTTCGCAGGTTGCTCGAGGTCGACTGGCTGAAGAACATGTGGCGGCCGGACTCGTTCTTCAAGAACGCTAAATCCGTCACCTTCCAGACCATGACCATACCCAACCACTACCTCTGGCTCTACAAAGACAAGACCATCCTCTACATGGTCAAGTAGGCGCTAAGCGCACGGCGGTCGCCGGGCATCCGCGCCCCTCTCACTCGCTTGTCACTCTTGCAGATTGACGCTGAAGCTCTCGTGCGCCATGAACTTCCTCATTTACCCGCACGACACGCAGGAGTGCAAGCTGCAAATGGAGAGCCGTGAGTTGACGATTACCGTTGAGCGCCCCCCCCCCTCCCTCTCGCGCCAAGCTAACGCTCGCGTTCATGCAGTGTCGCACACCACCGAGGAGATGATATTCCAGTGGGACCCCGACGTGCCGCTGGTGGTCGACGAGAACATCGAGCTGCCGCAGCTGCAGCTCATTAAGAACTACACGGCTGACTGCACGCAGGTCTACTCCACTGGTGAGCCCAATCCCGCTTTGCTCTCTCGGTCGCGCGCCTCACAGCCTCATCGCTCGCTCGCGCAGGCAACTTCACCTGCTTGGAGGTGATATTCGTGCTGAAGCGCCGCCTCGGCTACTACCTGTTCCACACCTACGTGCCGACCTGTCTGATCGTCATCATGTCGGTGAGTCGACGGTCACCCGGAACTCGTCCGCGCGTTGTCTCCCCTCACTCGCTCTCTCTCTCTCTCTCCCTCTCTCCCTCTTTCTCTGCGCAGTGGGTGTCCTTCTGGATCAAGCCCGAGGCGGCGCCGGCCCGGGTAACACTGGGTGTGACCTCGCTGCTCACGCTGTCGACGCAGCACGCCAAGAGCCAGGCGGCGCTGCCGCCCGTCTCCTACCTCAAGGCCGTGGACGCCTTCATGTCGGTGTGCACGATATTCGTGTTCATGGCGCTGATGGAGTACTGCCTGGTGAACATCGTGCTGGTGCTGGGCGAGTCGCCGGAGCCGCCGAAGCCGCCGCCGCCACCGCCGGCAGCGGCCGCGCAACCGCCGAGCTCCGCCCCGGCGCCCAACTCCGCCAAGCTCGACAAGATCTTCGACATCGCCCGCACGGTAAGGCGCGCCACTTGGACCTGGCACCTCTTGCTCGTGGCGCGTCGGCCGCGCGCCCGAGGGAGCTCGGCTCGCCGCGGCGACTCCGGACCCCGAGCTCCCCTGGACGCGCGGCCGACTCGGTCGCGCGCCCCTCCCCCCGCACACTGCCCATTCATGCGGAGCACCACGTAGGACTGTAGCTGCATGCACGCGCGCGGCAACGCGCACATCACGCACACCATCGAACCGCACACCGGCACCGAGACCCAGAGCCGCTCAGCGAGGCGGCCAGCGAGCGAGGACAATGAAAAACTGACTGAAACTGATTGATACATAGTACCCCGGCAACGCGGATATCGGGCGGAGGGTCAGCCACCACCGCGATTCAATTCGTTGCCCTTGCATGCAGGAGAACGCGATGCTGCTGTCAGGACGCTCGCAGAAGTCGCAGTCGGCGGGCCCGCCGCCGGGGCCCAACAAGGTGCAGAGATCCAAGCTGCTCGCCGTCAGCATCGACCGCTGGTCGCGCTTCTTGTTCCCCGCGCTCTTCGCCTGCCTCAACGTCAGCTACTGGGTCATCTTCTGGAAGTACATCTAGATCGCGTCGACGCTCTGTGTGCGCGTGTGCAAGTGACGATGGCGAACGGTGCGCGCTGACTCTTTCTCTCTCTCTCTCTCTCTCTCTCTCTCTCCCTATTTCGCTCTCGAGCTTGATTTCGCTCCGCTCACCCGCCACCCCTTCTAATGTTCAGCAATACGACGCGTGAATAGAATGCCCAAAGCCTTCTATTCTTCTATTCTTCTTGAAATGCGTAAACGTGTTTCTGCCATGTTTGAGATATGATGTATCGATGACGTATTGTTAGAGCGTTGTGGAAATATATATGTACGCACACACGTATACGTATATGCATATAAACACGCGCGCACAGACGTGAAATTATGAAATGATAGATATTTTTCGATCGAATATTGTTAAAAGGAAAAAGTAACGCTAAACAGTCAAATAAAAATTGCGTCAGTAGCACGTAGACGAGCGAAAAGACATATTCTATATTGAGTGTTGAACAGTATACTTCCAAGAGTTTTACGAAAGTTATTATCTGCGTTATGCTTCTGAAATTCTCTAACGATATGTTCAAGCTGCGCCTCTGCTGGCAAAAGTTTCAGCCGACTCTTCTATAGAACATTCAAATACACGCATGACTCGAATATTACGTCCATTTATAGGTGAGTCACGCATGACCTAGCGTTTTAGATACGTTTGCATCTCCCTGGAAGTAGCCTTGAGCTTTGTTTGTAAATAATTCAATTGCGATTGCTCGGAAAATGGTCCTTGTACAAAATGACTCGTTCGGCGGCATACAATAATGATAAAACTGAATGTCGTAGTCGGACTTTCATCTTCCATTTGTAAAAAGAAGTAAAGAAAAATCAATTTTTCGCATGCGCGAGCGGAGCCCCGACGATTCCTCTGTGGATATTAAAGGCACCGCAAGGCTCTCGCGATTTTGCATATTGTTCAAATAATCGAAGGCTGAATCGGCAAGAAAAATGGATGCGCGCGTCGACTGTTGCTTGGTGTTTTGCCAGAGGACGCGCGCACGCTACCACCTCTTTTGGGAGCCGATTATATAACGCCGACGACGAGGAAGCTGCTTTTCCTGACACACACACACACACACACACACACACACACACACACGCGCGCGTACACGTGCGAACGAAGTCTCTCAGGAGATATCAAAAGCTGAGTGTGAAAGATAACGCGCGAACGTCGACGATGTGTTGTCGACCACGCGGGTGCAAAGCGAATGCCGACTTTGTATCCTCGACGAGCGATGTTTGTCAAGCGAGCCTGCTGGGCGCCACATTGTAATATAAGTTAACGAAGAAAGAAAAACAAAAAAAAAAACAAAAAAAAACGAATCGCTGTAATTTTAATCACTATCTGCTGAGAATATAAGATTTATTCGAATGCGTGAGTCGCAGTTCTTTCACTTGCTCCGCACCGGCCGCGTCGTCAGTCGCCGTCGCGGATCCGACCGGAGGCACGCAGAGGGCGCGGCCGACGGGCCTCCCGAGTTACCGACGCGCGATCCCCGACCGACCGCCGATGCGGCGCCGGCCTGCCGCGCGCGGGCGCCCGACCAGGGCCGCGGGGGCCGGCGGGCGGCGCCGCGCCGGGCGCGCATCGATCGCTCGGCGCCCGGCGCGGCGGAGGGGCGGCCGCGCGCCGGGCGCCGCGGTCCGCGGCTCGACGCCAGCAGCGCCGGCGCCGCCATGGACTCGTCGTCGGCAGCCGCCAGCAGGGCCAAGTCGGCGCGGCGCGCGGCCGCGTGCGTCTGCCTGGCGCTCGCGCTGCTGCTGCTGCTGCTGCTGCTGCTGCTGCTGCTCGTGGAGCACGCGTGCCTGCGCGGGCGGCCGAGGAGGCGGCGCCCGGGCGCGGCGCGCGTCCGCGAGATCCCGCTGGGCGCCGGCGAGCGCGCGGGCGGGCCGGCGCGGGTGCAGCTGGTGCCGCTGTGGGACGCCGCCAACGACAGCCTGGGGGTGAGTTGCCGAGCGGGGCGCGTGGCGCCCGACGAGGGCGAGACTGAGCGGCGGGCGTGCGCGCAGGGGGCCGCGGCGGCGGGCCGCAAGTACCGGGTGCTGGGGCGCCAGGAGCTGCTGGCGGCCAGGCGGCTGCCCGGCGCCCTCATCATCGGCGTGAAGAAGGGCGGCACGCGCGCCCTCCTCGAGTTCCTGCGCGTGCACCCGCACGTGCGCGCCGCCGGATCCGAGGTGCACTTCTTCGACCACCACTACGCCGAGGGTCTGCACTGGTACAGGTAGGCCGGCCGCGCCGCCCCCGTCCGCTCGCACTCGCCGCTCGCCGGCTGTTCGCAGGCGCCAGATGCCGGCCACGCTCGCGGGCCAGATCACCATGGAGAAGACGCCGTCGTACTTCGTGACGGCCGAGGCGCCGCGGCGCGTGCAGCACATGGACCCGGGCACCAAGCTGATCGTGGTGGTGAGGGACCCGGTGACCAGGGCCGTCTCCGACTACACGCAAGTGCGCAGCAAGCGCCCCGACATGCCGGCGTTCGAGCAGCTGGCCTTCGTCAACGGGTCACAGGTGAGCCCGGCGGCGGCCCGGCGGCCCGGCGGCCCGGCGGCGGCCCCGCGGCCGGCCGAGCGCGGCTAAGCTCGCACGATGCGCGCCGCAGGTGGTGGACACGACGTGGGCGCCGCTGCGGATCGGCGTGTACGCGCGCCACCTGCAGCGCTGGCTGGCCTACTTTCCGCTGTCGCAGCTGCTGTTCGTCTCGGGCGAGCGCCTCATCAGCGACCCCGCGCTCGAGATGGGCCGCGTGCAGGACTTCCTCGGCATCAGGCGGCTCGTCTCCGAGCGCCACTTCTACTTCAACGCCACCAAGGGCTTCCCCTGCCTGCTGAAGGGCGAGCAGCACGGCGCGCCGCACTGCCTGGGTAAGCCGGCCGCCTGGTCGGCCCGAGCGACGCTCTCTGACCCCTCGGCGCTCTGTCGCGCGCAGGCAAGAACAAGGGCCGCAGCCACCCGCGCATCGACCCCACGGCCGTCCGGCGCCTGCGGGACTTCTACCGGCCGTTCAACCGGCGCTTCTACCAGCTCACGGGCATCGACTTCGGCTGGGCCTGACGGGCCGCTCGTCCGTGCTCGCTCTAAAGACGGAGCGTGTGAGTTTTGTACAAATGAAAGCAACGTGAGACTTTGTATTATACGGATAGAGGTATGTGTACGCATCTAAGTTTGCACGAACAATAAAAGAAAAGCCATCGACGAGCAAAGAGGTGTCTGGGTGTGTATTTGTTTTTCCTTGCACAAGCGAAAATTCATCGGTATACTTATAAATATAGAATTCTTATGGTACAGCGATGCAGTTATGCCACTGTGGCCCGCACTGCCCGAGCGCACGGCTCGGGGACATCGCGTCTATACACTTAGCCAATCTCTGGCGATGCCGCCTCGGTCGGGCTCCGTCCCGGGCGCGCGCATCCACGTTAAAAACATTATCACAGAACAAGCCGCCTCGGGGGTGGGTGGGGTGGGGGAGGGGGGGGGGCAGGAGGGGGACGGGAGCGGTCGGAAACGAAAGGGGCTGGGACACGGACTCAGGGCGCGCGCTTGGCGCAGGCGAGCGCGCGCTCCTTGAGCAAGTCGTCGAGGCCCTCCTGCGTGTAGTAGACGACGAAGTCCTTGGGCGCCACGCCCTCGAAGACCGCGTAGACCGAGGGCTTGAGGTTGTAGAAGAAGAGCGGCTGGCCGCGCGCGGCAAAGTCCTCGGTGAGCGACTCGACCACCTTGGCCGCGCTGAAGTCGGCGCCGTAGATGTGCGTGCAGTCGATCACCACGGGCGTGACGGCCTCGCGCCGGCCGTACTTGGTGACCAGGTGGCGCACGTAGTCCACCGACGGGAAGATGAGGCAGCGGTCGGGCGTGAGCATCAGGTAGCTGGCGCCGCGCCGGCTCTGCGGGCCGAAAGCGGAGCGCTGAGCGCGCGCGCGACCCCCGGGCCTTGCCCGCGCCGCCGCTCACCTGCAGCTTCTCCACCGAGATCTTGGGCCTGGCCGCGTGGTACAGGATGAACAGCACGTTCACGGCCACGCCGATGGCAATGCCCAGCTCCACCTGCAGCACCAGGCACGCCACGAAGGTGCCCAGCCCGGGGATCAGGTCCGACTCTGCAACAGGCAGCCGGGCGCGCCGGTCAATAGGGCCCGGGGCTCGGGGCCCGGCCCGCCCACTCACTCTTGGTCCTCCACATAGGCTTCACCACCTTCACCTCCACCATGAACACCACCGCGGCGATGATGATGGCCGCGAGCGCGGCCTTGGGGATGAAGGCGAAGCAGGGCGTGAGGAAGAGCAGCGCGAGGACGACGAGCGCGCCGGTGTAGGCGCCGCCCAGCGGCGTGCGCGCGCCCGACGCGTTGTTCACGGCGCTGCGGCTGAGCGAGCCGCTGCCCGGGAAGGCCTGCACGAACGAGTTGGCCAGGTTGGCCGCGCCCAGCGCCAGCAGCTCCTGGGTGGCGTCCACCGAGCGCCCGCTGGCTGCAACAGACGCGGCCCAGAGCGAGCGAGTGCCGGCGCCGCTCGGCGAGCGCCGCGGCTCGCCGGGCGCCACTCACCGAAGGCCTTGCAGATGGCCACGTCCTCCAGCAGCGCGACCAGCGGCAGCACGAGCACGCCGCTGCCGAGGTTGGCGCACATCTCCACGAGCGTGAGCGCGGTGCCGTTGCCGCCGCCGAGCGGCGGGGGCGGCCGCGCCGCCGGCATGCCCCCGGGGATGTGGCCGATCAGCTGGAAGGGGCTCTCGTCGGCGGGGAAGCTGTAGGCCAGCAGGCCGCAGCCGACCACCAGCAGCGCGTTGCGCGAGGTGCCCGTCAGCCAGAGCAGCCGGTTGGCGGCGCGGTGCCTGGCGCTGCGCCGCTGCTGCTCGTCCGAGCCGATCCTCGCCGCGGCCAGCGCCTGCGCCCCGCCGGCAGGCGCGGGACAGAGCGAGAGAGCGAGAGAGGGAGAGAGAGACAGAGAGCGTGAGCGACGGAGCGGCGGCTGGGGGCGGGGCTCGCCGCGCGCGCGCGCGCCTACCCTGAGCGCGAGCAGCAGGCCGATGCAGCAGAGCCCGAGCGCGGCGTCGTAGCCCGAGGCCTGGTGCGCGTTCCGCGCGATGCTCGTCCACAGCTGCAGGAAGGTGGTGCCCTGCGCGGGGATGCCGAGGATGTCCTTGACCTGCGACGACACGATGATGAGGGCCACGGCCGAGGTGAAGCCCGAGCTGACGGGGCCCGAGACGAAGTCGACGAGGAAGCCGAGGCCGAGGCAGCCCATGAGCAGCTGCACGCAGCCCACGAGGAAGCTCAGCAACACGGCGTGCTGCTCGGGGCTGGGCAGCTGGGCCACCGTCTGGTAGGTGAGCAGCGAGACCATGGCGGTGGGCCCGAACGGCACGTCCTTGCACGAGCCGAGCACGATGTAGACGAAGCAGCCCAAGAAGCTGCCGTAGAGGCCGTACTGCGGCGGCAGGCCCGCCACGTTCGCGTAGGCGAGCGACTGCGGGATGACGGTGAGGCCGACCGTGACGCCGGCCACCAGGTCGCCCAGCGCGTCCTGGCCGCTGTAGCGCGGCAGCCAGTCGAGCACCGGCAGCCGCTTGTGCAGCGTCTTGCGCGTGCACCTCCTCCGCAGCTCGCGCAGGCACGCGCTCGCCAGGCCCTCGCGTGTCCGCCTACTGCTCGACTCGTCCTGCCCTGCGCCTGGCTCCTCCACCACTGCAACCCTCGCACAGCCCTCAGAGTCCCCTGCGGCTCGTCCGCCGCGGCCGTGAGCCGACGACGCTTCGATTGTCGCGCGCACATCGATCTCATGCGTTCGCGCTCCGGCGCTTCGATTGTCCGCCGTGAGGCCTGCTTTTTTGCCTCCTCTTTTTTCGCCGTTTTTTGCTCGCCGCGATCTCCGCCGCGCATTCCGAGCGGATGAAAACGCGCGACGGATAACCGAGCCAATTACACGATTCTTTTTCATCTTCGGCGCTTCTTTGTGCCTCGAGAGCAATAAAAAAAAGGAAAAAAAAGGCACGAGCACCGCCTCCGCAATCGTCGGAGCTACATAAGCTATGTAAGCAGCGTCTGACCATTACGTATCCGATGAAAACAAAGCTTCTAAAAGCAGCGATTTTTCGATCACTTACTTTTGCGATGGCATCCTTGGGCAGCGTGCGAATCAATCGTGGATTAGTACGAACGGGAATTCGCGCTCAGGCGAAAACCAACTCGCAATTATCTCAATCTCTCTCTCTCTCTCTCTTTCGCTCTCTCTCTCTCTCTCTCGCGTGCGCACGACGGTCAACGTCCGCACTTCCGGACTGTGGCAGGCTGGTCGTGGGGTCGCGATCGAAATACTCACAGACCAAGTCGGAAGAGCCGCTGATCTCGCGGTGCGAGGCGAGCGAGTCGCTGGAGTCGACCAGGTCGGTCTCGCTGAGCGCGCGGTTGATGTAGCCACCCTCGAGGCCCTTGCCGTCGCAGATGCCGCTGCCGTCCTTCCTCATCTCGCCGTGGTCGTTCGGCTCGCCTGCTGCGGCGAGGCGACGTGTCGGTGTGAACAAGGGGGCGACGTGTCAGTTCGAGCGCGCTCGTTCGACGAGCTGCAATTGCCGCAAAGGAGCGAAATGCTTTCACCTCTTGGCGACTATTACGAGCGCAGGAAGCGCGCCCGTAGTCTTGGCTCGCGCCAACTGCACGATCGATTTATACTGCCACGCGCGCTGACCCCAATAGTACCGATCCGTGGATTGTCGTTCCTTATCCCCGCGCTCGGCGCTGTCGATGATTCTTCGTCGGTCGACCAATCCAATCTCGGTCGAGCGAGTCGGCCGACGTGGAAAGCGCCGTCGGATCCTCCGCTGCTCGTTGTCCGCCCAAGAGAGCCGCGCGCTCTCAGGAATCGGTCAACATCTGCCGAAAACGCCCTCCGGCCGTCGACGAGGCTCCGCGTCTCTGCAAGATTGATTTCGTTCGATAAGCGATCGTCGCATCGCCAACTCCGCTGGCCAGCTTACTTCTATTTGTAACGAGGAAGAGCGAGAGGGGGGCGGGAATAAAAAGTCATTACGAGAACAATCATCGCTTACGTAATTGCTCGGCAATGCAATTTACATTCGCGTCGCGCGCACTTTGTCCAAGTTGCTCGACATTAGTTCGCGCGCATTGCGTAACCGAAGCTCGCTGGTTCGCGATCGAATCGAGGATCGCGCGCGCGCCCCTGTGGAGACGTCGATCGCGCTCCGACAATGAGAGAGAGAGAGAGAGAGAGAGAGAGAGCGTACGCGCGCGCCTCTCAAGGCCCTTGTTCGCCGACCTAGTAAGCGCATCTCCGCCTTGGAAACTGTGCCACGGCAGCTTCCGAGATGCTTACGTGACGCGCGTCGCCGTCCGAAAAAAAGAGAAAAACGAAAACCCCGAACAGTTTACGTAAAAGACTTTCGTAAGCCCGCGGCCGCGGCTTCCGCGATCGATACGCGCCCTTGCCGCGCGCGCCGCGCACCGCGCACCGTTCGGGTCGCGCGCGCGACCTCTCCGCCCCGGGGGCGCGCACTCGGGGCCCGGCGGACGGACCGCGCGTCGCGTCGCGAACGCCGCGGCGGGGCGCGCTTACCTCGAGTCCAAGACCTCGGCCGGCTGTCCGGCGGCCGCGAGCGCGGGAGGCCAGAGGCAGGTCAGCGGGGCAGCGCGATTCCGTGCCGGCAGCAGCGAGGATCACACGCGAGCGAGCGAGTCAAGTGCAAGGCCGTCATTGCCGATCATCCCGCGTGCGAGGTGCGGCAGGAGCGCGACGCGACGACACAATACTCGCGCGGCCGGATCTTCGCGCGCGGTATATAAACGCCGACTCTCCCTTCTCCCGTCTGCTTTTCCCCTCTCTGCACGCCTCGACGCCGCGCGCGGACGCGCGCGCCTTTCGGAAAATCGCTCGCCTCGGTTTTTCCCGCTCTCGTAAGAGTGGAGGCGCGCCAATGGCTCTCCGCGTTTTCGGCAGGCGGTCGTCGAGGCTGTGGAGCTTGCGCGCGCGCGCGCGCGCGAAGGCAGACGGAGAGATCGGCGCCGCGAGCTTGCGAGAAAGCCGTTGCCGTCGCCGGCGCGTCGCGACTCCGAGGCGCGCGCTCCGGCCTTGCCGGCCTCTCCCCGCGGTCGACGCAGGTGCGACGCTTCGTTGCTCGCTGCCGGTCGGAGCCGCGATGGCCGAAGCTAAAATCGACCAATGAAATTACCGTCGTCGCCATCGCGTGCTCCGGACGCACCGTCCAGCGCGATCGCGCGAGCATCTTCCAGCCGAGGAAGTGCCGCCTTAACAGCCGTTGTCGTCAATGGCGAGGATTGGGGCAGATCGGGACCAACGCCTCGCGGCTTTCATGCGAGAAGCGACGCGGAAACGCTCCTCCGTACGGTTGGACTCGTCGCGTCCTCTCGTCGTCGTCGTTGGTGCAAAAGCGAACAAGTCGAGCGAGCACATTGCTGTCCGCTTTCGTGTCATTCGCGTTCGGCGAACGGGGGGGCTAAGGGCGAACGACGGCCAACCCGTGCGCTGCCGTCGACGTAACGAACACGCGGCGAAGATCTTGGTGCTTGCCGCTGCGGTCGCGGCACGTGCCTCGGCGGCGAACGGAGCAAGCAACGGAGCTACGGATGGATCGGTCGATCGAGTTAGCGCGACAAGCGCGTCCGAGCGAGCGAGTAACCGCGATCGGCGCGGCCGCGTCGGCGGACGCAGGGGATCGCCGGTAAGCACGCGTGCAGCCGCACTGGCGCAGATGCGTCCTTTACCTAATTTTCGCCGTCGACATCTGCGACCAAGGACCAGGTGCGCTTACTCGCGATCCACCGTCGTAATCCGAGAGCGTCGCTCGGCGATCGATCGCGCCGCGCTCGCCTCCGTTTTTCTCGAGCATTGTTCGGCGCGTCTTACGCCTAATCTCTCGGCCGACGAAGCACACGCACGGAGCAGCTCCGTAATGAGCTTCCCGGGCGCGCGCGTGACTCGCTCAGACGATAAACCATTCGCCGCCTCCTTCGTTTCTTTTATCATTCTAATTTCTCGATCGTTACGCGCCTTTGGTTATGCCGACGCAAACACGTTTTCTTTGATAAGCGCGCGTACGCTCGCAGCCCGTGTTCCGAGGCCGGGAGCCCGCGATCATCGTGCACCTCGACGCCCGTCGATCGGTAACGTCCGCGCGAGACATTGACCGCGCGCGACCGTCAATGTCAAGAATTAAAATTTATATCGCGAGGCCAACGGCACTCGGAGCGCGCGCCTACCTGCGAGAGCCGTGCGCGGGTTGCGTAAGCTTCGGAGCGCCAACTGGTTCTCTTCGACCATCCAGCTTCGCCCGAATGGTCCTCGGAATGGGAGAACGACCACGCACGATCGCTTTGTCCAAGTTTCCAGCTGTCGCTCGGCCGGGCGGCTATCTCGTCTCGTGCGCGAGAAAAGCGCGCGACCTACAAGCTTGTAAATCATCATCAAGGACGCCGCGAGTCTTTTACGCTTGTAAAAATCGTAAATTCGTCACAACGAAAAACAGGTTACGGCAACACGTGCTCCCCTGGAGCTTAGAGTCTCGGCCAAAGGAAAAAAAACTTCCTTAGTTTATTCACGGTGAATCACCGACCCCATTGCGGCAAGGAAGTTTCTTTTTTTTTGTCGTAGAAATATCACGTGGAGCTGATCGCGTGAAATTTCCGTGAAGCTACCGGATGATTTAAGCGTCAGTTCGGCTGAAGATCGTCGCTACTTCTTTTCACGACTGTCTCCTCACTGCGCATTCTTAACGAGGCGATATTTTAGCTCTCGCCGAATTCAGATGTCGGAAGATTGCGATCTTTGTTTGCTGTTCGACGGCTGGAGAGCGTGCGAACGAATCCAACGAAATAGTAAGGTGCACGGGCTGGCAGACCGCTGGAAAATACTCGTCGCGTTGTCGAAAAGAAAACGCACCTTTCGCGCGTTCGGCATCCACAAAACGTAATCCAAGATTTTACGTTCGTCTATCGTCGCTGCGGCTTGGAAAAGTCGCGCCGTCGAACGTACGCGAGATCCAAGAAAACAAAAAAAAAACAAAAAAAAAAAGAACGAAAAAAAAAACAAAAAATAGAACGGCAATGCACTCTTACGCAAGATTCCTTAAGAAAATCAAGTGATCAGGCGTAGTTTAAGTTCATTGTTGACGAGTGGCCGTTTTCTTTTTCTTTTATTTTTCCGCCGCGTGTCTCACTGCGAAAGCACGCGACACTCGTTGTGTCAATAAACCCGATTAATTTAAAGCGCAGCGCGATTAAAGCCACAGTGGCGCGCGCGCGTTTTGACCAATAATTCGTGTGATGTCATCGTATCGCACTGCGCGAGCAGCGTGTGTTTGCATTTCGCCGACCGAGTCGAAAAATACCACGAGACCGGCGGCACGTGCACAATCGCCGCGTAAACATTGTCGCTCCGAGCGAGCGTGGAAGGAGTTGATGAAGAATTGCTGCGAGGCATAGAATAAATAATAACATTTATTTGATTGATTAATAAACAAAAGATGCGGTTGTATGTTAACCCGTTGTTTGTTTAGCACGTCATTATTTAGAAGCTACTCGTATAAAATTACTTACAATATCAATTAAAACTTGCATCGTTTTTCGTTCAAGGGTGGGAAATCCAAGGGTTTCTTTATCAACATATGGATTGTTTTTTCGTTATGTACAAAGTCGTTGCTTAGAGTGAAAATTGCGTTATTATTATTATTCTCAATGCTTTCTTGATATACAATAATAATAATTAGGGGAGGAAGGGTGGTACAGGAACAATCGATAATTAAAAAAATTAATCGTATAATCAAGATGTAGAGTAATATAAAAAGTCGCTATGCATTTCTTTTGTACAGGTGAGAAACGTAAGATAAAAACTAAACGCTTTTTGTTTTTATTTTTGTACAAATGTATATAAAGAAAGAAACGCGCTGTTTCAACACGATAAAAGTCTTTTTTATACAGTTTACTCCTCCGTGAAACAATCTCTTTTTCTCATCTAAAATAATACTAGGTACAAAAATCGTTACGCAATACCATTTTCTTTCTCTTTCTCTTCGTTCGTCTTTACATAAATGAAAAGAAAAGAAAAGAAAACTCAACTGAGAGAACGGAACGCACAGCCGCGTACTTGAAAAAGGCACATATCGCATCAAACCATTGAGTTGTTACTCCAGTCACTAAATCCTGCAAATTTTCATTAATAATTTAATCTTCTTTGTGGCATATAAAAAAGCTTCCTATCGATCACGTTTTACAAACAAACATTATGACTAGAGTGACAACTCGACGATCGTGTGTTTCATTTTGTTCATTGATTTGTTCATGAAAGAATGCGTTATCGGTTCATTATTTTACATAAAAAGACGCGGCACGATTTTCGTCGATATGACTCTCCCCTCAAACTCACACTGTGTGTGTGTGTGTGTGTATGTATATATATGTGTATATATATATATATATATATATTACATATTATATATAACTTAGATAATGTATGTATATATAATATACATAATTTCTATAACCTTATCGACTAAAACCATTTTTTTTGTCACTTCCTTGTATAATTCTTTTTTTCCCTATATCAAATCTAGGCAGACCTCGATAAGGCGATTAACTACTTAGGCTTTTCTGTTCAGTCGGTCAAAGACGATTAATTGTAAATAAGTCTTTCGAGAGGGGAGAAAAATAAAACGTCGATTGAGGCCTTCGGCTTTCTTGCGACTCAGTAACGGAGCTTTATCGCAAATATATTTTTCGGTCATATTATAATAATTATATACATTTTTTTCTACGAAGCTTTCGATATAAATACTTTTGTTTTTCTATATGAGGAAAGCAAGTTAAAACTGTCAACGGTTTTATACTGTTTCAACATCTATCCTTAATTTCTAAAAGAGATGATTATTTTAGTGTCAATGTTCTAATACTACTATTGATAATACTCGACATGGAGTATTTTTTAACAAACATTATATCATTTAAAGATTCAAAATTTTCTGACGATGTATGACAATTGTACAAATGTTTGTAAACAAAAAGTTTTTAGCCCATGTAGGCATCCAAAAAGTAAAAGTATCTCAATCAAAAGCTTCGTTTAACACTTCGTTTTCTCGAATAAAAAAAGTCGTTAAAAAAATCCGGTAAGTGATAACGAGCAAGTAATTAACCCCTTGCTATCTCTCGTTGAGGGAAGCACGCGCTTTCTCTACACACGTCGTTTTATCAACGATCAATGCAGAAAAGCGAATGATAAGGAGGAAGTTTACACAGCGGGGAAGTCGGTTCATTCAAGCGCCTTAACTTGGGCCATAATTTTGCCCTCCCATAATGGCAATACCTCGCTATCGTCGGTTATCTCTTCCTGTATAACTTGCATGTCCAAGTCTTCACATTCGGTCTTGAAGAAGTACCTAAGAAGAATTCAAAACATGATTGGTATTTCGCTATTACGTACTTATAAATAATATAAATACTTGTGAATTTCAAGTATCAAAAGAACAATATCAATTAATATTTACCTATAGCTGCCTTTCTTCGGAAGAACGTCCTTGAACTGCTTCAATGTTACATTATAACCGGAAATCTTGGTCCTGTAGGGCACCTTCTCGTCGCAAAAGCTGAACACGACAGTGGTGAAGTCACTTGGAACTTCTTGCTTGCCTTCTCGCCTAAGAGTAGACTGATTGCTTGCAGTACTTGTTTGAACCGACGTAGGCATCGATTCACCAGGATAACGCTGCTGTTTACCACGATTCTGTTCATATTGTTCGTATTCTAGTCGCCTTTTGGCTTCCTCCAACTGCGTCGCCTGTGACACGAAATATAAATATTGTTTAGGTCAGTTATTTTTTAAAGCATATGCAAAAAATCAGGTCACGTCAAATTATACAGAATTGTTCAACAGATAAGATTCTTTAGTAATGGTTACTAACCGTATGCGGTTGCGGAAGGAGAGGCATACCCGGATCACCAATGAACGGCTGCTGTGGCGAGTTGGCGAATTTTTTGTTGCGGTTGAGCTTGTTGACGTTCATCGTTTCTGCCTTAACGCCACTCACACAACTGCCCTCTTTTTTGTACAAGCTAATTAAACGATCTTTGTATGCTGCCGACGTTGCATCACTTATTACCGAGACACCACTGTCTGTCAGTTCGGTCATGGATTTTTTCGTCGCTGACGATCGTTGGGCGTCCAGTCTTCTGTACCTCTGATCTTGACCTGCAATTTTATAAAAATGTCCTATTTGTATTTTTGTAATATTTCAGAAATCTTATAATAAGCGTTATAAGAATAATACCTTACCTTGCAAGTACAGATCCTGAGTGTGCAAAGAATCCGCGTAATCAGACGGCACGGATTTGCTCTTGGGCAGATGCGAGCCCAAACTACTCATACTACCAGCGTTATATATCTCGCTGGGCTCTTGGAAGTCATGCACATTGCCACTGTCACCAGAGAACGTTGAGAATACATCTTTCTCTTTTCGCTGACTTCGATAGGACGGTGGTCTCGACGGATAGACTTGCGGTTGAGGTGAAATTTGCGATTGACGACGGCATTTGTCAGGTGATCGTGGTCTGGGAGAAGCGAGTTTAGGTGATCGCGATGGCGTTAGGTCTGACCAAACTCTAGAAACATGTTGATCGAGAATCGCTTGATCGCTGTCCTCCTCAACTTGCAGCTTCTCGCGCAGCGCATCAGCTAAACTACGAGCAGGGGCAACAGTTTGAGGAACGACGGTGCTTAATGTGTCACACGTGATATCGCTAGAAAGAAAAGCGTTGATCGTTAGCGTCATTTAAGCCTTTGTAAAAAAAATTGTTATTTCTGTTTGAAATTCGTAAACTTACCTGAAACCAGTGGAAGAAGCAGCATCGACCTCCTTGAGTTTTCTATCGAGTGTCTCCTCGTTATCCCTGTCGCGCTTCACCCGTTCGAGCTTCTCAATGAGAAGTTTGGCGAATTCTACAGGGTTCTTCGGTTGCGTTTGCTCGCGCGTTACTCGTTGCGTCCTCGGAATTATCGTTTCGTGAATGTCGGTTTCGCGATTGACCATTGCCGATTTCTTCATCTGCTGGCTGTGCCGAAGAAACTGTTTACGCGTAGAGCGCCTCGCTATCGATGCACTATCACTGTTGTTTTCATTAAAAAAATAGTAATAAATAAATAAAAATAAGAGTCAAACATTTATTTAGTTCATAATTCATAACCTGTAAAGAGTTTTAACGGCAACAAGATAGTTGACAATCAACTGAATTTATTAAAATGTTTGAGTGACTATTATTAGACAGTTGAGCAATTAAGCTTTAAGCATTCATATGATATGATTTTAAGGAACTTGTTCAATCGCTCAAAACAGTAAACAACAACATCGATGTAAATGGTGCATAAAAAAACAATGTAAAATAATGAATAAGATGAAAAATTAAAAAAAATTAAAATTAAACTTACAGTGACGCATCAGTGAGCGACAAATTGTCAGACTCGGTGCGAGCGTCGCTGCTGAGGCTTTGCAGTTCTGAATCCTGTCTTGAGACAGGATTATACGAAGAGTACTGTGGACGCCTCTGCATCGCCGCATGATAGGGACTAGCTCCGGGTTGCAGGTAAATGCTACATTTGTGCGTAGGACACAAACATAAGCACACAAATAAACGAAAACAAAAATAAATAACAACGAAAAAAAAAAAGTTGTGTTGGTGTACGTGGTAGATGTCGTGTATCGAATAACTCACCCAGCATAGGCCTCGGGTTTAGGCCTGACCTCGAAGGCCCTAAACTGCTGTGTGGCCATGAGCATGTCTTTGGTCAGTCTCATCGAAGGCTCTCCTTGCTTGTTATAATCAGTCGTGGAAACGCTCGATTGCGATCCGTGATGATGATGTAGCACTGGTTGCTGAGGATTGTGATGATGTTGATGATACGAATGCTGTGACTGATGATGGTGGTGCGACGGATGATGATGCTGTGGGGTCAGTTCGCCTAAAAGTTGCAAAATACTCAGGGATTAATATTCGAAGCGATCGAAAAGTGACCGAATGGCGAAGGGAAACGTACTGTCTTCGTGCACAGTAGGCAGTGGATTAGCAGAGCAGGAAACAGAAGGCTCGTCCGGCGAGCTCGGGCACTCTTTGTCGTCCTCGTGCTCGGCATCATCGAGAGCACTGTTAGCAGCGTTGACTGCTTCTTCAGCAGATTGACACCAGCGCACGTATTGCAGATATACGTCGGAGCGCAGGAAATTGGGATGTGCCGTCTCCTTGAGCAGTCTCTCGACTTCCTTCTGCGCCAAGTCGAACATACGCTTGTCGGACTGGCCATCACGATAGCGTCGCGTCAGCTCCTTCCGTACGTCGTCTGGCACCGCTAGCTGTTGACGTTGATGGAAGAATCTGCGGAAATAGTCAAATCGGAGTCAGTCGTAGAACGAGGCTGGGCAGCTTGGGAGATGAACAATCAAAGACAGACGCACCTTCTGATGAGAACCTTAATAATGGCAGTGAGTTTGTTCGGGTCGCGTTCCTCTTTGAGGCCCTCGCACGCAAACCAGAACGACAACGCGTAGATGTGTCCTTCTTGATGTAGGTAGTGTTCAAACAACTCGAGTCCCTTGGGATCCTCGAGCAACGCGTGCAAGCTTCGCGACCATTGCAAACAAGCGAGCTGCTGGGCGCAACTGCTATTGTTGCCACACGACGACGAGGATGACTCTGCTGCTGATCGTTCCATGACGACGACGCGGTCACTGCGACCCTCCGGCTCGTAGCCAAGTGGCGCGCAGCTGGCATCGCAACTTGAACGCCTCGCTTGCGGATCCTTCGACCTGCTACTGCTGATCTTTACTTCCCCTTCCTCACCTGGAAGACAGTTTCATTTTTCCATAACTCTTAGTATTGCTCATTTTCTTACGTTTTTGTAACCTCGACGTTTTAATCAACCTACCAGGAACAGGGGGCCTGGGAGAATTTTCGTTGAAAAGGCGTTCGCTGGGTGGTTGAGGCCCACTCATTCTATCTGTCGCGACAAGCGCGTGCTGCTGACCTTTCTATGCTGAACTTCGATACAAGGTGCCACTTATTACTGGTCATGGCTAATTTCAACCTGTAAGCAAAATGAATACAAGCTATTTAGTTGTTATTCTCAATTATTCGGCGGAAATAATGTTTTCATAAATTTTTTAACAGTGCACTATGTGGAAACAATTATAAAATACACTTTCAATTGATTAAAGGTAAAAATGTGCCAGCAAGTTCCTTTGTTCACAACAGAGCAAAAATTGAAAAGAATGGAGAATGGAACATGTAATTATTCATATGAAAAGTCAAATCATCCATATTCCAGTGTGCTTTATTGATCAGCCTTTCATATAATAGTGTACAGCGGTTGCTACGGAGCATAGAACAAAGAACGTTCCAGAGTAGTGGATCGATAGAGCTCAACTCAGTGCTTCACCATGACTCATGTACCAATTACGGAAGCTGGAGAGTCCATTTTTCTGACTGCTGGCATTGGAGAAGAGAGAGAGAGAGAGAGAGAGAGAGAGAGAGAGAGAGAGAGAGAGAGAGAGAGAAAAGAGGGGTTGAACTGTTCTGCGCATCCAAACCTCCTTCTGGCTTCTTACCCTCCAACTTGCCAAGGCTCCCTGGCAGTGCACTGCGCAGCAGCTTTTGTGGTCTGCGATATTGATCGGAGGCAAGCCTGGAAAGCGAAGTATGCCTTCCAGCTAGGAGAAAAATATAAAACCCTCGACGAATCGATAGGGCGTATACGAGTATATCTGTCTATAGAATGGAAGCATCACTATTAATTTTTCTTTTTTATCCTCCAGTTATGAAAGGAAGGAAAAAAATTAGAAATGCTATCCTAACAGCCTGAAAAAACATTCCATTGTCCCACTTAAATGATGCCTATTGTTAGCAAAGGGTCTATAGAAATATGATTCTATAATCAGGATGTAGAAACCGATGTGGTTTAGTCTGTACGTCATGGTCTATGCTCTATTCATAAAAAGTTTATCTAACTGAACAGTAGTATTAAATATTAACATTTATTTTGCAAAAAGATAACTACAGACTGAAAAAATGTAAAGTTAAAATCAAACATCAATAAAAGTTTAGACAAGTGAGCAAAAATCATAACTCCTCATTCTATTTCTAGCTAGCTCTTTCATAAAAATGCAAATTAAAGAGGTTGAAATTCATCAAGACACTTGTGTTTTGAAATCTGACCTTTGAGTGTCTAAGTGTAAGTGGAAAGAGAGAAAACAAGAGAAAAAAACTGCATAGGAAAAACCAAAGCATTAGGGGAAGAGAAAAGATATACACTGATTTACTCTTTCTGTTACACACACACACACATACACACACGCGCGCGCGCGCGTGCACAGACCATATATGAAAAGCTGTCATAATGAATCATCTTAGTTGAGCGCATTCATACCTGAGTCTAAGAGCCTAGCGTACATACCATTTTGATATAGACAGCCCCACAGGGCAGAATTTCTTTATTTTTTTTCTCTATATATTTCAGCACACACGTACTCCTTTTGAAATGGAAGCTATTATTATGAAACCACTAAAAAATTTAATAGAGCCTAAATATAGGATTTCATTTGCTTTGTTAAACTGCAACAACGCAACGCACTAGCTGGCTTGCAGCTAAAAGCAAACTGAACTAAGCGTGGCGTCCTGGCCAGGACTGATGCTGGATCGACGCACATACATATAGACATTGGGGTGGCACAGCGTTTGGAGGAGGGGTCGATATACCCTGGACTCCTACCACTTGCAGATTGTGCTCGCTGACATTTGTACGCTGGTTGGTCAGAATTCATAGCTAAAATACTCAAGTATCTTTCTAGCTAGAATGCTACAAAAAATGTTTTGCTGACATGATCGCTTTACCTAATTGTAATTTTGTGTCTTAAAACCTATGCACATAATGTTCTGATTGTATAGAATAATAGCAACCTCTTAAGCACATTTAGCCTGGTTATTGATCTGTTCTTTTGTGAATATAGAATAGACTATCTGTTTCATACTACAAGGAATAGATTAACGAGTATTATGAGATGCTGTAAATTTTATGAAAGGTTTACTTTTGTTTTAGATCTTATCAAATTTCCTAGTTCAATAAACATTGAGTTGATGAATTAAAATTAAATTTATTAAATAATTATATCAAAGTAGAGCTTCTATTCATTTTAATAAGAAATTTTATTGCATCACTAAAATTACTATAAAAGGAACAATGTTAAATAGAACATATAGTTTTTACTGATGAAAGCAATTATTAACTACATTTATAAAATTATAGAGTACTGAGTGGATGATAAATGAAAAAATAAGTCTTACTCCTACTGAGTTAACCTCAAAGTATAAGCAACACTCACGTGGTCAATCCAGTTGATGTTTACAAAGCAAAAACACTTTAATTTAAAACGAATAACAAATGATTAAATTGTACGCAATTTCTAATTTGCAATTGCAAACATAAAACTAAAAGAATAAGTTTTAGGCTCGGCAGAATACTGTAGGATAGAAATAACAAACGTAAACAATAAGACGAATGGATAGACAAATGATAAAGTTGAGAAATTTGGGGTAGAACACACAGCCATTGATTTATTTAGCAAATTTTTACACAGAGATTAAAAGATGTAGTTACAGCAAAAAACTGAATGAGAACTTTAAAAAAATAGACAATTACGAGCTTTGCAAAACAATGCTAAACAAAAGAAATTCAGAAAGTGAACGGAAAGAAAGCAAACGCGCGATATAAAAAAATAAAAAGATAAGGAAAAAATGGAAGGAGTAGTTAAAAATATAGAAGGGATGGCGCATAGATGGCGCACCAAAGCGCGTTACAGTGTTCCTTCCGTTTTAGTATATTTTTGTCTGTTTTTTTACCGCAAGAGCCGAGGCCGAGAAAAGGTCTTTTGCACTTTTAATTGACGCCCAGACGACAAAACAATCAAGTGCGTAATACGCTACAGAGGAAACTTTGACAGTGATTACCGAGTTTGAAAAAAAGTCAACAGAAAAGTAAAAAGGTTTCTTTTCTTTTTTATTTTTTTTTTAAACAGTGGAATTCTACGAGCTGTCCTAAGTATCGTTTCCTTCTTGGTGTAACATTATGAAATAAGTTAAATTCACAATGCAGTACACTGCATAACCCATTCGTGATATTCTTTTCAATGAAATTTGAAAACGGGCAAAACCAACGGAAAGTGTGTAAGAGAAAAAATAAGGTTTCTTCGCCTGTCTCTCCGGCGACACAAACATATAAAAATAGCAGGAATCCTCGTAAAATGCAAAAAGGAGAGGAGAGAATCTGCTCTCTCGCGCCATCGAAACCAGATTTCATTCGAATGGTTTCTTGAAACTCGCGAGCTCTTTCGCATATCTCTTTCTTCTCGCGTGGTTGGAATAAAAACGCCATTAAAAGAGATATCGAAAAGAGGCGCGCGTAAGCGAGAGTGTGAAAAATATAAGACGAGCTTGTGGAATGTGTCGACGCAGCCGAAAATATTCTGCGGGGGTGGTGTGCAGTGCGCGTGTATGCTTTGGAGCGATAGCCGAGCATATATTGAAAAATCCCACTTGTAGAGAAGAGCCTCACGGGGAATGCGCAGTGACATTTTTATTGGGAAATTGTGATGAAATTTGATACTCGACGACAAATAAGCGCGCGCGCGCGAAGCCTTTATTTGTTTGGTCGACGCGCCGCGGGGTTACAGTTTCACTTCTCGGTAATAAGTCTTTCCGCGAAGTCGAGAGGATGTACGTGAGTCAGCCGCGAGTATTATTTTACCGGAACTAGGGTTGGCTATTGTTTGACGCATTTCTTTCGAGAATAAAACAAAGTCGTCTCGTGACGAAAGTCGGCGACTGTGCAGCCGCAGTCGATAAGAAGACGAGACGAAACGGCAGACAATCTTACCGCCATCGTACGAGTGCCGGTAAGCTTCGAAACCAACCCCCCGACAATGGGCATTTCATCCCTCTTGTGTGCGCTCTCGAGGAGAAGGCTGGCGGTGCTCGATAATGCGCCTACCGCGATAACTTGTTCTGCCGCGCAGCCCCCTTTTACCGACCGACTATCCGATCGATTAGTCAGGCTAAGTGCGCGTGCTTTAATTCGGTAATTTATCGATTTTACTTTTTCCCCCCTGTTCTTTTCTTAATTTTACTGGAATTATTAGGCTGGAAAATCTCGTAAGCGAAGTCCTACATAATCCTTAATTAATTTAACCTTCAATCGTTCAACTTCTCGTTTGTCGCAGACAGTGAGAGTTTTATTCGTCTAGCGTAACAACGTTAAAATCGACAAAAAACATTTCAAAATCGAAAACAAAACTAGAAGTACAAAAGATTAAAATGGTGAAAGGTTAAATCGCGTCACATGAATGAAGTCTCTCACTCAAAGTTTGCAGTACGAGAGAGAGAGAGAGAGAGAGGTAGAGAGCTGTCGAGTGGCATTCTTACATGAGGCTACTAGTTTTTCAGGGCAGCGGCCTCTCTCCGCGGCTTGTCTTTTTTTCTAGCCGTGTCGACCCTCCCTTCTGCTACTCGCACGCACCATAACTTCCGTCTTCCCTTGCGCCACGAGATTGATGCCCCGGCTATCGAATTCGCGCATCTGCAATTAGTCATGGAAGCGGCCTTGATCGCGCTCTTCCTCGACGTTATCTTTAATGATTTTCCCCTCCTTCTCCTCCTCCCATTAATTGGACGCGGCGCGCATCGGATGGCGCCGGTCGCTCGACGTCGGGCTTTTTGCTCGGCGCGCGCCCGAGTGTTTTTCTTTTTACGCGAGGAGAGAGAGAGAGAGAGAGAGAAAGAGAGACCAATCGGCTCCGCTGAAATTGCCGCCGCTCGGTGCCTCGATCGCGCGGCGAATCCGTGAAATTGGACGTTATTACAGTGACAATTAAATATCGGCTCGCGGCAGCCGCGCGAGAGGAGCGCGCGGAGCGGGCGGCGCGCGGCTCGGTGAGATAATGAATGGGCGAGCCTCGCGCGAGGAACAAAGCGCCGACAAATCAAAAGCGCGCTCTCCGCGCTCGCCGTTCCACGGATAAAAAGTAAAAGTGCGCGCGCGCTCCTCTTCGCCTGAAAATCGGAGGCGCGAGCGAGCCCTCAAGCGCCGCTCCAGTTTCTCGACCTTGACGCCGACGGGAGCGAGGCTCGTCCTCGAAACTCGGGTCGAAGAGTGGCGGTGTCGCGGCCGAGACGAACGCAATCTTTCCGAGAAGCCTCGGGAAACGTGCTCCTTTCGCGCGCGCGTCGGTAAGATACGAGCGCGCCTCGCACGATCGTCAGCCGAATCAATCCGCGCGACGCGCTTACCGCAATCGTGTGTCGCGGCGGCGAGAGCCGAGTTCCGATACTCGGAACGAAGGGCGGACGCGCGCGCGCCGCCGGTCGTAAATCGCCATCGAGCAGCTGCCCCCGCGCGAGTGGTATATCCGCCCACGAGAGTGGCCGGCGCTCGAGGAGCGATTTCCCGGCGGGGCGCGCGCGCGCTATCGGGAAGCCGCGAGAGACCAGTTCCTTCCACGGCTAATCTTCGCATTGTCGGTCGGAGCAAGAAAGAGCGCGCGGGAACGGAGGAGCGAGAGAGCAAAGCTACGGAGCAGAAGCAGAAGGAGAAGAAGAAGCGGCGCGCCGCCATCTCTCTTTCTCTCTCTCTCTCTCTCGGCGTAGGTACGCTCGCCGCGGCCTGGCTCAAAAAGAAGTCCGCCGCGCGCCGCTCGGCATACACAACGGGCGAGCGTGCGCGAGATGGGTCGGCAGAGAACAGAGGAAAGCCGGAGCGAGCGAGACGGACGCAAACAGGATTGCCCGCGAGAGGCGGCGGAGAGTGGGAAGCTGGAGAAAAACGCAGAAGGAGCAAGGCGAGCGACGCCGGCAGAGAGAGAGAGAGAGAGAGACACGCGAAGGAGAGGCTGGCGGCGGCGGCGGCGGCGCCGCTTGATGTGCAGCGGGTCCGTAATTACAGGTTTTCGGAACGCCTCGGCCGACCAGCAGAAAAAGAGCGGCCTTCCCCCCGCAGCGAGTATGCTAACGGGTGTTCCCAGAGCGAAGAGCCGCTCGGCTGGCCGTGCGCGCGCGCGCGCGGGCGCTCATTCTGTGCCGCTGCATGGGGTCCCCGCGCGCGGCTTCGCTCCGAGGGACACGCAAAACCGTGAAATCTCGACGCAGCGTCAACACTGGCCCGCGAGCGTGCCAACCTTGCGTCGCTCTCCTCGAGCTCGTCCGCGATCGACGCGACGAGGCCTCTCGTCCGCTTGGCGTTCCAGCTTGATCGGGAGCGATTCCACGGCTCCCGGATAGAGGAGCGCGCGTCGGGACTAAAAACCGACCAAAGCGTTGCTCAGGGGCGCGGAGCAATGCCTTCAAAGAAAGGAAAGAGAGAAAGAGAGAGAGAGAGAGAGAAAGAAGAAAGCGATGATCGACGATATCCCGTGCCGACCCGCATTTGAAGTTCCATTAAGGAGAAAAATAACGTTCACGAGCGCTAAACGCCGCGTCTCGGGGGACTGCCTTTCTTTTAATTGGCGCGCGGCGCTGCGGAGTCCCTCGCTCGAGATGCCCAACGTTTATTAATTCGCGCGCGCGGCCCGAGCTCCCACCATCCACCCACCCGTCCCCCTCGCTCCGCGACAACAGGCCCGCAGGCCCAAATTCCTCGAGACGCGTCGCGGCCCCACCGAGCTTTTCCCCAGCCACGGCGGTTCGCGCTCGTGGAAATGGTGCGCGCCCGCGCGAGCGACGCGCAGCCCGAGCTTCCAAGAAGGACCGCTACCTGCTCGCCTCTCCTTTTCTCCGCTCTCCCTCGCTCCTCCACGCGCTCGCGGATCCGGAGATTCGGCGTAACAGGAGCCCCCGCGCGCACCGACGCTTTTATCGAGGGACGAGGGCCAGAGGGGAGAGGAGGGATTATCGTCGCCACTCGTACGTGGGAATCGCCCGGCGAGGGGCGCGTCGTTCCGCGTATGGCTGGCAGAGCTTCTAGGATACACAATGCGTGCGGTCCGCGTGGCATTGTCGCGACGCGAGCTCGCTCTCGTCTATTAGCGACGCGCGACCACGTCGCGACGAGCCGCGCTTTGTCCGCGAGCGGACTCGGGACGCACGTGAGCGACGAGGCCTGGCCGGTCTCGGAACGGAGCGGAAGGCCGCGCGCGCGCACTCTCGATCGCCGAGCTGCGCCGATTCCAAGCGGGTCGAATACCCAGCGACCCGTCCCGACGAAATTCCATCTTCCCGCGGCTCACCTTTTTGCGCTGGCCTATCTATCGGTCGGTTGGCGCGCGACGGGTCGCGTATCCAAAATTCGAAGCCCGCGGTCGTGCACAGCTGACGGCTGAGGCGAGCTTGGAACTAGACCAAATCTCGTTCGTCGCCGGGAGCCGCGACTAGCACTAGAAAACGACGACAACCGGAAGCTACGGCGAGAGGCTCTATTTAAAGCCCTTCGCTTCGCTGTGTCGCGCGTGGAAACGTCTGCAATGTGTTGCTCGGATAAGACGCCGAATTCCAGAATCCGATGACGCGGAGTGCATTAACCGCGTGCGCGCGCTCACGAGAGAAAGAGAGAGCGTTCAATCACGGTAAACACGACTCCTGTTGCTTTGCAATTGGAGCTCGCTCGGCGAGCAAAGAGTACCGCGCGCTGGAGGTTTCTCGCGGTCAAGCGCGCGAAACGCTCGGCGCTTACCCCCCCCCCCCCCCCCCCCCCCCACCGAAGAGCCTAAATTACGCGCGAGATACGCCGTGCGATAACGCATTCCGTCCAGTTTAGGCCGCGAGCCGGCGATAAAAGGAGAGAGAAAGAGAGAAGCAGCGGAAGAGATATCGCGAGGCAACAGCGAGACGAGGGATAACGGGCGAGCGCACGGGTTCGTTTGATCCGAGCCGCGCGCGGGGAATTTTCATACCGGTTATCCTGTCGCGCGGCGCGAAGGTCACGAAGCTGTGGCGCGACGCCAGAGCCGCGCTCTCTCTCTCTCTCTCTCTCTCTTTCTCTCTGTTGAGTGCGTGGGTCGCCGCGGACGAGAGAAAACTCGTCGGGTACGCGCCGTGCCGGAAACCACCCACGTCGTGTATCCCCGATCTCGGATCTCTAGGACGCGCGCGCGTATTTCGGCCGGCGCTTTCAATTTGGGGCCCCCCGCCGCCTCCGTCCCCGCCGCGTATCACGTCCCCGACATCTATTTCCTATTTATGTGGCGCTCGCTGAGTGAGCCACGAGCACATAACGCGCCATGAAAAACCGCCGAGGTCGCGCTTGGGCATGAAACGCGCGGCTATGTTATCGCGTCGTCGCACGTGCTGCGGCACGGTCGCAAGATTTCCGCGCCTGCCGGACATCGGACTCGTGAAACGCGCTCGGATATCCTTTGAATTTCGACGGCGAGGCAAAAGTTAGCTAGGGAAGATTATTATTATTTTTCATTCTTTCGCCCACCGACCAACGCCCGCGAATGCCGATTCGGAGGAATCGCGCGACGCAATAAGCCGGTTTTAGCGTGCATTTTCGCACTCATCGGGAATGCGACTGCGGCCTGAATTTTGCCGCTGGCATAAGCGGGACATTCGAAAAACGCGGCGGTGTCGCACAAAAAGCGGAGGTCGATCAGGGCGAGCGCACCAGCGATTCGAAAGCAGCGCGTTCGAACGTAAATCCATTAAAGAGGAAACCCGCTCCCGGGTTATCAAATTTCCGCGTGCAATCAAATTAGGACACCTCTTCGAAACAGAGTTCATTCGAAGCTAAACATCGCAAGCCAAATGAAATTTGACAGTCTTTAACCTCCACGTCTGTTCTCTCTCTCTCTCTCGCTCTCTCATTGCTATCAATGATCCTAGTGGGTTTGCCACCGCCCAACGTACATAACAACCCTCTAGTGGGAAAGATCAAAGGGAGCGGAGGAAAAAGCCACCGCGCAGAAACAAAGCGGGGTGCGGCGCCGAAAACACGAGAGCGAGATCGCCGCCGTCGTCGCTGCTCTCTCGCTGCAGCGGTCCCGCGGCAAAGAAAAATCATAACCCCCAATCGAGAGGGAATCGCACGTGGCACGAGGCTCCGAATACTCCCACGGACAAAAGCGCGTCGAAGTCAAAGGACGTCAAGTTTGCGTTTCGAGCGTCCCGTCGCGCGGGGCTTTTTCCCTTTCTTGCGCTTTCGGCTCGGGACCACGGTCGACGCTGTCTTTCCTCCAATGGAGCTTTCAGTGAGACACGGAGAGCCTGTTGCACGCGCGCGCGCGAGTCGCCGAAATACTCGCCGAGAGGAGAAAAAACAACGCGGCGAGACTCCGGACGATCAAACGGCGCGCGCCTTCTATTTATAAATCGAAGCCCGGTTATTAATTGACTCGGTGTTCCTGGCGCGCGCGTGCGCGTCACCAGCCGTCCGATTTCGAAATCCCGATCGACCGAACTGCGCGCCGCGTTGGCCAATTTTTTCGCTCCGCGACGTCCCTTTCCAATCGCTCCCGATCCCACGAAGAATCTCCGAATAGAAACGGCGATCCCCCTTTCCCTTTCCATTTCGAAAGCGCGTTCGAAATTCGTACTCGACGAGCTTTCATGAATGAGCGCACGCACACACAACAATGCAAATCGAATCAGCGCCGGCACAATATGTGTAACTTGCCGCTGCGCTCGAGCGAGGAGGGGGAGCGACATCAAAGTCAAGCCGAAGGTGCGGGTCTCGCCCGCTATGGGTGCAGTTATCGCGTCCGCTTAGATCGTAATAAGCTGGCAGACGACGTGTGACTTGCCCGTCAAATCGGACGAACGGGAGAGGAAAAAGAAGGAAAAAAACCACTTGTCTTTGCTCGCTCCATTATCCGCGAATCTGTCCTCGTGGGTTATGCAATAACACGAACAATGTACAGCCCAGCGAAGTAAAAAAAAATAAAGACAATGAAGCGAAATACGTGGTAGCGTAAAAGAAGGAGCTCGTAGGCAAAAAGAGAAAGCGTCGACGACGAAGTAGGCGCGCGGCGTGGATATAAATTGTCGGCGAGGGCATTGTGTTTCTCGCCCGTATACGCGCAATATGAAAGTCCGTCTTGTTATAAGAAAGAGAGAGAGAGAGAGAGAGAGAGAGAGAGAGAGAGAGAGAGAGAGGGAGAGAGAATCCTTCGACCTTATTAATAAACCGTCCCAGGCTTCGAGTGAAACTTCTTCCTCGCCGACAGACTCATTAATCCGCGTTTCTCCTCTCTCATTAGTACTCGGGAATGCGACGTTCAAGAGGCAGGCTATTCGAAGGAGGAACGAAAGAAGCAACGGCAACAACGAAGAAAGTCTCGATAATCAGATATGTGTGTGTATACCTCTTGGGCTCGTTCAATTGCTCGTACGGCGAGTGGTCGCATATTCAAGATATAAGACCATTAGCAAAGAGGCTGGCTCACGCTCGCCGTGGCTACCGGCTCGTCATCAAAGCGCTTCGCCGACGCAGCTGCCGACCGCTTATGGGAAACATATCTGGCGCACAACCTAACCTCACTTTTGCGCGCTAGCTCGCGCGGCACGGCACTCTCGCGGCACCAAGCGAGCCTCACTCCGCGGGGCTTTTCCACGACGACTGTGAGCGCGTAGCGCGCTCGCCGTTCGGCTCGGCGCGCGGACTTTTCCCCCCTCTCCCGCGCGCCCCGAAAAGCCCCGGCGCTGCGGCGTTGTGTCGGCGCCACTTCAAAGGCGATTTTATGATTCCCTGAAGAGAGAGAGAGAAAGAGAAAGAAAGAGAGAGAGAGAGAGAAAGAGAAAGAGAGAGAGGCCTTACGGATATCTCCGGCGGTGGTGGGGAAAAACGCTTGTGTCCTTCTGCCGCGCTGCTCTCACAGTGCGCGCGCGAGAGAGAGCCGTTCTACGTAGCTGGCTGTGATCGCGCCGCAACTGAACTCTCAGCGCGCGCGGCTGAGCCTACGGTTGACCATAAGCGCGAGCGAGAGAGAGAGAACCAGCTGTCGCTTCCCTTTCTCCCGTCGCCAGCGAACCCAACTCTCCTCGTCCTTCTCTCTCCTTTGCGCTTGCCGGCTGTTTTCTCTCTTTCTCACTCTTCATCATTCACGAACGCCGCCGCCGCCGCCGCCGCCGCCGCCGCCGCCGCCGCCGCTGCCGTGTTTTCTTATACCACACACTACTCGTCCGAATTTCGAGCAACGGGGGAGAGAGAGAGCTGTGTGCACACGAGAAAAAGCTTAGCGCACCAGGTATACGTCTGCGCTTCTGAGACTCGCGATCTGCTCTCGGTTCGGACTTTTAAAAAAGTTTTTAAATTCCTCGGGGTTTCTCCGACGCCGACGAGACGATTGATCGAAATTCCTTCTTCTTCTGCTTCTTTTTTTCTATCTTCCTTTCCTTTTTTTTTCTTTCCTTCGATTGGCTGCGTTGCTCAACGTATATAATTACAGACGGAACGCGACCATCACGACGAAGATCGAAACGACGATAAGCCTCGATTTTTAGTCGCGCGCGCTCCGATTCCGAGGGCGAGATTGATCGATGCAAATCGGCGAAGATCAACAAATCGAGAGGAGCGAGGGCGCTCGATTGGCCGTGCGGCGACCCACACCCGAGCGAGCAGGCGCGAGGTAGTGGCGTCTCTTGCGCAACGTCCAAGACGCGATGGAAAAACGAGAGCGATAAAAAGAGAGAAAGAAAAGAAACGAGGAGCGCGGCGCGCGTTTGCAGCAATTAACGAAATTAAAAAAAAAATGTCGGCGAATTCCGAGAATATTACGGGACAGGCTGATGGCGAGCGGCGTCAAAAGATTACGCCGTCGGTAGCGGAAAAGCCGCGCGCGCGCAACTTTCATGATCAGCGAGTCGACGCCGAGAGAAAGAGAGAGAGAGAGAGTCGCAATTAGCTTCGCGCGCATCATCGCGTTCGCGCGGCGATGCGCTCGCGAGGGCACCGCTGGAAAATTTAATAATCGCCGCAGCGATTTTTGCGTCACGGTCCCCAACTCCCCACTACGGGCATCGTTTCGTCATCGTCGCTCCTATCGAGCGAAAAAAAATCCAATCTCCCCTAATACATATTCCATCGCGCGAGAGACCACGGAGAGCGAGAGAGAGAGAGAGAGTGCATCGAGGCGCGTAAACTGCGCTGGTCCCGATCCAAGTCTCGACAGCAGAAGTAAACGGAATAGAGACGCTTGTCTGAGGCACATTCAATCTTTTTGGAATGGAGCCCAAAGGCTGCAGCACGCCTACGTTTATATAGTTGCACGCGTGCGCCAGGTGTGCCGCTGCTGTTGAGGACAGACGACGGGGCGAGAGGGAGAGCGAGCAGGTTGGTGGGGGCCGAGGAGGAGCAGGAAGAAGACCAAAGAGCTTTGCCGCCGCTACGCTCCAGGTGGATTAATTACGTACGACGACTGCGTCAAGTGCCGGCGAGGTCTCTTTCATCTGCGCGTCTGCGCGACTCGCCGAATTAGACCTATGTCGCGGCGCGCCGCGGAAGCTCCGTCCGTCTCGCGCGACGAGATGCGTCCGATAGCGCGGCCGGCGAATTGCGCGACGTCAGAGAGAGAGAGAGAGAGAGAGAGGAAAGTCGGGCCGCGCAAGGTCGCGCCGTTAATCCGTCAATAATTAGCCGCCGACGGCGAAACATCAAAGCGTCGCGCGGTGGCGCTCGGTCTTCCTTCTCGCCCCGCGCTCGACAGATAAAACGCTCTTATCGTGAGAAAAGACCAAAGAGTGAAATTAGAGCGGCGGTGGGGAGAGAGGCGGCCCGGTTCCTTTGATCCGCCGCCGACACATGCGGCGCGATTTAATGCTCAGCCTGTATAATAAACACCGCGGCGGCACTAAGTCGCCTATAATTTCTCCCCCCCCCCCCCTCTCCCGCCCGGCTTACGCGTACGCGCAACGGTTTAAATTATATGTTAAAGCACGCGCGCTCGCGACTAATAGCGTCGTTCGTTAACGGGACTTCGCGCGCGGACCCCGCGGGGAGCGAGTTTTTCGCTCTCTCTGCTTTTTTTCTCTCTCGTCTTCGCGCGACCGCGGAAGGCTTCTCTCCTTGCCGCGGGGTCGAGGAATCGAAGTGCGTTATCAAGAATTCACCGAGTCGCGCCTCTCGCGGTCGTGAATCATTTAAGCGCCACGGCTGCCGCTGCCGCCGCCGTTGAACGCAGCCACACAGCGCGCACGCCGAGATTCTGGTTCTCCGCCCGACAGCGGCCTCCGCTCGGATTATTTGTCATTCGCATTGAAATCGAAGAAAGGAGAGAAGGCCTTTAAGGGAGAGATTAAAGGTGAGCGCGTAAAATTTTTTCCTTTTTTTTTTTTTGAAAGCTCGAGTGCGTTAAAGGAGGGGAGAGAGAGAGCTGAGGACAGGCTTCGAGCAGAGTAAAACTTCAAAGGACTCTTTGATGGTTTCCGCTGCGAGAGAGATCGCGATAAGCTGCTCTGCCTTGGCATTATACGCGTGGAGAACCAGTTTTTCGAAGGCGCGCCAACGTATACACGCGCGCGCGGCGCGGACGTAATTAAATGCGCGCCGGGAAAAATTGCTGTAAGGGAAATGTGAAATTAATGACGACGATCGAGAGAGCCAGGTGAGGCGCATGCACGAACTTCAAACGGACGGCGCCGCGCGCGGAGGAAGCGACAACCAAATACGGCGGGTTCTGATGAATTATTAATCAAACATTTAAGTCCCCGCCGGCCGTCTGCCTTCCGCGCGCTTCTTTTCTTATTCATTCGTGTCAGGGCTAT
The DNA here is from genome assembly GCF_024137745.1 of Phymastichus coffea. Classification (NCBI taxonomy): domain Eukaryota; kingdom Metazoa; phylum Arthropoda; class Insecta; order Hymenoptera; family Eulophidae; genus Phymastichus; species Phymastichus coffea. Next base: position 391,071 of record NW_026706973.1, read on the forward strand.
TTTGGCAATGCGTAGGATGGCCCGCGGGCCTCTCTCTGTTCCATCGAACGCTTTTTTTTCCGCCAAGCTGCCGGGGCTCTCTCTCTCTCGATTATTCGGTAACCACGTCGCCGACGAGGCGTTTTCCGAGCGGCCGCGCAGGCGATCCTCGACGGGGCCCTTCGGGAAGAGGCGGCGCGCGTGCGCTAATCGCCGATCCCCGAGGAAACGGCGGCAGGCAGCGTCCCGTTGCGCTCTTTGATGATCGCCGGGACTGGGCGCACTCGAAAACGAAAGTCGCGCGCGAGCGGGGCGCGTTAAGACGTCACAGCGCGACAAATTGACGCGCGACGGCTGCAACAATGGCGCACAGTCCGTCGGCGCTCGTTCCTTTCATCTCTTTTCACGCGTATTTGCGCCGAGTGTAGGTAGCGCAGCGGTGGGGGCCCAGGCTTTGCCTCCCCCCGCCCCGGTCCGCGTGTAAACATACGCGTGCAAAAGGATGAAAAGAAGCCGCCGCCGTCCGAGAGCAGGAAGGACCCGGGCGCGCTCTTATCAATCGACGCCAGCTGCCGTGTACGCGGCTCATTAGGCCGTTCGAGAAATGTCAATTAAATCGAGGGGAGACGGATGATTAATCGCGCGGTCGCGGCGGCTTTTCCGTGCTCCTCCGCCGGGAAGACGCCGCAGAGTGCAGAGATGATTACAAGGCGCGAAGCGACAGTGAATGATTACAGAGCTTCTTTCTTTTCTCTCGCTATCGACTTTTGTGCGAGCGCGCGCGAGGAGAGGATCGCCGCCCGGCGGGATACGTGTGATTACGCGAGGCGAGCGTTTAGGCATTTCCGAGTCGATTCGCCCGCACTGTACTTACGCGCAATCGTCAATTTGGCTTCCTTTGGGAGGGAGGGCTGCGCCGTCCCGGCCCGTCACGGATTTCGAACGTGACGCGCGCGACCAATGCTCCCCTCCCGGAGGGCGACCCGAGTCGTTTATCCACCTTGCGTGGAAAATGCACGTCCCCCCTGCCTACCTTCCGAGAGTAGAGCACTCGATGCCGCTTGCCGGGGGCTTGCCGGAGCGCGCGCCGCGCGAGATCTCGCTGACAAGGTCGCGCGGACCGCGAAACCCAGCGACGACCCGACGCGCTCGGACGAGACGGCGTCTCGCGAGCGCAACAAGGTCAAAGCCGCGCGCGCGGTCGTGACTCAGGCGTGGCCAGTCGGGTCGGTTTCATCGGCTTTTCCTCTTTGCCGGCCGCTCGAGGAAAATAGCCCGAAATCAAACGGACAAAGACACCGCCGCGGCGCCTTTGACAATGAAGACACGCAGAGGCGCGCCTGCTGCTGCTGTCGTTGCTGCTGCTTTCTTTTATCTCTCTCGGCGCTTTGCTCCCCCCCACTACCCCTCCTCTCGACGCCCTAGTCTTTTTGTCTTTTCATTGCCGGCTGCTCAGTGGATTATTTTTGTTTGCTAGCGTTATGACCCCTCTCGTTCTTCTCTTTTCCCGACGAGCTACATCTCTCTCTCTCTCTCGCTTTCTCTCTCAGGAGAGTAATTAAAAATAGTGAATTGTTGGCTTCTTTTGATCTCCACGACTGACGGATACAGCTTCAAGGTGCACATAATTAAGCGCCTGAAAAGTTTCATTCATCGTGGGTAATTGCCGATTCTCGTTAGAGGAATCGGATGCGCTAGATTTATGTAGGTCGGCTTTGAGTCGCGCCGGGATTGAAAATAATCAAAACGAGCACGAGTCGAATTCGCGGGAGGAGGAGACAGCGAATCGAACGCCGGCGAGTCGATTTCCGAGCATTCGATTCGGACGCAGACGGTCGGTTTTAGAAAGCAGCAAGTTTCGCGGTGTGCAACCTCGCGCAGAGCCCGGCGCGCGCGTCTGCTCTTTTTTTTCTTTCTTTTTTTTTTTTTTTTTTTTTTTTTTGAAAGATTCAGCCTTGCAGCAAGCGAACCAGTAGCGAGCGCAGTATTTTCGTTTGATGTCTAGGCTACAGCGGCGCGCGGACTGAAAAGGCTCGGGCTTGCGTTTTTCTCACCAAAAGGATTTCTCTCTCTCACTCTCAGTTGGTATATTAGCCTTTGCCTTAATTAACGGCATGCGTGTATACGGAGAAAAAAACAGTCACCTATACGTTTGAATTATTGTTGCAGCTGCGACAAAAAAGTACGGGAAATCTTCGTAGACGGAGAAGGAGGACGAAGAAGAAGCCGCCGTCGCCAGATGGTTAGTGGTATTTTCACAAGGATTCCCGCGTATCCTGTCGGTAGAGTCTTTTTATGATCCATCGCGTCCACAACGTCGCGACGGCGAATTGCGGAAACGAGGAGATTATTTCGAGTTCCGGTGGGCCGGCTTAATATCGCTGGTCTGGCGAACGACGAGACTGGCCGTTTCCCGTTGGCGAGGGAGCTAAGCAAGGGAAAAGCTCGGTCAGGCCAATTAGCGCCGTACGTCCGCGAGTCCCCCTTGAAGAAGCGAGCGATCGACGATCCGACAACAGCAACACGTGTCGCATCCAAAGGACGATCAACGGCGAAAAGAAGAAAGCCCCGGCGAGAGAGAGAGAGATAAACGTTCGACTGAAGTTCAAGAGCGAGTGGAGATCGCCGTGCCGCGCGCGCGCGCGCGCGCACGCAGAGTGCACTCGAACGAGCCGCACCGGGGGAGAGACAAAGCTTCCTCGATATCAAAGCGAGTGGCAATCTGCGTCTCGCGCAATAACAATGCGCTTTTGACATTCCTCGGCTTTTATTCGGGAATTAATGCGGCACGTCAAGTGCGCCGCGCAAGCGCACGCGGCCCACCGCGCGTCTTAATTTTAGCCGCGAGACGTCTTTCCCAACGCGCGGGACTTCAAAAACATCAACCCCCTTGGATGCACAACCGCCTGCTTTTTATAAATAGATTATGACCTGCTTTTATTTGTCGGACGTGCCAGCAAATGTCCGTGCGACGCGGGCACGGCGATTCTTCTTTTTTTCGGAGGCGGTAGCCCGAGAGACATGGCTTCGGGCAGGCCAGGAGTCCATTGGTCCGGCGCGTCCGATCTAGCGAAATTCTTCTCGATTTCGCGATAGGTAATAAAAGTCTCGGCCACCCGCTCGACCTTCGATAGCTGTTTCACAGTCGACAGCCACTCGCGCGAAAAGCGAGCTCTCGAAAGTCGGCGGAGCTCTGGCTGGAAAGGTGCCGCGCCCCACATGTGCGCGTGCACACGCCGTTCTCGCGATCTGCATTTTTAATGCGACCATTTCCGCCCGTCCCTCCACCGACCGTCTCTCCTTCTTTTTTTTTTTTCCTTCTTTTTCCGTCGGGGTTCTATTGGAAGGTCAATTTTGCGATATCGATGTTTCCCCCTGCGCACCGTGCCGTCGAGGCCCCGTGCGTGAATGCGCGGCCTCCCGTCGATCGATTCCTCGCAGGAGCCAAATGGAGACATCGCGCAAAAATTATAACCTTGAAAACGAAAAGAAATCCTCGCCCTTTTTCGCCGTTTTTCTCATGCCCTTTGCGAGCGCGCGTCGTGCGTTCGCGCTCCGTGTGTTTTTTTCACTCTCGAGACTTGAAGCGCGAGCGCGCTCGCGGCCTTTCCCCCTTTTGATCTCTCTCTCGACAATTGGGGTGATTTGCGCAAGCTTCCCTGCAGGAGAAGACAGCAAAAAGAAAAAAAAAGAAAAAAGAAAAAGATCGCCGCTTTGTAACAACGCGCGAGTTCTCTTTGTCGCCGGCAGGACATTTATAATTCGTTGTTTTCGTGATTTACACTCGCGGCGAACCGCGAGAGAGCATTTTATCGGCTTATTATGCGTAATTTTTATTAGTCAATTACTTACGTCGACAATGAAAAAAGATAAGAATCGAGCAACGAAGCTTTCGATCCGGGCGAAATTTACGATTTGTCGGAGAAGACCGCTGAGCAGCGCCGATAAAGCAAAGAAGATCGATCTTTTTTATTTTTCTGCCGCCGACGCGTATCAAAGATTCAAATCCGACGCGCGCGCGTCAAAGCCAAATAAACGCGCGGACCAGACGCGCTCGGTTTAATTACGCTATAAAATTCGCTGTGTAATACAGCGAAACAAGTAAAATGACTAGTGTAAACGTGGCGCTCGTCGACGTCACAGTGACATGAATCCCGGCAAGGCTATCCTTTGAGGAAAAACAACGAGAATGCATTGAAAAACAAAACAAAACCAAAAATAGAGCGACGTTCGATCGAAAAGCGTACGCGCGATGCATCTCGCATGCATATTTATTTGTTATTTCATGCGCGCGCGCATGTCGAAATGCACGTTGAATATTTGCTTTTTGGTAGGACTTTCCCGACGATCATCAAAGCGACTCCCATCCGCTGGCTTTAGATGCATAATGCAGCACAAGTGCATTCAAAATTCAAACGTGATTTCCACACACGCACACACGCACACACGCACACACGCGAGCGCGCGCGCGCACACACACGGACACGTCTACTTGGATTAACCATTGGGTCGCGATAACCGTTAGTTTATTGGCGCAAGTCGCGCGTGAGCGAGTCGAAGATCAAAGGAGTCGAAAAGCCGCGCCGACGTCGCCGCGCGTTTCACGTTATAATTTTTCTTCCTCGTCTTTCACTTTCGCGAACATGCAGCTCCTTTCACGCGGGGAGCGAGAGAAAGAGAGAAAAAAACGCTACCAACAACGTCGTCGTCGCCACTTTATACGCGCCTCCGCTCGCCGACACTTTGATGCTACTCCGCGCCAGCGCGTTGATCTTTAAAGGCCGCTTTGGCGGATCTGATCTTTCATTTACGACGGGGCTTCATTCTTCGCGCGCGGGAAGCTCACTTTTTGCACCGCGCGATGGCCATCGCGGCCCTTTTCTCCTCGGCCGACGAGCAGCGCGGCGCTCCGGCGAACGTGGAATTCATGAAAAACTCGGTCGCTGCGAAGGCTTGCTCGCGATGGATTAGCGTCGCACTTGTAGATCACCGCGCGTTATTCATTTATTATTATTATTTTTTTTCTTCGAGCGCGAGGTTACAAAAAGGAAAAAAGCAAACGGCTGATGCCGCGCGCGCGCACGCGGAAAGTACACCGAAGGAGAAAAAAATTATCAACGCGCGGCGATCGCGACGGAAAAAAA